>NC_143203.1:26670000-26982500 GCF_051530095.1 Phoenix dactylifera
AATTTAAGAAACGCCAAAGACACCCTTTTGCCATTCGATGCTGATTCGAGTCCGAAAAGCCCTAAAGAACTCAACTTTTCCCGTTTTAGTTTGTATTTGAATCCAACCAACTATGAAGTACGAAATTTTTGCCAGTTTTTATGCTGATTCGAATCCAAGCAACCTTAAAAGTTCTTACCTTTTTGCCGAATTTCGCTTCAGGAGCTATAAGAACGGATTTGTGTGGCACGATCTCTCCGAAGACGACTTCATCTACCCGGTTCACGGCCAAGAGTACATTCTCAAAGGATCGGAGCTCCCCCACCTCGGCAACCCTTCTAACTCTCAGGAATTCCTCGCTGCCTCTTCTTCCAACTCCGAGAAGCCTCCCGAAATCCCCAATTCCGTCCAAGGCGATTCCAACTTCCCCGTTTCAAGAAGAAAGAAGACGTCTTGTAATTCTCGCGATCAAAAAGAGTTCACGGCCTGCAAGAGCGAAGCGGCGCCGGATCCCACCGTCAAATTCTCCGACGCCTCGACCCAGACCGACGACCCGCGACACAGGCGGCGAGCTCCCGTCGGAGAGGAAAGACGAGAGACGATTCCGAATGTCGAAGCGACGGATATCGTCACGGGCGAGATCTCGCCTCTGACGTCCCCCTCCAGCCCTGAGACGCTGGAAGCGCTGATCAAAGCCGAAGGCCGGATCGTGGCGATACGCCCGGAGTATCGCGAAATCCCCAATTGCGTCCGAGGCGATTGCAATTTCCCCGTTTCAAGAAGAAAGAAGACGTCTTGTAATTCTCGCGATCAAAAAGAGTTCACGGCCTGCAAGAGCGAACCGGCGCCGGATCCCGCCGTCAAATTCTCCGACGCCTCGACCCAGACCGATGACCCGCGACACAGGCGGCGAGCTCCCGTCGGAGAGGAAAGACGAGAGACGATTCCGAATGTCGAAGCGACGGATATCGTCACGGACGAGATCTCTCCTCCGACGTCCCCCTCCAGCCCTGAGACGCTGGAAGCGCTGATCAAAGCCGACGGCCGGATCGTGGCGATACGCCCGGAGTATCGCCATCGAACGGTAGGCGCCTGCTCGAACGGCAGGGCGAGGGCGTCGGCGTCGGGAGTCCTGACGCATCTGATCGCGTGCGGCTCGATCTCAGTGAAGGACCCGGGGATCTCGCTGGTGTCGCAGTACAGGGGAAGACTGCCGCGGGCGAAGACCGAACAGGGGACGAAGGAGATTGAGGAGGCTTCACGGGGAATGCCTCCTAGTATTTGGGCAACTGGATTGGAGGATATGGAGTAGTTTATTGGGAGTTTGATTGAAACCAGGAAGCTAGCTGGGGAGTGATGGTGAGGGAGAATTCCCCAGCCATTCCCCACCTTGAAGTGGTCGTCTTCCTGCAATGCTGCTATGGTGAAGTGAATGTTTCTACCATGAGACCAGAGAATAAGATATCTCTAGCTCTCATTTTGAAGACCCAAAAAAAATTCGATCTTCCTACGAGAGGACACAGCGGAAAGACATTTTTTGCATGAATCACAGAAGGAATAAGCGGGGCTGGTCATAAAATAGACAAGTTGATGGAGTCATAAAATTAAAAACAAGGTGAGCTGAAAGCCGTGAGATTTGCTCCTAAATTTATTTGCAATGCCCCGGTGCCTCAACATGGTAAGAGTTAGCCTCTTGGACATTCTGGTTGATATAAATATCATTGTTTTTTGTGGTAGATACATTTGTGAGTGAACAAATATGCTCCTATGCTTATATTGATATGTTTATTGATAATTTAAAAGATGAAAAATTTTAATACTGCTAGTGTTTTAAAATGCAATGTATATTGCTGCATATGTGTTTGTATATCCGTACGTGGCCCCTTGACTACACTCTATAGTCTATTGTCTATGTACAATTATTATATACAGCCATAGCATATATAGGCGAAAAATGACAATCTTCTTATCGTTATGTGGATTCTTGAGCCACATATGCAGCCCTAGGCTCATATAGGCCCATGCAGGTGAAGCAGTAAGCTGATATTTAGGTTTGATTTGGATATAAGATAGAGATATTATGGATATTCATAATGTTAAAATATTGATCATATTATCATCGCTATTATTAGGTATTAGGCACGAAGCAACAAATACTAATCATTAGTTGTCATTGTCATCAACCTTGTGATTATCCATCTAAAACATATTACTGTCAATCTGTCATCATTATTTTTATAATAATTATTATATATAATATATAATAATAATAATTACATTTAGTATTCTATATATATCTTTAAATAGTCAAAAAAATAGTAACTGTATATGCTTCCATATATGGTCAGCATACTGTATATTTACTGTATACCATCCACATTGCAACCACTTTTTAAAACACCAAATACCACATATACACAAATTACACATATTTTTTTATTAGTTGTTGATTTTTGTTCTGCTGAATTTCATTTATTGATGAAATCGTAGTTTCTTCCCGAAATTTTGTGAACAGGAGATTAAGAATGGAACCCAGGAAATTGAGGACGGCCATTCTAGACCAGAAAATCCAAGACAAGGAAAGGAGGTAACTCGCCCATCCCACGCGGTACATGGAGGAGCGTAAGGATCGATAGTTAACCACCCTAGAACTATAAATAGAGAGATATTGTGTGAGAGAGAAAGAAACAGCATATCCCCTTGTAGAGAGGACAGCAATGATTTATTCTGCCCTGTATGCGTATGAAACAGGTTTATGTTTCCCTTGTTTTCCAAATGGTATTCTTTAATTAGTTCCTGTGTCCCTTCCCTATGACGTGGATATATGTGTCTGTAAAGGATTTCAGGGATGCATTCAAATTTTTTTGAAATCTGCCTTCCTTCAAGCCATTCCTGTGGTTCCGCCGAGTTGGTCTAAATCAGAAGGGCTTTTGACAGCTCGGAATATCTGAAGTTTCTACTCTACCCAGACAGCACCCTGTAAGGTATTTTTCATCTGGGAGCCTCCACCCTCCAGTTTTCTTAAGATCAACTTTGATGGATCTATTTTGCATGGAGGCACGAGTGAAGGTGTAGATTTCGTTATTAGAGACTCGGACTTAAGGATTGTGGCAGCAGGCGGTAGTCAGTTATTCAACATCATGATCTCTGGTCCGGAGTTGAGGACTGCCTGGGCGGGTCTTCGACATGCCCGGCATGTGCTTCTAGCTAGTTCAATCATCCTGAAGGATGACTCGGCCACAGTCATCAGTTGGATCCAGAAAGATTTGGTGTTTGCCAACTGCGTCCACCCCTTATTTCGAGATATCATGACAATGATGAGGGATGGAGAAGTCGTTCAAGCTAAGTATGTATTTAGAGAAGCTTACAGGATTGCGGATTGGGTGACAGCCTATATGGCTAACCATGTTGGTAGCACTTTGTGAGCTGGAGATGGAGAGCTGTCTCGGAAGCTCCACGATATTCTGTGTTTTTAATTTTATTAGGTATATATTCATGCAAATAATGTATGAAGTACCTTTAACATAACATAAAATAAAATAAAATAAAATAAAACTTAAAAACACCAACTCGCTTACTCTGGTTTCGTTTATTGCACCTTGGCTTTGGCCATAATCGAGCTCATAGCTTATAGAGTGGTGGCTTGGATGGACCATATCGTAGCACGGTCTACCATATTCTGTTGGATCTTTTCAGAGGAATCACGTGGGTGGCGCAAAAAGTAATGCAAATTGGGTTGTCATGACAGCCTGCATTGCTCGGATCACTCCTCACCTACGCAACCGAACTTCCTCAATTTGGTTCCTTCGGCGAGGAGGGTACGAATTCCGGTTGGTTGATTTGCACCGTCACACGTAACTCGTAAGAGAACTAAGTTGGCTGACTTGCACCAGTTCTAAGGTTCTAAGGTCAGGAATTGGTGGATATTGCAGGGAAGAACTAAATTTTTGTTGTCTGCAAATGTTATCCAAACCACCTCAAAGATGTATACTAGGTAGGTATTGCCTTCAAAATCGGAGCTCCGAGCTTAGAGATCGAGGTTGGACAAGCTCCGAGCTGAAGAAGTTGGCTGGCGATGGTAGTGGCTGGGGCTGTGGTTGCATGAAGAAGCTTGCTTGGTGCTCGCTCAAACTGAAAACAAAAAAAAAAATCAATTGCTGGAATTTGTGTGGGGAAAAACTTCCGATATTTAAGTCGGATAGAAATTCTAAAGGTAACAACTTGAAAGAGTAATTGTAACTGAGACAAGCATAAAGATAAAACGTACGTACCTAGAGGTCCCCCGAATGCTATTTATAAAGGGCAAGGATTGGTCCCTGTTATTGAGTAAGCCAGACGTATGGCTCAACTACTCAGCAACCATCCGAGTATCAACACATGTCGGCTTAACCGCACATGATCGTGACCCAATCTGTGACCATCGTTCGTTAAAGAGAATTTAACTAGCTTAATTTGTGATGCCTTTAAGGCTACATGGTGAACTTCCACTGGCCGACCTGATCATGTCGGCAAAATGAAAGATCGAAGGTTTCTCAATATCTATCTTGAAATGAGCACTGACTACGAGCAAGCGCACGTAAGGGGCCCATGCTTGTAGGTTTGTGAAGTCGCTTTTAATTCCTCAACCTCTAACCAAGCACTGGCTATCCTTTTGACGCATCCTATGTTTATGTCATCATCTCTCAATCCAAAAGTTCTAACACGGATAATCTGTCCCATGCTTGCTATAATTATCGATCGGGTACCTCGTTTGCTTCCAAAATCAAGTCTGTACCTCCACTCACAGCATCTTTCCTTGATAGAATATATATATAACTTGCACTGGAATTTTGATGTGGGTAAAGTAGATTGATAACCTTGTTTCATTCGTTACCTTCTGGTGAAATTTTCATCCAGATGCTGAATTTTGCCAAATTTTAACAGACCTATTGTACAGGTCATCTGAAAAAGATTTGAGTTTACTTCAGTAGAAATTTCAGGAGTGGTTTGTACTTTCTACCCTGATATTGCTAATGCTTTAAAAATTGTTCGTCTTTTTCCGAATCGCCGGTATTAAATTCTGGACCACAAAGTTTTGGGAAAGAGAGGAGACTCTGATAAATCTTCAAAGGCAAACCAACAAGGCCAAAAATTAATAAAAACAGAAGCGCATATAAAATTACACGTACAAGTGTGGCCAGCTATGCACGGGAACCGTGCAAACGGTTCATGGAACGTTTAATCATGATTAAACGGTTCATGACTAATCATGAATTTTGTAGATTAAAATATCTGTAGAATTAGAAAATGCCAAGAGAAGATTTGACAAGATGAATGAAGCTACGAGGAGGAAGAGAAAAAACAAAGAATCAAAAAATTTAACTAATGACAGGCCAAATCAGCTAACTTATAATAAGGAAGTTCCAGAAGAGAGAACCAGACACAATATATACACATGGACTACACGAATAACTCAAGCAAGACGCCACGAGATCTCTCTCTTGAGCAACCGTTCTCTAAAGGAATCGCGTTGAACTCCAGCATGGATTTCTCCAATCCAGCTTTCGTCTCCGGAAAAGACTCACTCGAGGGCTTATGTCGCCGCATATGACCGCCCAGAGCCTGGCCCATGGAGAAGCTCTGGCCACAGATGGAGCACTCATGGGATGTTGGCTTCAACCTCGAGCCCTGCATCAGATCAAGCCCAAGGCCTTGGAGTCTTGGTCGCTTGTGGCCGGTCCGATGTCCTCCGAGCGCTTGGTACGTCGGAAACCGGCGACTGCATGTCTTGCACTCGAACATACCATCCTCTGTCTTTGTCCTCCTGTAGATCTTCTCAGGCGTACCTCCACGAGAGAGTGATAACAAGAGGCTGGCCGTCTTCATGGTCTCCATCTCTCCCTCCTCTTCTGCTCTCAAACGCTTCATATTAAGCTCTAAGCCTTGGACTGCAAGCTATATCCAAATAGCAATGCTGCAAAGCTGTATGTATTGAGAGGTCTGGAACTCCAGATATATATAGGCTGGCTTTAACCGACGTAAGCCATGTCGCGTTCGCATTATGTTCCAATTGCATCTTGGAAAGTTGAAAAACAAGTGGGGCTGTTTCGTAAGCAGAGTTTGTCACGTATACATTTATATTGGTGGGACCCACACGTTCCCGTGTGGATAAGTTTGATGAGTTGGAATGCGAAGTGGTGGAAACTTCCGTTGCCTCGCTGAATCTAGACCGATCGAGGTCTGTCGTGTTAAGGAATCGAACGGGAATTGCTTCGCACCGAAGACAACGCGGCATAGACTACGTACAGTGGCGGTACTAGGATTCTAGTGTCGTGTGCCGCTTAGTTAAACGCGGTTGGACTGGACCCATCGTGGTCGCCTCCTTGTGAGTGAAGGCTGTGAAGCTGGCGGCGGCTAACGCAGCAGAAGGTAGTCCACTAGAATCGATAGGAGTTGCCAAGATGCCGAGGAGGAAATAAAAGAGCAAGAGATGGAAAAATTGGAGTTCTTTTTGGTTGGACCAGGTCCCCATTTCAGCCGTATATCACTAACGAGAGCAATACAAACGTGGTTGTGCGTGATACTTCCAGTGGTCGTAAATATGATAATACTATTTTTTTAGAAGTTTTATATATATATATATTTTTATATTTTCTGAAGTATATTAACTTTCAACTATGTTTAAAAGTGTAAATGTAATCGTATTTGATAATATAAATATTTGCTATTTCTATATGTATTACATGTGTTATTATATGATTTCTGCTATGTGTTTGGTGTATATGACTTCCGTTTGGCTTTTGTTGTTATAGGTATTTGGCGTATATATTTGTATACAAAATTTTATTTTTTAAAAAAAATAATATACACTTACGATGCTAAAATGTGTCGTTAAAATATACCTTAGAGATGTTAATTTACGTCGATAATTAGTGATGCAAATAAACGTCGCTAATATAAGACACTTTAGCGCCGATGCTATTTAAATGCGTCGGCAATTGGTGACACTTATGAACGCCGTTTGTTATAACTCATGACACAAATTAAAAAAAATTGTAAAATTATTTTTCTACGACGGTATTATTGACGCTTTTGCGATGCTTTAGAAAATGTTAGAAAGCGTCGGAAATTTAACTCGCGGAGCCTTTTCGCGCCGATAAATATATTAAAAAAACAATGATAATACCAAATGTTCCTGCAGTGCCACTACTTCGGCGGTATATCATGAATAAGGAGCAATACAAACATGGTTGTGCGTGTCCCTATGTGGTTGGACTGGTCCATGAGTTGGTGGATTTTGTCCAACCGATAATTTCACGGAAAATAGAGAGGATTGTGCGTTCTTGCAGCTGAATTCAACCAACGGGAACGATGTTAGTTGAGCAGGTTGTCCTGCCAAGAAAAAAAAACCATGTTGCGTAGGTACGTATGACCACTGACAAATTTTTTTTTTTTTTTTTTTTTTTGGTAAAAAAGGGCTACTCATTCAAATAGATCTAACATGAGTACAGCCCGCCATGTCCGTAGAAATAAAAGACAACAGAGGAGAAGGAGCGTTTATAGTAGACGTCCACAAAACATCCCCGGAATGCCGGGCCACAAAAGAGGCGACCCAGTCTGCGGCCCTGTTCGCCTCTCTAAATACATGACCAATCTGGAAACCGACCATCATCTGAGCCATCCTCCGAGTCTCCCGAATGAGGGGGTGACCATCACCGTACCTGTCCATCCCCCGGATCCAATCGATCACCACCGCAGAGTCTCCCTCGAGGAACACTCGCTCGGCGCCAAGGACCTGCCTGGCATAGGATAAGCCCTCCCAAGCAGCCCGTAGCTCCGCACCAACAACTGTAATCCCAGGTGTCCGACGCCCACCAGCAGCCACCAACCTACCACCGTGATCCCTAATCACAAAGCCGACCCCTCCAGTCAAACCGTCTAGTGACCTACTGCCATCGAAGTTTACTTTGAGATAGCCAAGGGGTGGGGGTACCCAAGAGACAGTAACAAAATGGGGCGCTGAAACAGCGTGAGAAGTACCCCAGGTGTCCCTGGCCATCCCAGAAGAAAACTCAGTGGCAGCCACCATAACCTTCCTCGCATGTCGTGCCGCTCTGTCCACCACCATCCTCGGAAGCACCCGCCTCCCCTCAAATATGCCTGCGTTCCTATCCAACCAAATGTGATAAGACAGGTACGCCCTCAGTATCCCCTCCGCTGCCAATCTGGGCCTACACATGGAATCTCTCAGCATCCGCAGCAGATCCTGCGTCGAGACTACCGCATCAATCAAGGGAACCGAAGAACACTGCCATATCTGTCGAGCTCTAGGGCACAGCAGGAGACCCTAACAAATCTTTACATAGAAACCCTGACGCCAAAAGGCAAGGAGGAAAAGCTCAAATGAGGTGTAAAGGCATTGGAGGAGTGGGAGTTTTGTGTCCAACCCTTATGAATTGAGAGGCTTTTCCAGGCTACAACTTGTGGACAGACAGGGAAAGTCCGAAGCTAGCAGCACTGTAGTAACTCTCTAACAGGTATAACCAAACCCAACCCAACCCAGCCCATAACAAAAGTTAGGTTGGGCCTACGCTTAGCAAACATCAATTGAATACAAGTAAGACTGGGTTTAAGTTGAGAGCAAAGGCATCACGGCTCAACCTGAAGCTGACCAACTTTGACCCGATATCGCATGCTATCCTATAAATATAAAAGCCCTGGGTATGACTTGTTTTCCTTCCAGTCCAACAGCAACAACAAGTTATTGTCTAAGCAATAATTTTGTAAAGGAATAAGATAAAGAAATTCAAATAGCACTAGTTAATTTATTTATCTTTTTTAAGAATAATTAGGTCATCCCCATTGATAATTCAATATAAAAAATAGGTTACGAAGCATCGAATTCATCTAATCTAAGTGCATGGGGTTGAAATTATTGAGTATAATTTTATAACAACTATGCGTATTCTTTGTGATTTATATCTGTTTTTTAGTTTTATTTTCCTTTTTGACGAGAACTACAGTAGGAAGAAGCTCATCCCAAATTAGTTGAGGATAGGATGCGAACCGAAATCATTACCACTACTCATCGATTTACGCAAACCCTACTGGAACATGACTGGCCTGAACCCACCAGAACCTAGACTTTTTTTCACCGGTTAAAGTTGCACTACTCAACTTTGGGCTCAATTCAATCCTCCGAAATCGCATCTCAGATCCTGGATGGAATGAGCCAGATCAAACTTACACATTACCTAGTCAAGCTGCAGTTTAGATCCAACTCTAGCCTAAATTCTGAATTCTGAATTCTGCAGTTTAACTTGGTCCAAACTAGTAGTTTTACACATCAACCTTAATCATGGACAGTGAGTGAAACAAGGTTGACTCAGTAACTAAGAGGTGTTTGATCATAACTTCAACCTACTAGTTTCTGGATCTTTATGTAAGTGGCCATCTCCTGGAACCAGAATGATGCATCATTTTGGGTCTTTTTCATGGCTGAAAAGTTATAGCGATATTTTCGAATGTAATTGGCTATAGATCTACTTAGCTAAGCATTTTAAGCATCTGGAAGACTTGGGCATGCAAAGACTCGAGGTTCTCCTCGGGTTAAATTCTTTAGGTGGATAATCTTGCGGACAAGATTGCCATGTAGGAAAACTCTCATTAACAGAGATCTCATAGCTTGCGTACGCTATCATTTTCTAATAAAGGACGGGTGGCTTTATCTCTCTCTTCATAAAAAAAAAATCGAAAGATCTTATGGATTGCACGATCAACCATTGTGATCTTTGTCCAGACCAGGAGAAGGATGAGGAATATTTTCTTCCAAATTATCGCATAGCATGGGATTTTCAGACCAACTTAATGCCTTTGCATAGCTTCAATTTGCCCATAAATTCTCTCGAGCAGCTTCTTGCTTTGAGGGAGATGAAGAGGCTGTCATCGCCATTATGTATTTATTTTATATGGCCATGACCTCGGTTTTAAGAGCAAATTAAACCATTTACTTCGCTCCTCTTGTACTGCATGGTATAAAAAATATGTAACATCTGAACACAACCATCATCTCATTACTATCATCGAAGCGTACAGTACTTCATACATCAACATAAAATGCCCCAAAATCCCATTAGTGATGAGCCCAAAACACGTCCATTAAAATCCAGCGAACTCACACCTGCCACTTGCATCACGGTAGCGGTCGCCCCTCTGCGAAAAATTACACGTATTTAGCATCCGTTCGCTGATTTAGTATTCGGTGTTCTGGACTAAACACTCATTCCCATCCCACATGAAATCTCTTCCCCGCACGAGCCGTCACTACCAAAGATGCTGAGACGGCCTGATGCTGCGCATGTGGCATGTATGTCCTAATGGGAACTTTTCTTTTTTACCAAAATACCCTTCCACTGAAATAGAGGCGACCCTAAGGAACGTTGCCCTAAAAAAACATTTTGGAAGCCGACTCTTGATTGCCCAAATAGACTCACCATCCAATGCTACCGAAAGTTCCTTACGATCCTCTTTTTTGACACACAAGGCCACCTTAACCTGACCAATTACAAAACCGTGGAATTAAGAAAGGAGCGTATTCCAACTAGAATTTGAGATGAGGGCATTGTCGTCATCCAATTACTTTCTTCCAATGGATATATCTCGAGACGTGATGGTCTAGGATTGACCCATTCCCAAATCCATTCCCAAAGAGCATCAAGGGACTAAGCCCATTCCATGGATGACATGAATATTACCAGATCTTGTTACGCCATTGTATCAGGACTCATTTCTGTGCCTATGCCGGAGTGCAATTGATCTTATCACTATCTTATGGTCTGTTGAGTTGCAGAGTTTGGTTTCTTTTAGGCTTTAGCAGACAGGATACCTTTTATCTTTTTAACAGGGCATGGAATGGTTTGGCCATATGCTTTATACCAAGCAATTATAGCCTTTTAGGCGCTCAAGAACTCCAAATCCAAGCTCCCCAAACCCAAAGGCTACGAAGTAGAGACTCCCTCTTGTAATTAGCTTCTTTGCCTATTCTTTTTTCTGACGCTCTCCCTATCTCTCCATTTAGCGCAATGCCCCCATGACGAGTTCCCAGTTCCCACCCGCATGTCCTCATTAGATACTCATCTGCTGCTCTCAAACCCATTTCAAATCCAAGCCCATCCATGAAGCCACTCTGCATGCCAATAAAACACCAACGACACCACCCCACTCCACAACTACAACATTCCCTCTCCTGCTAACCATCCCTCCTTTCTCCCTCTCCCTCTCGCTCTCTTTCTCTATAACCAGTTCTTAGTTTACCACGACCCACATCCTCTCCCAACGACCTCCTTTTCCCTCTCTCCCTCTCTATGCTATTCTCCTTGTGTCGTAAGGAATTTGGGCAGGGAGTTTTGGGCCTTGTCTTTCTCTCCTCCTGTCTCCATTCCTTTTCTGTTCTTTGTTCTTTTCTGGGCTGACGGTCGGTCGTTTCTTCGAGCTTTTTTAGATCGGTCGGGTGGGAGGGTGGGTGGTGGTGGTGGAGGTGTGATCATGGGGCCGGTTAGAGGATTCAGGAAGAGGAAGAGGGCCGAGAAGAAGGCGGAGAGGTGCGCCGCGGCTGCGTTGACGGCGTCGGGACAGGGAACTGGGGATTGGTGGGATGACTTCTCGAGAAGGATTACAGGTATATTTCTCTCTTCTTTCTTGTTCTCGTTCGCTCTTTCTTGTGATGCTTATCTTATTTTGCTGTGCCACTGTTTTGTCTACCTTTAGTTCTTGCAATTAGCGCCGCGGAAATTGCAGTTTATCGATTTCATATATCTTGGTCTGTTAGATTGGGTAATGTAAAGTGCTTTCGGTAATGCAAATGGGTCTGGATTAGAGATTTATTCTTTGTTGATTGTGTTTTGTGCAAATGTTATATGATCACCGTATCATAAATCTTTGCTTTTGTTGACATTTAGGGTGATGGATTTCCATCACGAAGTTGGATAGCAAGGAGTGATCTTCTTGGATTGCAATATGTTTGCATCCACGATGTTTATTAGGTTTTCATAGATGGGTTGACACGTTTAGGTGCACTTCTTTGATCGAATGTGATTTGAAGTCATATATGATGAGGTCACGCAGGGGGAGGTATTTTTCAGGCACGGATCTCCTACTGTAATGTTGCATTTGTCAGATAATGCAGATGCTTGTTACTCGGATTTGCTCGAGGATGTTATGCGCTACCGTTTAAACACTTCTCGGTTTCATCTTGTCAGATCTTAGAGGTGCACGTTTAATTGTTTGAATGACAAATATTACAAAATTTCCCTTATGAAGTTCTTCCGTTGTTAGCGACATGGTAGCTTGATAGGGTAGTGTTTGGATCTTGATGCCCATCATTCTTCATGTGGAATCCATGACCTCTGTGGAAATTGTTTGAAGTTACTTTTGCTCATGATGCTCGAACTCTTCGACATGACAGAATCTTGAAGACAATGGGCCCAACCACAGCAAATGACTGTACAAGGAGTTCAAGTGATAAATGATGTTATCACATTCAATTTGTTTGTTCCTATTGGCATAAGCCACTGTTTCAGGTTAGGTCAAATGATAGTTGAAATGAACAAATTGACTTTGTTCAAATGCTCTTTGCTCCACCAGATACCTGCAGGAGTATAACAAGCCAAATTAAACTTCTTTCTTCTTGTTCCTCTCTAATTTTGATGCAATGTCTTCTTAATACTAAAAGCCTCTTTAGGTTATGCTAAATCTTGATCGCGAATAAAGCTTGCTTTTTTTTTGGGGGGGGGGGTTTGTTGAAGAATGAAGAGAGAGTCTTCTTTCTTATTGACATATCTCGTTAAACGACAGCTGATTTATTCATGTGTCAAATATGAGGCTTCAAAATTACTTTAACACCCTGGAAATGAATGCTAATTTCAAAATGTGGAGGGAATCTCAAAATCTTAAAGGTTTAAAATATTTGAAACAAAGCTAAAGATACGAGAATGATCTTGTGTAAGCATGATGACCTTTCAAGTATAATAGAAAAGATGTTGATAATAAGAAGAAATTGAAGAACAAGAAGACTTGTGATGGAATGATTTGCAAAATATTGATTTAGAAAATTGCTATATTCTAGATAAGTTACTTCAAGATTTACTACTATATAATTACCAATTCTGAAAGATACCACCATGCACTAACAACTAGAATCAATGTTTCGAGGAATTGCCTAAATTAATTCAGAAAAATGAAATGTAGGTTCCTTTTGTTTTAGGTGATTTTCGCTTAAATTAAGCTTCTTAGCCCTAGAAAGTAAAGGAACCAAATAAATGGTTAAATCTTCCAACTTTTTAAGGTAAACCTGGCCCGTGGCCTAACTTGTGTTGAATATGCATTAGAAAACAAAATTTTTGTTTTAGTGGCACACTCGGCCATGAAATATTTTGCTATTTGAAGCTTGTTGTTGAATGTATATTTAGTCCTTTACCATGCTATTCGTCAGTTCAGAAAGATCCTTTGTACTTAGTTTGTCCTTTTCTTGTGCCATTTCATGTTGATTCAACTATGGCTATGAAAAATATGTTTCTTTTACTAGAAATTTTTGTGTGATCTCACAGTTCTCTTGCTTTGTGTTGATATATGATTGTTGAAGAGATTTACATGCAAATCTGTGCCTCAGCACCTTCTTCAGTATCATTGCCTTTGACATGCCATCCGTGGGTAGAGAGATCTTTTATGCTGAGTCTATCTCTTTTCCCATACCATTTTGATGCTATCTTTGCCTATGCCTATCAAGATTATGTTCTCTTCACTAGAAATTTGTATGGTCCTACAGTTCTCTCGCTTTGTGTTAGTATGATGTTACTGTGAAACTTCCACCTGATTTAACATGTCTATCATGTTCTTGGATGAAGTTCCTTAGTCATTTTGCTTCTTCTTATATCTTGCTTGTTCTCTGAGGAAGCAAGAGAATATTTTTTATAATTATTGAAAAAGAAAAATTTTTGATCCCACCTCTAGCCAATAGATCAATTTGGTCCGTAACGTGGATCCCCATTACTTTCTTGGGCCTTCAGCAAAAACTTTACATTGTGATAGCGACCACCTCTAGGATCCTGCAACTTGACAAGGCTCCTTTACACACTCAATAATAACTTTAAGGGACCACAATTCACGATATTCACTTCTCTTCCACCTCAATGTTGGAGAACAGAGCTTGTTATTGTTGTTGATTTGGATGGTGATGTTATTTATTATTTGCTTCCATGAATTTTCCTGAGATTCAACATGAAGAAAGGTATTTTCCTTCACCATATTTAGCATCAAAAAGGAACGAAAACCCCAATTCATTTTGTTTATTGTCTTTTAAATTGTATAGGCCTGCATACCAGCCAATATATCACATAGTGCTCTGTTGGTGGTTTTGCTTTATTGTTTTATTTTCAACACTGTTACAGTTTCCACTTCATTGTATTTGGTAATCAAAGTTCTATTACTAGCGATCTTTATGAATTTTATCTAGCAGAAGAGGAAAGGCTGGTTGGCTAACACTTTTTTTTGCCACTTTATCGCCCAAATTTGTTGCTTCAACAAATCAAATTTTTTAATTAGTTCTTTGACATCTTCAAAATAATGCTTGATTTGTGATCCATTATGCATCAGAAGGGTAGTTTGCAAGATGAAATGTATAGCTTGAATTCTATGGACCATATAAAGTTAGTTTGTGTACTCATATTGGTGATTTATCTAATATCTCAATGTTCTACATCTTTTCTTCAAGTTTAAGCTCAAGTACATCGTTTTTGATAGAAAGGTTAGGCTAAGAGGCCAAACTGGTTTTTGTTAAGAAGATGAAAACAAAAGATACAAAATCAACCCCATGTTAGGGCCTAGAACACAAAAAACAGGACAAATTATCTCAACACAATCTTTAACTTTTCAAACAAAGGTGCAGTCTGTTTCTATCTCTTGAGATTAAATTCTCTGATCCAGTACTTGCCACTACTTCACTCTTAATAATGTCCAGACACTCCACTGAAGACCCTAGCTTTTTTTCAGCCAAATGCTCCAGTCACAATCATACCCAAGCTTGATGACACTGCTTTTTGATCCTTGTTTTCTCGACTCCACCCAAGCTCCAAATAGAAGGATAACCTCTCACACCTGTCAAATGCCCAACATGTCACGTAATGGATCTGGCAAAGCCACAACTCAAGAGCAGGTTATTTACAGTCTCCCTTGTCTTCCACGCAAAGAGCATCCTTGCAAAGAAGGCCAGTTCTTCCTCCAATCAAGTTTAAGCTCAAGTATATTATTTTTTCAGAAGATTGAGAAAACAATATGTTTACAAAGATTAAGCGTTAGTTTATTGCTTAAAGTTCCATAACCATTTTCCTGACTACCCATCCCTTGCAAAGTCAGCCACCTGTTGATCTTTTTGCTTCTCTAGAAGAATCTGTAACTTATATGCTGGAATCATAGGGTGGAGGTGTTCCATCCCTGTTGAAAATAGGAAATTTAGGTCCTTAACTGAGAATGTTCTTATAGTCATTGATCTAGCATTATTGGATGTGGTCGTTTGGTATGAAATGCTAGATAGGTATCTAGCTTAGAATCTTGGGCGGTAGAAGAATTATTAGGAAATGTCCGGACACTTAAGATATGATGTCAGGCTGGCCATATCAGTAATATATAAATATTAAAAAACATGTAGATCTCCTGATTCTCAGAGTCTCATATCACATGTCATTTATAGGATCACAGGCCTTCAGCTTTGTGAAAGGAATATGTGTATGTACGGGAAAACAATACATTGCGAAGCAAAATAAGATTCCTTTTTTTTAATAATTATTGTAAAAGAATAATTTCTGATCTCAACATTGTTGGGCAGATTGAATGATGATTTGTGCACTTGTCGGTATAAATTATAAAGACCACATTTCTATGCAAGATAATATACTTAATGGTTTTCTAGAAACTGTTCACTGAAACAGATCATAAAGGCAAGTTCTCTTATATAGAATACCAAACAGCATGTTGTGTCTATAGTGGTCAAGTAGACTTTTTTTGATGTGAAACACCCGTTATTGCTCTCAGTCCGTGGTTGACAAGTATTTGATTGCATAAATATGTGAAACTATGTATGAATGTTTAAGTTAAAAAGAATGGATTATTAAATACAAATGAATAACAATGTCCATATTGAAAGGAAATAAGTTTAGTATGAAAAGTGTTAAACTTAAGTCTTGTCATGATATAAAATATTTATATATTTGATCATAAATGTATGAGTTCTAAGAATGGCATTATTCATGAAAATCGGGTGATGTATTTCACATTTTTGCTATTTGGGCATATTTACTGGACAAGTTGTATTCCACGCCTACCTCTTTGCCTTAATCTATTGTT
The DNA here is from genome assembly GCF_051530095.1 of Phoenix dactylifera. NCBI lineage: Eukaryota > Viridiplantae > Streptophyta > Magnoliopsida > Arecales > Arecaceae > Phoenix > Phoenix dactylifera. The sequence goes on from NC_143203.1 coordinate 26,686,354, forward strand.
TTAGTACCACTCATATTGACCAAGTACTACATGTCAGCCAATTAAGCCTTAAAAAAAGTTCCTTCCACACAATCTTCTTGGGTTCCTCTACCTCATTTCCTATTTCCAACTCTTTCTGCATAACTTTGTCCCTTCCAATGTTTTGTCATACCACCCTGAAGTGTTTGGGGGCATATGCCGAACCGTATCAGGGGTGGACCGACACAGTTGCACCCTTCAGTTTCAGAAATCAAGCAAGGGAGAAGGAGAAAGAGAGAGAGGGAGGAAGGAAGGGAGGAAGGAAAGGGAGAGGGAGGGGGGAAAAGAGAGGCCGAGAGAGACGGTGGGAGGGCCAGAAGCTCTCCTCAAAAACAAGGACCCCTATTTCATTTCGAAACAGGGGCCCCTTTTTTATTTTGCAAAATAAAAAATAAAAAGGAGCCCCCTATTTCGAAATAAAATAGGGGTTCTGTTTTCGACAAAGGCTTCCGGCCCTCCCACCATCTCTATCTCGGTCTCTCTCTCCCCCCTCCCTTCGTCCCTCCATTCCTCCACCCCCCCCTCCTCTCTCTCCCCCTCTTTCTCCCTCTCCCCCTCCCTCTCCAGCTCTTCTTCTGTTGATAACTCTAGAACGACACTGCACAGTACTAGAACATACTATTCCGTTGGGCAACCAGTACAAGTTCCGGTACTGATACAGCCAATCTGGGTCTCTTCTCTTTACTTGCTCCTCCTATAGTATTCATTGCATAAAATAGTTCTATCAGTTTATTTATTTATTTATTTTGTGTTAAGTGGAAGCACCTAGTCTTCTTCGATTGTGCTCCACTTTTATTTGTGTTGTCCAAGGAACAGAATTTTTCTTGACATGGAAAGGCTGACTAAAGTAGAGCTGAAAGTTTGTTGAAAGGTCAGAAAGAAGGGGGAGACCTAAAACGATCATGTTTGAAGTTATCAGGAAGGTTTTGGTAAATTAAGAAGCAACAATTAGTAAATTGGATGACTCCAATTTGTAATGAGTCAAAGAATCCTATTGTAAACTGGAGCACTAGGTACAAAGTGGATCCACAAACTAGCATGTAGCAAAGTAATAAATTCCAAATACCTCTACAAACAATAAAACAATTGAAGAGCCAAAGATATCAAACATCAATCACTAGGTGCAATCAAGATTCACATTATCAGTTCATGATTCCCCATACCAGGGTATATCATACCATACTAGTATTAAACCAGTATTCGGTGTGGGGGCATTCGAAGTGTCGATACACCGAACTGACCCCATACCAAGCATACTAACACTATACCAACATGGTACCGGTACGGGATCTGGTATTGAGATTGCAGACCTTGGGTAAAATAAACTAAACTCTAATTAAGCATAATGTGTAGATAAAGATTTCATATTCCTAATAGCTTTTAAAGGTGTACCAAAAGCTTTAGGAATCATGCAAGACACTCTTTGGTAAATCGGTATCATGAAGTTCATTCTGAAGCATTGTTCGTGGTTGCCTATCTTGGGATTAAGTTTCTTCATGATTCTTCTTGTAGGAAAATATGCACTTACCTTGGCCATGACTAAAGAAGCTTTTTCCCTTCCCATTTCCTGCTATTAAAACTTAAGAGCAGAGAGTATCCGGATAACATAAATAGCAAGAAAAAGGTTGTCAAGGTGATGATAACACAAAATAAAAGGAGGTTCTGCATTTCTTTTACCGGAGTTATGCCTCCAGATTGATGGTTTTTATCTTTGGCACATGCAAAATCCTAGAGAGGAGCTTACCATATAATATGCACCCCTAGATGTTATAGTTCCAGAAAGAAATAAGTCCGTCGATCTGCGAAAAAATGAAGGCTGCTTATATTGGATTTATTTGGTGTAGCAATGTTAAGTAAAATCACTTTGGTGGTGCTTGTAGAAGTTTAATTTGACTGATTATGTGACTCCTTATTATGAGTTGTCTTTTATATCAGTAAATTTCAGGAGATATTTAAATCTAATAAATAAACATATAGAAATAAATCCCAGTATCTTAGCTGAACTTTTGGTGCAAGTTTAGTGATCTTGGAGTAACTTGAATGAAGTATTTGATGAAGTAATGTATAGAAACAAAATACTGAAAATCTGGTGCATGTTGAGTTGTATAATTCACAACTACTTCATTAACTATTGATCAATACGGTGATGTACTGTTCATTAGAGATTATGAACTAACTTTTGAGGTTCACATGTGAGGTTCAGCCCCACATGGAATAATTAGTAGGAGGAAGGTTGAGATAGGTTCTAATATGTTATCAAGTCCTTTCACCACCAAGGCTTCCCTTCTGCAACACTAACCTTGTGCATGAGAATATTAATACTAATTTCTCAGATCTTGTGAACTTGGCAAAACTAACCCATTTAAGAAAATGAGGTGTTTTTGACTTGCATAATTAAAAGATAAATTTTTAACCAAAGAAAAGGATAGAAAATTTATGATGTACAAATTGCCTCCACACCAGGGGGTGGTTGAACCATCTCAGCATCAGGTCTCTCCCACCCCGCCACCCTTCCTCTTCTTTTGCCCTTCTACACATGCAACTGAGGATTCTTTAGGCGTTGATTGTAAAGTGCACAAGGCTTGCTTATGTTAATGGGAGCAAGTTGTATATTGCAAACTGCTCCTTGGATTGCACTTCTTGAGAAACGATTCTGTGTGCAAAATAGCTTGAGGTGAAGTTACAACATCAAGGCTTCAGCATGTAGGTGCCCATTAGTATCTCGATTGAGGAGCTTCTAGAGGTACAAGTATTGAGTCAAGGTGGTGGAAGCACTGATCCACAGGTTTCAGCCAGCTTGAAAACCTGCTTGCAATGTTTAGTTGCATGCTATTCTATTATATTGGGGGTGGCAATGGGCTGGGCTCAGGTCAGTCAAAGGAATCTCAATCCAGACCTAACTATCTTATGATCAAGTTGAAAAATATTAAACCCCAGAAATATGTTTAAAATGGACCCGTACAGTTATGCCCCAACACATCGACCCAATTAAGGCTTCAGTCATGACCTATATGCCTCAAAAAAAATGTGGGGTAAAAGGAGGGGATCTAGTGTTAGGTGTCCAAATAAAGTGAGAGAGAGAGAGGGGAGAGGAGTGGGGAGAGAAAACTCGCCAAATCCTAACCAAGTACTGGTGTCTTATTTAATTTTCTCTTAATGATTTTTGCTCTTTTTGTAAACCATGACTGACATGGCTTCCCTGCTTGCTAGAATGAAGCCTTGACTAGCCATGGCCGAAATGTTAATTCTGTCTTAGGGAACTAGGGTATAATTTAAAGGCTTGTCCAACCTAGGGTGACTTGTTGGTTCTGAGAGCCACACCTGAACCCAACCAATATATCATTCATCTTAAGTATGACCCAAACCCAACCAAATTATCTTTTTTTTGGTACAACAGCGACTCACACACAACAGGTGTGCATGCAGCTCATAAGATAACCCAACCAAATTATAAAGACTCTTATCAAAACCTGCTTATTTCGGGCAGATTCGCAGGTCCGATTGTGAAACTGCCAGCCCAGTATTATGTAAAATCAAGGTGTTTCTGGATTGTCAAGTTTCATGGTAAGGATCTTGGCTTTATCAATTTTATTTCTTGGCTTGAATTGGCATGCTATCAGAGAGGCAGATTGCTGTGGCCTCTGACAGTCATCATCATTGCTTGAGGACTTTCTCTGATTGATATAGCAAAGCAGTCTCCAGTGGACACCATTGACCAATGTAGCTTTCTAATGGCAAATCTTGATGCTAATATTGTTTGCTTCAAATATTCTAGTTTAAGGTCAGTGTGAGAACTGTAAATGTTACGGTCTCCTCTTTTTTATTAAAATTTAAACAACCTTGACTTTGTATTTTTAGCATAACACAGTGACAAATTCGCATTGATGCAACATACACAATATGGTGCTATTATCGGGTATGACTTATACAATTTTACATCAAGCAAATGGTTGTCTTTTTGTCTGGAGTAAAAACCAACGAGACAAAATTAAGGCTTAACTTGCAGCAGGTAGTACTAAAAGGTCCAGTCTTAATATTATTATAGTTAACAAATGACACAAATATTCATTGCTTTAACTCATTTCATGCAAATGCTAGAAATCAAAATGCCTTCATTTTGCAATTGCATATAAGATTGCTATAATCTTAAGTTTGGTTGCATGCCCAAATTTGGAACCTAAAATGCTTTGTTCACATCCCAATGGGAATCTAAAATTCACAAAAATCTTGTCATTTGCTTCTTAGCAGAGGTGTTATGTTTTCTGTCGCAGCTAAATTTATCTTCTTCTTCATGATTGTGTTTTTTCCTACTCCACTTGGTTAGCTTTACATTTGGGTGATGAGTCTCTGTACTGACACTGACATTCATTCTATTATGCAGTTTTATGATAAACTTTGAATCTATTTAAACCATTGTGCTATAAATGATGATGATTGTTCCCTTCATGGTACCTTCTTAGGACCTTTATCTTCATTAAAAGAACCAAAAAGATTTGAGTCTGTTTTCAAGATTTCAAGGAAGACCTTCAATTACATTTGCTCATTGGTGAGGGAGGACTTGATGGCAAAGACATCTAACTTTACATTCTCAGATGGAAAGGTCCTGTCTGTGGATGATCAAGTAGCTGTTGCTCTAAGAAGGTTGGGTTCTGGTGAGTCACTACTGAACATAGGAATATCCTTTGGTATGAACCATTCAACTGTCTCCCAAGTGACTTGGCAATTTGTGGAGGCTATGGAAAAGAGAGGAATTCACCACCTCCGATGGCCAAGCTCTGAAGAGATGGAAATTATAAAGTTCAAATTTGAGAAAATCCGCGGTCTGCCCAACTGCTGCGGTGCCCTTGACACCACCCACATCTTGATGTGCTTGCCTTCTGTAGACTCTTCCAACAAAGTGTGGACTGATTATGAGAAAAATCATAGCATGGTCCTGCAGGCTATTGTGGACCCTGAGATGAGATTCCGGGACATTGTCACTGGCTGGCCAGGTAGCATGAATGAGTTACTAGTGCTGCACAATTCAGGATTCTCCAAACTGTGTGAGAAAGGAGCAAGGCTGAATGGGAAAAAAATGGAGCTTTCAGAAGGATCGGAGGTGAGGGAGTATGTGATCGGAGATGCCAGCTTTCCCCTCCTTCCCTGGCTTCTCACTCCCTACCAAGGGAAGGACCTTTCAGATTCCAAAGTTGAGTTCAACAAGCGACACTCTGCAACCAGAATGGTGGCACAGAGGGCATTGGCAAGACTGAAAGATATGTGGAAGATTGTTCAGGGGAAAATGTGGAGACCTGATAAACATAGATTGCCAAGGTTTATTCTTGTTTGCTGCTTGCTGCACAACATAGTCATAGACTTGGAAGATGAAGTGAGGGATGAGATGCCACTGTCTCACCATCATGACACCAACTACAAGCAGCAATACTGTGATGTGGCGGACGAGTTTGGAGTTGAACTGAGAGATGAGTTAACTCAGTACTTGTCTGGTAGATTGCCAAGCTGAAATGAATGCTCAACATCTTTTGCTTGTCTTTTATATAGCCAAAGATGAGTATTGATAGATGATGAACTTAAATTCAGCTTTCTGTGCCGAATTCAGTGGCTAAGAGGCACTCAGGTTCTCTGTTTTCAATGCTGGCCTCTTCCATTCATCTGTCTTAGGGCGGGAATTACGGTAGTCAAGTATGGAAGAGCATCCTGCAAAATGCTGTTGATGACTATCATTTGTAGGAAACTTTACAATTGAAAACAAACGTCACTTTTAGCAAGGAACTGGTCTTAATCTGACTTTGTTGTTGTACCTTCTTTTTGATAAATCTTCTAGTGAGCGATGCTGTGGTAAAGAAGAAAGAGAATTTTGGAACTCTTTTTAATTCATATGTAACTGCCATCTAAGTGCCTTGCATTTTTTTTTAATGTAGGTTACCCCGGTCTTGTTTGCAAGTGTAGGAGAGTTTTTAGTTTGATTGTGTTTGCCCTTCACAACTACAACCCAAATTCTCTCAACTTAGTATTTTAATTAGCCCTAGAACATCAGTATCCGAATGTCTCAAATTCTGAAATGTTCCAATTTTTGAAAGCAAGAAATTAGAGGAATTGAAGTCCAATTGTTTATGGCTTTTGGCAGTAACTAACAAATTTGAGGATGGATGATGAAGCAGGAACAGGAAAGTGGATGGGTAATGAGGCAAGAGCTAGAAATTTCTTTGAATGGGCAATTTCCAAGGGTTTCACAAGTTAGAAATTTAAATTGAAGGAGTCGGAACATCTTTCACATTTACAATCCTGATGTACTTGGGCTCTCCTTATCAGGGATATATCTAAGCCAAATAAATTTCTGAGATCACATATGAGCATGTTATGAAGTTCAAAGTTATAGCACATTGCCCTCTTTGGTTGTGCCGAAGTGATCAAATTGGAAAGTGGCAATTTCTAGAGAAGTGAGTTCAAAGAAATTGTTTTTATTGGAGTGATTTGCATCTTTGGTTTGCCTAGGAAGTGAATATTGAAAATTGTAGTTCTGAAACTCCTGGTATTTGATTGCTGAGAAGTGGCTAGAGTGGAAGCTAACTTCCAGCTAATTCTGTTGTTTGGTTGTATTGGATGTAATGAGGTATATTCACCCCTGAAGTGATTGGTAAGTTTATCCCCTATATAATTTCGGTTTATTATATAAACTACCAAATTCTAAATAAAAATCTTCTTTCCTTAATAGTGGAAATTAAGATTAATATGTTGTTATAATTTAAGTCAAGGATTCCATGTTACCAATAGAGAGAGTTTTTATGCTTACTCACGCGAACAAAATAAGAGATTAACAAAACAAATAATATGAAGATTGTGGAAAACTTTGCATCTTGCTCTTATTAATAATACCAATCAATAGTACATGAAGAAAGACCATCTTGCCTGACCTTCTCTCCCTAGTCTCATTCTTTCTTACAAAAATATCATATGTCCTCTCTCAACTCGGTCCACGCATAACTTCACTGCGAGTGGATTTCATTTTATTATACTTTTATGATATTTTCCAAAATTGCCCTTCCGAGCACTATTTTTTCCTCCATTTTTACCGTGAGGATTGCACGGGCTCGGAAAGTAGACAACCTTTTAGATACAAGGAGATGGTTTAATCATGCAACCAACTATGACAGCCCACTAGAACTACAGATGTGCGTAACGCACAAGCGCACATAATTCGTAGTAAGAATTTGAAATAATTGAGAAAAGGAGTTTCAATTTTCTTATCCTTTGCACCTTTTTGATGTAAATGTTGGTAGATCCATCTAATGTAAGGATCCGTGCAAAGATATATTTTAGTCCTATGTTGGCCATACACCGAGTAAATATTGGATACTTATATATAACCAAGAAACCTAAATAATACTTTACGACTAACTTTTTTGGTAAAGATATAGATTGTGACAAATAGTATTAAAGCATACTCAACTTATAGCCTATATGGACTAGAAGACACTACAACACAAGTCCATTAGGGATGAATGGATTTGAACCTTTAGCCTAGCAAGAACGTCAGTGCTTAACACAAAGGAAGTATGCGAGAATCCATATGGATATATATTTAGTCCCACATCAGTCATGCACTGGGTGAGATCGGGAAACCCAAATTATATCTTTTGGATAGTTTTTTAGGATGAGATTTATGCACAGCTTCAAATAGCTAGTCTATAGTTACCAAGTTTGTCTAAATCTTTCTTGTGCAGACTCTCTAAAGATTGTCACTGTCTCTAGAGCCATCTTTATGTGAAAAACAGTTCCATCTAAAGCGCATTACATCAGGAATCAAATTCCAACTATTATTGGAAGCATTCGAATCTTGAAACCCCTTTCATCGCATCAAATAGCGAGGTTTACAAACAACAAAGTGGTAGGGTAGGAACATAGCTGATCATGAGCTAGGCTTGGGCATAGAAAATATCAAATTTTACATAAGCTCGTCCCGAAGCCTGATTAAAAATAAATAGTTTAGGACCGAGACCTAGCCTACGATCAACTCTTGGTAGGAAAAAACATCAAAAAGAAAAACTACGAGAGGAGCCGAACAGATCCGATCCGATCCAATCATCCAACACCGGAGTGAGAGGGGAAAAAAATGGTGAGGGACGAGTTATTAATGGAATATAAAATAAAAGGTCAAAAGAAAAAAAAAATCTGATGAGCCGGATAGCGGCACAGACCTAACCCATCTGATGGAGATTGGGCGGTGAGGAGAAGACGGGTTGAATTCTATCCAGACCATGAATGACCTAGACCAGGGTGAGGATTTCATCGATCAGAACCATCCGATATCGTGGGGAACCAGGCAAGGCCTGATGTTGGACTTTTGACTACATAACGAAGCATGTAACGTGACCGGGCATTCTAATGTCTTTGATAGCATGTTGAAGGTTTCTTAAACTAGAACAGAGGAGATGCCAAAGAAAACCTGAAGCTTATATTAAACCAAGTGGATCGGAAGCATTGGATGCAGGCAAGTAATTGTGAGGGAGCTCGTCTTTACATCAGGCTCATGGTTTCAAGCTTGAGATTGATATCATCATACCCATTACCCAGTAATCTGATTCGTAAATAAGTAGATATTGGCACGTGCAGCACGTGTGATTTATTCACATTGATTTATTTAGTAATAAAGAGCATTTGATTGATGGTTGTGACCCATAATTTGATATTGCTGTTCATTAATTTGATAAATTTACTCCTATTTTTAGTTTATACATATACTCTCTCATGAAATTATATATATATATATATATATATATATATATATATATATATATATATATATATATATATATATATATATATATATATATATATATTATAATGCAATAACATTTTTTTTGGGAAGATACTGAAAGAAGAGAAAATACTCAAGATGTGGGACTCCAAGGATGCCTCATGATGAATAAAGGCTCAAAAGAGTTTCATGTTAAGTAGAAAGACAAGCTAAGATTTGCATGCTATCGTGATTTTAGGAGAATTATTTGTCCGGGTGACATATACTGGAAGTAGATGGAAATATTGGATTATCATTTGACCGGCACCTGTGTCGACCAACCATAACACAGACTCTAGAAGAAGAAAAAAATTGTTTTTGGAGTCAAAGTTATATCTAAGGAAGATAAAATGAATTGACTGGAGCACCAAGATTATTTAGAAAAAACAACGAGCATGTCCAGATATCCAATTCAATGGGATATTGGACTTCTTTTGTTGACAAGTCAAAATTTCATTGATGTCATTGTTGACATCAAGTGGGAAGAGGTGGGCTCTCTAGAAATGGCAGTTTCGGATAATTATTAAAAAAAAACACCACGGTTTATTAATAGTTATTCGGTTTCATCATGGATGCTTGTGGTATAAGTGAATGAAGTTGGTGATTTTGGGTTGAGTTAGATGATTTGATGTAGCTAGGTAGCATGAAGGGTATTGAATATGTGAAGGAAGGTTCGGAACTACCCTAGTCTTACACTCTTACTATAAGTCTTGGTTATGTGAAGCTCTATTTGAAGATGATGGATGCATTGCATGCGTATGTGCATACGCCCACATTATTAATAGCTGGGATTGGCCTGTTAGTTTTTATGTGATCTAGCAACGGTTCATATTTTTATAGTAGCCCTAGTCAAAAAAAAAAAAGAAGAAGCAAGAATAATACAAAATCTCATTAAGAAAAGATACTGTTGATGTATAAGTTCTCTACTTCTTGATGTTGAACTGACAAGATTTAGCACTATAAAGTGTGTCGGTGAATAGAGCAAACAAAAAGCTATACATTTTTTATTCAACTTGTGTGAAATTTCTGCATTACTCTTGCCCTACGCATCAAAAACAGCCCACAGCCATGCAAGCCAAACTGCGATCTGGGTATGAGTATGGTATATATTCCACTGCAATTGGGTAGTTCATAGTATATATTCCTCTGTGCTTGGTCATCGTCAATGCAAGCAAATAGTAGTCTGAACTAAGGAATGAGGGTAAGGAAGCAATACCGTCTGACCCATTTAACCCGTATCTACCCATTGTAGATAGGGTTAAATTACCTATCAGGTTTTGGTTCGAATTTTTGTTTCATTTAATAAATAAGTTGGATCCAGATTAATAGACTTTTAATCTAGTTATGCATTCCATGCAAGCTACGCCCGCGTACTATTTGGCCCCGAACGCGTTTCAACTGCCAGCCGCTAGCAGAACAAACACGCCATCTGCCGACTCGTCCAACTCTCGTTTCAAACCCTCTTAGCTAAGAGAGGTTGAAAACGAAAGAAAGTCTCAAGTACCAGTTCTAGAAGAGGAAGACTCCGAGGTTTGATTGAAAACGCCTCGTCACCGCTGGCGTCGAGCCCCAAAAAATTCGTATGCGCTCTCATTGCTACGAGCTCTAGATTACGTGTCGACCAAGCAACGACAAGCCCAGTTCCAGTTTGGCCACATTTATGCCACATAGCTTGCTTGCGTCGCAACCTCCATTGGTACAAAACGAGCCTATAAAAATATAGAAAGTCTTATCCTTCTATTATCACCTTCTCAACAAATCCATATACGCCCGCCCCCGCCCACCTAGCTGAGCAACAAGTTCTCTCTTTCCGTGGTTCTTTTTAGACATGGAGAGATTTAGATTTGGAGGAGCAGGAGGAGAAGCAGAAAGCATCAGCAACATGGCTAACGTGCTGATGATGCTCTCGAGAGGCGGCGGCGAGGGGACCGCCCACCTGGCCCAGACTTCACCGGGCCGGGTTTTCGAGTGCAAGACGTGCAACCGCCAGTTCTCTTCGTTTCAGGCGCTTGGGGGCCACAGGGCGAGCCACAAGAAACCGAGGCTCACGGCCGACGGCCACCTGCGGGGCGGGCTCGCGAAGCCAAGGGCCCATGAGTGCTCGATATGCGGGCTCGAATTCGCCATCGGCCAGGCCTTGGGAGGCCACATGCGGCGGCACCGGCCGGCGAACCGAGGGGCCGGGCATGGCCTTATGGAGGAGCAGGCGAGGGTGCTGTCTTTGGATTTGAACTTGCCACCGTCGGAGAATGATATCGAGTGCCGGAAGATAGTTTTGGAATTGAGACTGTAGATAGCTTTTAACTAACAATCGGAGTTTCCTGTCTGAAACTCCATTTTTTTAAAAAAAAAAGCTGTGTGGTTGAATCTTGTGCAGCAAATGGTATTTTAGTCTTATGGGGAATTAGGAAAGCTAAATTTAGCAGCACCATTTTTTGTTGCTGTAAAGTTTCGCCATGCTTGGTGAAAAGTTACATTTTGTTGATATATATAGAAGTCGGAGTTTCGCCATAGATCATTTGTCGCAAAAGATCACTTAATTTTACTTGTATATCTATTTTTGTTTATCTGAAGAATTCTTCCCCTTTGACAGCAAATAAATTTTGTTATTTTTCATTTAATTTGCCTCATTATTGTTGCTGTTGTACTTTAATGGATGTTTCTTGTTGCTCTGTTAGCTTTAAAATCCAATCTGAAAACTTTTCTTCTTGAATATCTAAAAACATATGTTGTAGTAGTTAAGTTTCCATTGATTCTCTATGATCCTCAAGTGATGATTTGTGATATCCATGACTGATTCTCCCAGCTACGCCATCCAGAAAGAAATCCAATAAGTTCAGGCAGTCTGATGATGAGATTATGTGTGAATTTGGTCTTCTATCTTCCCTGGCTGTTTGATGCTCTTTGTATTTGCACTCTCTCTAATTTTTTGAGAGAATATTACACGTTTATTAGTTTCTCTTATGTGAAAAGTAAAGGTATCGCAGCAAGGGCCAAACTATAGCAATAACTTAGGTCGATTTCAATCAAGGATCGATGTGTATTTTTTGTGCAAAAGAAAGATCCACCTTTCTTCAACAGGATCCACTATTGGATCATCCACTGATCACTTTGAGATTTGTGTAAACTGGGTGCGGCCCACACAGAGAAGGTGAAACCTTAAATCAAATGCGCAACCAAGTAAAAGCATCACATTTGCTGCTGACTGGGCCGCCTCATTCTGCTCATCATTCCAGAGAGTTTTTATAGATTCAGCGGTTTTCAATTCTCTCTGCTTTATATAGTCTTCTAAATATTGATGGAGCTGGTTGTGCTCATGGGAGAGCGGTATGGGCAGCCGATCCACACAAAAAAAAATAAAAAAAAGCATCACATTACTGTCTCTGTTAGTGTGAAAAGACTGAAGGAGAACATAGTTTCCTTGCAAGTGATTTGAATAATGACAGCCGCGTACCACCATGACTTCCAGCTTCGTTACTGTGTTTGTACGGCAGTACGGGGCAGGAAGATTTCTTGCTCGATTGCTTGGGATATCCAACCGTTCAGGTGGGATGCTCCCAATCACCTGCCCCTAAATTAAAATCTGTTGACCGGTCGGCAAAGATTTTTTTGGAGCGTTAGGTCGGCAAAGATTTTTTGAGCACCACCAACAATTTCATGCAAGGCAGCAACCTTAGCCACTACTACCATTCCTTGAATAGACCCATCCTGATGCTAATGAAGTCAGCCTAGTTTAAAGGCAACAACCCATCTTATAAGAATCTCCATCATGATGCTTAATGCTTTAGTATTCGTTATTCCATGATCTTAATGAAATGACTCTATAAAACACAAGGGCAATGACCCACCGAAGAAGGATCAGAGAGAATCTTATGGTTATGTTTAGGCAGCCTATTTTTCACCTTCTTCTTTCTTTCTTTTTTTTTTCTTTTTTTTTTTTGACTAAAACAGATGTATCATACAATTATGGATGTATCCAAAAAAGTCAAAAAATAATATCTTTCCCCTTCTTCGTGAAAGTTGGTTAGACCTGTTCATGGGCCCAACTTTTTCGCCAGAAATGTTAAGCAGAAGATAAAGTGATGGCTCATGAGCATCAATAAGCACTAGTTGAACTTGATCTGTCGTCTACATGGTTCTTCTATATAAAATGGCGAAGCAATTTAGTGGCCCATCTTAGAAGAGCCCATGATGCAAGGTCCGAGGACATAAATGGCTGTGTAAAGCCTTGTTTAGTTAGGCTGATGAAAGCCCACTTGTGAAAGAGTCGGCCGAGCTTCTGTCATGAAGATTGAGCTTGTAATTTAGATGGCCCATCTTAGAAGAGCCCAAAATACGATGTGCGAAGGCTTGCTTCCTTATTAAGCTCAAGAAAACCCAAAGATTGTTTTCTGGATCATCTCCAATGTTGGAAGAGATCAAGTTAGAGGTGGAGAAGAAGGTAAAGGAAGTCGGGTTGAGCTTAAGAGAGGGTCATGGCCGATCATCTTCTCAATTCTATCGTATAGCTTATGAAATGGATTAGATGAGGTTAGAGTTCATCCTTAGGCGATTACTGGATCCAACCCAAGTGGGCTAGTTTAAATTTCTAGATCGTGCCCAACGTAGACCTAACCCGATTTACTGCCGTTGATGTTCACATGTTCGGTCCAGATCCAAAATTAACAAATACACGCTACTAAATATTGCATGTATGATGCACTTGATAAGCATGCACCAACATGGCAACTACTTTCCACATCATTTGTTTCACCTAGAAAACAATCAGCACACATTTTTACATGATTTGTTGAGCACTATGGACGTTTCAGATTTCAGCGTTCCAATTACGAGGGTGTTGGAAATTTGGATTCAAATTCAAAACTGGCTATGCCAAGGAGTTTTGTTTATCAAGATAGTCAAACTTCCTTCATCAGGCTGGTTCATTTTCGTAAAGATCATGGCACATACAATTCGTAACTTGTAGGGTAGATCATGCATCCATTTGTAATTACGATCGTTGTAATCATGGAAGAAGATTATGTTGTTATCTCTATATATCTAATAAAATTCACTCCACAATTGTAGCCGGCCATGAGCAGTTGGTTCAGATGAATGTCGTGCCTCGGGCATACCACAAGAACCTTGTCGTCAAGGGCCATGGCAGGGCTATGGCTTCACCAAAATATTGGAGATTTTGGTGACACGAAAACATAGCCATACAGCACATCAAAAGCCTCTTTCTTTCCGCTTGGAAGCTAATGGACTTAACCTAAGGTAGCATGGCAATAGAGGGAGGAGTTAAGATAGACCAAGTCTAGCGGACTAGTTTAATAGTCGCTTGCCACAGTACCCCTCTTGTATTTAAACTATTCAGGATCACAACAGGGTAAGAATTCATCCTGTTATCCATCATACACATGCTCCGAGATTTGAACAGGTCCATCAGACCTGATCCATCTAATAATTTCTCCAGGAGAGGACAATTAATTTTAAAAGGATAAATCTTACCGGTAGAGAGTAGATATATATTGTCTCCGTCGTCAAAACAACTGAGTAGAAGATAGTAGATGAGTCAGCAATTAGATGACGATGTCTGAACTAATCTTCCACTAATTAATTCTTGTCGAGCTATTCGGTAACCTATATCGACCTTTAGGATATGAAATTACGAGAGTTAGATCTCAGAAATTAGTCATGACAAGAATGCATACCTTCCTTCACTCTAAAAAAAAGTAAAACAAAGGATGCAAGCCCTCCACCTGTATTACCATGGTTAGTCGTGGCCGAAGGGTGCATCAATGATAAGGTAATAATGTTAGTTTAAGAAAGAGCAAGATTAGTTTAAGCATAAGTAATCTCTAATGATATGCCAGAATCCCAAAGATAAGTGTAAAGAAGTTTTAAGAAATAAAACACCATACTCTACGCTTGACTGTAAAGTCTACTTTAGTGGCATTTGATTACGTATATCTGGTGGGCAAGATTTAGGGAATCGTTGGCAGCAATTGGGGCTGGCCACGAGGCCTCTAGAGATCATGCACCCCAGTACATAGACACCTTAAACAACGAAATAAGGTAAATTTCAGGAGGACCAAAGACAACCGATTGAGGAAGATCCTTGTGTTGTTTGTCCATTAGGGTACACTACATGATTTGGTCACCCTTCAGGGCAGCTAAGATCTTGGCCAATGTAATCCATTTTTGGCATCAACATCAACCTCGTCGCATGTTTGATTGCGTAACTAATCTTTTTTAATGGCTAATCAAGGGATTTTAGTCATAATAAATGGTTCTTTTGTTGTTTCGCAGCGAACACGAAAGTGACTAGTCTTGGTGGTGGTGGCGGTGGTGGCGGTAGTCGGTGGTGGATGGTGGGGGCTTCTCTCGGTCAAAAGAGAGGGCACTGTCAGCTTCCTCCCCCCTTGCTTCCCCAACAAATACAAAATTCGTATTTTGTAGATTAATGCAAAAATTTTAAAATCTCCATTGATTTGCTTTTTGTGCAAAAAGAATTATCCAATTTAAATGGAACAAATATTTTGGGGTATGACATCCTAGCAAACTTTGAACTAGTAGATCATTAAAGATTTTGCAAGCATCTAATAGATGTTAGCCAGCAAGAGCATTCTTGGTAATAGGTAACTTCATCCAAATGGTGTTAGACTTCTTAGAAGTTTACAAAAAAAAAAAAAAAAAAAATTCAGGGAGTTAGTCCCATAATTTAATGGAAGATTTGATAGAAGAACCACTGTACAAAACTTGTTGAATACCTAGTTTATTTATTGAATAGGGCCCAATTCTGGCCTCTCAAAATATAGCATAATTGGAAACACGACATCTTGATCCTGGAAAAAGATTAGCTTGAGGCTTGCATCATGGAAGGAGAAGTTTCGCTACTTTGGTGGCAGGATAACCTTGATTAATGCAGCTCTCACAGCTTAAGCTTTGGCAATGGGTCGCCGATAAAATTGACTAGATAAGAACAGCCTTTTCATGAAAGGGAAAAGAGAGCATCAATGGATTTCATTGTCTTGTTAATTGGGATAGTGCATACTGTTCAAAGAAGGAATGGGGATTTAGAATAAAAAATGTCAAGGATTTACATCTTGCCCTGCTGGCAAAGTGGGCATGGACGTTACTCTTAGGTCCAGGTGCCATCTGCTTCTGACAAATTAGAAATGCTTACTATTCCCAACAAATGATTTGAAATGAGAGTGATTAAAAAGTTTCATCAATCTCTTACCAATTTGGAAGGATATCAGTAAAGATCTTGATGCCTTTTGGCACTACACAACCTTCAAGTTGGGAAATGGAAACTGGATTAGATTTTGGTAGGATTCGTGGATTGGGTCAGTACCTTGTGCCCTTCTCTTCAGTGATCTTTTTCTAGAGCTGTAAAGGAAAATGTTTCAATGGCCTTGCAATAAATTGGAGATCTCATTGTTAGAGAATCAAATTGCAAAGCTCCCTTACACTTCACCAGGCCCCCTAACACTTCAAATTACTACATCTGCTTTCTCCTATAAGACTGATAAGAGTTGAGGATGCTCCAGTGTGGAAAATCACAAGAAATGATGCTTTATCTGTCAACTCCTCGAGTTTTATCAACAATGGCTGTCTACTCTGTCGTTTGGATTATTTGGAAAACAGAGGTCCAGAGAAGGTGAAGGTATAAAAACTCCATCTATGCTGCAATGCAAAAGATCCTTCATTCTGTCACTAGGAAAATTTCTGCTCTAAAAAGAGAAATAACGTGCCGGGTTTGTGATCAAAGATACAGACTCCAGCTTGGTTACAGTTGGAGGCGGTCGGCTCTACGACACTTTTGTTCTTAAAGCCAAGCTCAGAGCAGCATAGGAAGAGATTACCCACGCACAACTCACTTTGGGGAAGGGGACCACGTGAAGTGATTGGATGAATCCAGGGCCATGGCAGACGATGAGCAGCCGCTGTTGCAAGATATCCGCAGCCTGTTGAGAGACTGTGTGACTTCCAAGTCATCCATATTTACCAAGAGACAAATAGGATTGTTGATTGGATCGTCTTATATGTTGTGCAGCATTCTGGTGCCCGAATATATAATAATTATGAGTCATCACCACCCCCTCTTCGTCACCTTTTCTCTTTTAAGTTTTTTTGGATGTATATATGCTAGGACGGCATGATATATTCTGCTTACCAAAAAAAAAAAGAGAAAGAAGGTTAAAGATTGATCTGAGAAATCTTGTCTTCAACATATCACAATCCCAGCAGCATCTAAGACATCCTGTTCTTGTATGAAGCTGAAAACATCTATTTTTTTTTTTTGTTCCTTTTCTATATATATTCTGCATTGTACATTCTTTCTTAAATCAATAAATCGGGGAAGTTCCTTATTTCCTCCATTTCACATGAAAAAAAAAAAACATCTTGATCCAAAAATTATAGTTTACTAGCACGTACAGTGTAAGAGACCATAAAAACATGAGACATATATAGGGTTTCAAGGCTACACTCTCCTCTGAAGTTGCAGTTTTATGATGGAATCTCTGTAGAAATCACAACTTGTCCTAAAAGCTTAAGCTAATAGGATGAGGTAGCTTTTAGGATGAGGTAGATTTATTTATATATTTTATATTTTCTTACACTTCCCCTCACATGTGGGCTGGACTTTTCTTTAATGAGCGAGCCCAACATGTGAAATTTTTAGACCTCTGCTCTGATACCATGTAGAAATCACCACTTGTCCTAAAAGCTTAAGCTGATAGGATGAGGTAGATTTATTTATATATTTTATATTTTCTTACAATCTTAGTGGAGATCAAAATCTGAAGGTCATAGTGCTTATAAATGGCCAAATAGGAGAGTATTAGGACAACAGACATTAGTGCATCTAATGCTTAATTTTGTTGTCAAACGCATGAATAGAATATAGTGGAAGGTTGCGAGGTTGATCCCTACTCCATCAAAATCTCCCTTGCAGTGTCATTAAATATTTGAATGCATCATTCGCTCCACGAGCAGGATGACATGTGACCGACAATGCTTGGGGTCCTCAGGATTATATCTTAAGGATGCAATCAAGAGAATTTGATGAATTAGGCCCTCCCATGATTGTTCATCAATTGTCCGTCAATGAACTTTTTTGCAGAGGCAAGAAGGATCAATCGATTAGGAATTAACAAAATATGTACTTCATATTTTAAAATGTTTCAACAGTGGCATGCATGATTTCTAGCCTTAGGCATTTTTAACGTTCTTTCTTTTACTAATCTTTCTTTTTTTTTTTTCTTTTAGGTACAGGTGCTGGTAGAGTGTACAACTCCGGCACTTTGATTATCATATTTCCAATTATCTTATTGGAAAGCATCTCAATGGTCATATAGGGCACTCATTTGGTATGTTTTCACATGCTCCTTTCATTCAAGTTCTAATATCTTCATCAAGCTAAGAGTTCAAATCCATTCAAATCTTATCACAAGCACCATGATCAGCCCGTGGTCAACCTCCATGAACTCGTGTTGCAGTGTCCTCTAATCGACATAGTATATAGGTGAGTTCGCTCTGATACCATTTGTAACAATCCATGACTTCATCCAAAAAAGCTAGCCGAAATATATTTTTTGAATTTTTTAGTTCCGTACCCAAGATCTCTTCGGCAAATAACCGATGTAGAACTAAATACACTGACCAATTGGCAGATATCCCTTCATGGAATCTCACTCAGAATGGTAGTTTCTCTGCTGAGTCTTATTATAGACTTATCAACAACGCGGTCCTGGACGTCCATAATGCAAGGTTATTTGGAAAGCACCGACACTCGAGAAAATTAAAGTCTTCCTTTGACTGGCCCTGAGGAATGAGTTCCACGCAGGCGAGATACTTGCTCGAAAAGGTTGGCAAGTAAGCTCGGGTTGTGTTCTTTGCAGCTTGAGGACAAAATCCTTTTCACACTTAATTTGGAAATGCCCCTTCTCAAGGAACTCCATGAAAATTCAACTAACCCATCTAGTATTCATAATCTTTGGACCGGTTGGAGGCGGAAGAAATTTCAACCAACTCTAAAGTGGGCGCGGACCAACTTTGTGCGGCTTTACGTCGGAAGATTTGGAAGAAAAGAAATACTAAAATATTTACCTGGAGAAACCCCTCTATCTATACCATTCTATAGAAAGCAATACACTGGGATGCGATGCGACTGTTCCTCGATATTTGCTGATTTCCGCATGAGTACATCTCCTATCAGACTACTTATTCTTACAGAAAAACAAATAATGTGGAGGACTGGGTGCATCCTTTTGCGGACTTTATTTGGGACGACCATTCTTTGGTTCCATCTCCATTATACTCTCTTATTCTTCTTAATCTTGTAGGCCACCTTTATACTCGTTACATGTGAGATGCCGTTGTACTAAAAAAAAAAATACACATTTTTTTTACTTTTGGGAGCATCCATGTCCTGCAAAAGTAGCCGGCAGCCTACTCAATTTTGGAGTAGCCTTGGATCCTTAGTGCATTAGTTTCCTTCCTAACAAAAAGAGGCCTATCTTAACATCCAGTTTGAAGGTTGATATGATAAAACAAATAAAGACTGAGTTTGTCGATTTATCAGGATAGTTGGTGTGAGAAGCTATGCAGACATGTATTTAGTCCCACACTGTTTATTCACTTAAGATAATTTGGGTACTTGTACTGGACTAAGAAATTAAAAAACTATCTTCAAACTAACTATTTTGAGTGAAATCTTAAGTTGTAATAAATAGTATCAGAGCGAACTCAGCCTACAGTCTATATGGATTATAAAAAGGCTGATCACGAATCGATCATGATGCTTATAATTAAATTTAAATAGTTAAAAAAATTAAATTTTATATAAAACTAAAAAAATTAAAATTATTTTACGACTGGCCATTTTAAGGCGGAACTGAAGAATCAACATTAATAGCTGGGCGTTCATTGAGTTTCTTCCTCCGTCACCTTGTGTTTCCTCCGTTTCATCGTAAACTCTTCCACCGCCTTGTCTTTGTCAACTCTTCCAAGAGCAGCCGCATCTTCCAGTATCACTGCTCTTGTTCCTCACACCGTTCTAAATATCTTCTATTGCATCATTGAAAAATGCTGGGCAGCAATTTTGCCTCCCACTTCCAATATTAAAAAAAATTATTGGAAAGGATCTACAACATAATTGTGGATGTCCTTGTCTAGATATATAAGGATTTTTTTTCTATTTTTACAATTTAGCGTCTGAATTTATTTCTTTCAACAGCAATATGATTGACAACGCAATAAAACATCGTATAAAAGAAACTTTTATATGTCGGGATCACGAGGACTCTCGCCCTATCCACCATCAATATACCTGCATAGCACGCTACTCAAAATTGACCGATCGCTCAAAATATAGAACAAATATTAAAAATGCTGGAAGAGAAAAAAATTTTAAAAAATAAATTAATTTGAAAGAAAATAAAAATTAAAATAATAAATTTGGCACTCGCTTAAAAAAAAATATCACCATCGTCTAAAAAAAAAACACAAACATCACTATTACATTTCATCCGGAAAAAACTCGAATATACCATGCCTAAGACTCAACCTAACTTAACATAAAATTTAATCCTAATAAAATTAGTACTTTGCAATGAATCTCAGTAGTTCTTCTCCATGCTGGCAGTATAACTTGGTGATATTATGAAACGCTGCAGTAACCATTATCATTCTTACAGCAACAACAACCATCATAATAATTTGTCGAATCAATAATTAAATAGTAAAACTTTTTACTAGCTTATTTTCTTTGATACATATCTTGAAATCGACGATGTCTTCTGGCAGCTTACATGATTCTCTGCTTGTGCTTGTGCAAAAGTGGGACATTTGTGTGAGCCATGCCCGGTTAATCTTTACTCGCTAGACTTGCAGTAGACTAGACTGCGTTTTTATTCTAAGATAAACAATTGAACATAGCCAACTAGATAAGCCTTTTAGCATCAGGTTTTAGCCCGCCAGGAAGCAAAAGCAAAGGCCCACCAGAGTAGACAACTCAAAGCCATCTTTTCATCATCTTGGTTCAAACAGACCGTTTATTCTCTCGCCGGCGGTCTCTCTGGTCCGGAGAGCACCACCCGCAGTCGGCATCGCCGCCCATCACAATCTCGGGCATTTCCCCAAGTCCCAGCGGGCAGGCAAATCGCGAAAACCTCATCGAGCTTGCTTTGACCGAGAGAGAAGAAGATAAGGACACGAAGAGGTCTCCGTGGGACCCACTTCAGCTCCCGCCTCCGACGCGACCGTTTGCTCCTTCGCCTCCCGCTCCCCCCTCACTCTCTCTCAATAAAACCACGGGCCCCGACGCTCTCGTCCCTCCTAAAATTCTGTCTCTCTTTCTTTTCCTTCCCCTTCGCTCTGGTCTCGAGAAAAAACTCGAAGGAAGGAGGAGAGTACGTGAGAGGTAAGAGGCAAATTCGATGAACGGACTCCCCTTTTGTCGCTCTGAGATGCTTGCTTCTTTCTTCTTTCCTCAATTTTGGAGAAAAAGAAGCCTTTTCCCCTTTTTTTCTGATGTGCTGAAGCCTGCTGGGATTAATCTATTATGGGGATAGTTTCTTTTTTTCCCTTCTTTGGGCGAATTCCTGAAATGTAAAGAGCATTGTCGATTGATGTCCCTGGCCGTGTGAGATCCTTTTCCGTTTTTTTTTTTTTTTCCTTGTGATTTCGGGGATTCTGGGGGCAATGTTATTGGGAAAGCGGCCATTTTTCTGCTCTGCTCGTGATCCCGAGCTCTAGAACTGATAAGAGGAGTCGAAATCTACCTTAGTGGGTTCCATATTTGGTACCTTTCTGCTGGCTTAGTGGAACAGTGAGTTAGTTTATTCGCAGTTTCCATATTGATCCCTTCCGATCACATCACTTTTATAGGCTTTTGAAGCTTTTTTACTGCTTTCCGGGAGTATTAAGATCTAAACAACGATAGAAAGGTGAAAACTTTTAGAGTCATTCCTCTAGGTTCCTTAGGTTTTTCAACTCCTCCAAACTGTAAAGTTTAAAATTTTCGCATTTTTCGTCATTTAGAACGAGTGTTTGTGAGGAGAAAAGAGAGTAGGAAACCTTTGCCTTCTTCCTCATTGGTTCTACTTAATTTCACACTATCTGATCACTTTATTCCGCTGCTTTCTTCATCCCTTGCTTTTGACAGCATGAATCAAAAACATGGAGCACCCTGCCACCATCTTCTCTCTGTCTCATTTTAATCAACAAGGAAACATTACGAATCTTTCTACAGAAAATTCATTCTTTGATCCTTTTTTTATTTTTTTAACCAGGGCTGCGTCTGTATTTCAAGAAACAATGAGAACAGAGACTGGTAGAAATCAAAAGGTGAGTGCTCTTTTCTTTTTCTTTTTTTTGGTATGAATTGGATTCCCGTTCTTCAAATTTTGAATTTTTTTAAAAAAACAATATTTCTGGTGTATATTTGTTTGAATCTTCAAAAAATCTTTTTCTTTTTTCAGTCTTCATGGCCGAAAACGGTGATGAGGAAATGGCTCAACATAAAGACCAGCGGTGACGACTTCCATTCCGATTACAACAGTAAGTACTTCAAATTCTCTATAGTTAAATCCAATTAATTATGCTAATCATGAGTACTAACACTGAAGGCAAACCCATGCCTTCTGGCTTTCCCTGTATTTTGATTACCATCACTTGTTTCCCATTTTGCACACAGCTCAAGCTTCAATGAGATTATATATTAACAACTTGTTTTTTTTTGTGATTTAATTCCAAAAGGTGGTGGAGTGGGAGTTGTTCAGGAGAGGAGGAAGAGCTGCTCAGATAAAGATAGGAGCATCTTCTCGAGTACAGACCTCTCAGGTACTCTCTCTTTTTCTCTCTCTCTCTCTGGTCTTTCTTTGATTCTATATTCTCTACTCCATCACCTGCTCTCTGAGGCTGGTGCAGCCTTTGAGCCTGGGGAGGGAGGCAGTTGTTATAGAACTAGCAGCCTTACACTTACTATTTAATATATGTGTAACGGGTTTCCATTCTTTTGGATTCATCCCTGCATGATTTTAGGAAGTGGGTGGTTGATGGAGAGCTCTGAGAGTCTTAAACCGTCTCCATTTGGCCCGGATCCGCCAGCTGTTGCTTCCCACAACATCAAGTACTGAACACCTACCAACCCTCACTCTCTTTTCAGTGGCTTTGAATTGATTAATAGTATCGAGAAATTAGTGTGTTTAGGCCTTGTAAATTTTCTTTTAGACTTGGCAAACTCATCAAGTATTCTTAACAAGAGACCATGGCTTAACCCAGCTTCATGATGGTTTACTTTGTTCATGGCAACAGGATGTTCGTCGGGACGTGGAATGTGGGAGGGAGATCGCCGCGCCAAGGGGAACTGATCAACTTGAAGGATTGGTTGATGAACACTTCATCTCCTGCTGATATCTACGTTCTCGGGTATGTGCACTTATACTTTGGCTGTGAGTGGTTGCTATTAGTCACTAGCATTGCAATCTTTAGCCTAACATGGGAAAAAAGGACCAGTAGTCCCTGAAATGGAGCAATTAAGGCAAAACAAACACTCAGGAAAAAAAAAGAAAAAAGAAAATACCTTGCTCTCAGTAAGGGAAGGATTTTCAGTGTGACCAACAATTAAATTAGAAGCATCAAGCTGCAAACCTTAATTAAATAACAAATTCTACATATCGATAGTTTATGTATAAATCTCATCGTTCTAATTTGAATTTGAATATGCTGGTTTTCAGTGAGACATGCTTCAAAGCTATGACAACTACGTTATAGATTTAACTAGTGGCAATAGCAACCTCATTTAGTTCACATCATTTCTCTTGCTAATACACAAATTTTCAAACCCTAATGACTGTCTAGATTATATTGTTAGTAGGATGTTGTTGCAAGTCAATGAAAATTCATTTAACTCATCCAAGCAGCAAGCAATAGCTAGCAACAATGGTTTCGAAAATTTGTCATAGATTTAAAGAGTTGAGCGTGTTCGTTTGACCCAACATGAGGGCCTAACTGTAAGATTGATGCATTCCCTTGTGCTTTCTTTTGGGATGAACAGGTTTCAGGAAATTGTCCCGTTGAATACAGGCAATATACTGGGTGCCGAGGACAGGGAGCCCGCCCTCCAGTGGCTCTCCCTGATGCGCCAAGCCCTCAACAACAAAAAGAAGAGGCCTTTTCTTGCTCATAATTACACCGATGCAACCCAGAAACCAAGGCTCAGCTTTTCCGATCTCCTCTCCATGGAGGACCAGATGGAGGAAGGAGAGGAGGATGGCGAGGTGGATCGAAAGACCAGCAGCAATGTTACTAGCTGCAGTAGCGATGATGAGGATTTTTCTGAAGCTTGCTCGTTAGGATCAGGGCGTGGTGGCCGATACTGCCTTGCTGCCGGCAAGCAGATGGTGGGGATATTCCTGTGCGTGTGGGTCCGAGCTGATCTCATGCAGCAGGTGACCAGCCTTAAGGTCTCCTGTGTTGGGAGAGGCATCATGGGCTACATGGGGAACAAGGTAAGCCGTGATATTTATCAGTCTCTTGTCAGATAAGTGATGGATGCAAGGTTTTGTTAATTATGTGTGCTTTATGGATTGTAGGGATCGATCTCGATCAGCATGACCCTCTGTCATACAACATTTTGCTTTGTGTGCACGCATCTGACTTCTGGCGAAAAAGATGGTGATGAAACAAGGAGGAACTTGGATGTGATGGAGATTCTGAGGAGGACTAGGTTCCCCCCATCTCATAGATTGTCTGAATCAGCTGCAGTCTCGCCGGCTACCATACTGGGACATGAGTGAGTCCCTTGTTCTTTGCTGGTTCATAGATATGATGCTTTCAGATGTTTCAGTAGCTAGTGATAAAATCATCATTTGTCCTAAAAGCTTAAACTGATAGGATGACGTAAATTGATTTATATATTTTATAATTTTTTTTCCAGCTAGAATATGATAGCTGAAATGAAGAAGGCGTGGAGCTTAGCTTCTCATTCTCTTATGCTGGCTGTAAAACAATTTTATTAAGCTAAAGTTAGAAACATCATGTCATTAGTAATCATAGAGAACATAGTGAAATGATGCCGTGTATGGCTAAAACTAGAGAAAAAGATCATGCAGTTAATTAGTGCTTGAAGTTCTAGAACAATTTACTTAATTAGACTTGCAACTTTGCAGTAAGATCTTATGGCTTGGAGATCTCAATTATCGTCTCGCAGCTGGCGGTGCCGGTGGTGACACTGATGAATTGCTACATAAGAATGACTGGCAAGCACTACTAGAAAAAGATCAGGCGAGCAACAATGATCCAAGTTCTTCTCACATGCTCTTAAGTTTGGACTACTTTTGTTTCTTTCGCCATGGTAGAGACTAAACTCGATGCTATATTTACAGCTTCACATCGAGCAGAGAGCCGGCAGGGTATTTAGAGGATGGCAGGAAGGGAGGATATGTTTCCCTCCAACCTACAAATACCTTCATAATTCTGATCGTTACGCTGTCAAACCTGCGAAATTTGGAGATAAGAGACGGACCCCAGCTTGGTACGCCCAGTCCTCCTATCATTTTCCTCACTCTACTGCTTGCATGAGCCAAATGAAGCTTAGCATATTCTCTTTTATTTGATTTGTGAAGGGGAAAGAAAAGAAAAGAAAGGAAAATATCTTTTCTAGTGGACTTCCAACTTAAATGGGACTTGTGCAGGTGCGACCGGATCCTATGGCGAGGGAAGGGAATGAAACAGATGTGGTACATAAGAGGCGAGCTGCGATTCTCTGACCATAGACCTGTTCATTCCCTCTTCTCTGTGCAACTTGACAACTGCGACGACAAGGAGGCAGCAGCTTCTACAGTGAAGGAGAAGGACCCAAGGCACAGCTTCTACAGTAGGGCCAGGAGATCAGGGCCCACAAACACAAGCGCCATGGCCAACGGTAGCAGTAGCAACTCATCAGCATCATCATGTGGAAGGGTCCAGGCAGAGGAGCTGCTCGAAACGACAATGAAAAGTTGTTTGGGCACGTCCAGATTCAGGCCCATCCACCCCTCACCATGCTAGTTCCTTTGTTTTGGACCTCCAATACTCCTCCGTTCTTTCCGTAAAGCGATGCGGTGGAACAAAAAGAAAAAGAAAAAGTGGCGGTTTCAAACAAAAGAAGTGGGCCGCCCGCCAGCTCTTCTTATGGACGTGCGGGGATCCGGGCCCAAAGACGCCCCGCCCAGCGCGCATGGCAGCCTTTAGCTTCAGCACATGAGCCATCGAATTTTGGCGGGTCTAATCATATTGGCCTTCAGGCGAGGAGGAAAGAATATGGAATGTGAAGTCCTTTTTATGTACCATGGACAGTTTTTTCTTTGCTTTCTTGTTTGTTTTTGTATCTCGAGTGAGAGGGTAGGATAAAAAAGCGAGGAATAGATTGAGGCTTATGCACATTAGTCTTCATTTTCATATGGTTGGTTTATATACGTTGGTGTTGTGTCTGATTGAAAGGAAATAGGGAAGAGATCCAAATCTTCTTAAAGCTGGATGGGAAAGATTGTGTCGCAGCAGATTTCCTGAATGGGATGATGAAGAAATCTAGTGATAGCATCGCAAAACAGGGATGATAAAATGGCAAAAATTTTCACGAAACACCAAATTCAGGTTACATCCATATAAATGCACAACGAGCATTGGCAACCAAATGCAAAGAGCCACAGAAAACACTCGAGAGGGGTCACGTATGACGGATTCGAGACCCACGAAGCTGCACTTAAAGAAGTAACATAGCTAATAGTCAAACAAACATGCTGTAGTTCCAACTTGCTCAAAAGTAAACAGCCAGCCGCCCACTCATTTAAAAATAGATCTTGAAAGCTAGAATTCATGAACTGGACCGTCACCCACAGTGCAACACATCGCCATTATAATATTTAGATTGTCGATGCATATGCTAATAGAATGGTGCACATGCTCTGCTCACTTATTTTTTTTATTTTGGATAGAAACCACACGTCAACTCTATTATGCAGGTAACAATTCAAGCCAGCATCTGCTGCTTCCGTCAAAAGTTCCTTTCACCCTACGACCAATCCCAGGTCTATTTTATTAGCTTCACCTTCCTATCAAATTAGTCAAGCATACTCTCTTTTTTCACCTTCTAGTTCAAGCACTCCTCAAGGCCATGTCACAAGAGCAAGCAAAGCACAAGCTGTAAGTGGCGACAAATTGGAACCAAATCGTCAACACCAGAAGAGAAAACTGGCGGGGATCTATTTTATATGTCATCACATACAATAATGATGCGGGCGGCCACTGCAGCTGAAGGGTTTGATGGCTAATCTGAATGCATCCGGCTTTTACCAAGTAGAGTTGAGTTAATGAGCTCACTTAATCAAGTCTCTTACGGGGGAAAATGAATACTTGAGATTACAATTTGTATCCCATGATAAGTAGAGTTCCCTAAATTTTGGCCACGCTGGAAGGACACAAAAAATATGGCAACTGAAGTTAGACCATTACACAATATTGTAGCTACGCCTGCTTCAAGTTTTTACTAATAAAGTCACCAACAGAACACCCGCCCCATTACGCGTGCATGCTAGAGGAAAATGTAAGAGAATGCCATGGCCTCCATAGGAAAGATGGAATAAAAGGAACACAGTTCGCCGCCCCATGCCAAAAAATAAAGTCAATAGGTTCCCCAGCACTGGAAGAACTACATTACACACCAGACCAGTAGTTGCAAAGAATGAAAGGATTAAAAATACAAGCACTCGCCATGTAATGATTATCTTCATAACAACATTGACCTATAACAAGATAATTAGTTCCCAACAAAGTCAACACCCACCCCAACGCCACCACCGATTGTTCACTTACGAACCACAGCAAGCGGACTTCGCTGGTGCACTGCCCTCAGCAGCCGCCTGGTCCGGTTTGTTAATCTTAATTGTTCGGTCCTGCGACAGGCGATATATTTAGTAACTTAGCAGAGAGTTTTATGGACTTTCATCGCAGAAAACAGTCTTTACTACCTCAGGTTTGGTATCAGTTTCTGAAAGCCTTTGCTTGATATCTCTAGCTATTGAAAAGAAGACTTGCTCCACATTTAGATTCGTCTTTGCACTCTGCAATAT
Source organism: Phoenix dactylifera (assembly GCF_051530095.1). Classification (NCBI taxonomy): domain Eukaryota; kingdom Viridiplantae; phylum Streptophyta; class Magnoliopsida; order Arecales; family Arecaceae; genus Phoenix; species Phoenix dactylifera. The sequence goes on from NC_143203.1 coordinate 26,714,272, forward strand.
ATGATATCCAATATATTATAAGTGTAAATGATAAAAAATATTTCGCGGAGAAGGAGAATGGGCGTCGATACTCACAGTTTCAAAAAACTTGATGCCATACTCATCCGCAAGTGCTTGGCCCCTTGAAGTAGGCACAGCCTGGTTTAAGGAAGTTCATTACAAAGAGATGCAACAAACATATGGCCAGAAAAGACAATTAAGCACCCTTGGTAATCATGAAGATTACCAAGATGGTAGAAGATCAAATAAACTACTGGCAATGAGAATGGACAAGTCAGATGGTTAAAATAAAGTGGGTGTTCATGGAGCATACCCTTTTGCTTTCATCCATGTCAGCCTTGTTACCCACAAGAATTTTGTTCACATTATCGGAAGCATGTTGTTCGATGTTTCGGATCCAGTTCCTTATGTCTGTGTACAAGAACCACAATTGATGAGAATCAGAGAAAATGGTATAAAATCATAAATTATAAAGAGGGAAAATAGTGTTCGAAGTGATTACTGTTGAAAGATGACTCATCAGTGACATCATAGACGAGCAAAATACCCATGGCCCCTCGGTAGTAAGCTGCAGAACGAATAAGTGAAACAAGGTTACTCCAGCAACCTTTGGGCAAAAGAATCTACTATATGCATAAAATTATAACCAGTCCAAAGGCCCAAATGAAAAGAAGCAACCAACCTACCAGTCGTAATAGTTCGAAACCGTTCCTGACCAGCTGTATCCCATATTTGAAGCTTAATCCGCTTGCCATCCAGCTCAATTGTTCTTATCTTAAAATCAATGCTGCACAAAGACCATAACTGCGGGATCAGAGCTAGCATACACTACTGAAATAGGATAGGACAAAAAAAAAGAAATATGCTATTCAAATTAAGAACTAATAAAAGCAAACTTTAAGAGCTCGAAAAACAACCCACCCAATTGTGGTAATGAAACTGGTGGTGAAAGAGCCATCCGAGAAACGCAGGAGGAGGCAACTTTTACCAACACCTACAAAAGGAGTAATTGATATCAAGGTGCTTGAAATCCAAAAAGTGTACAGAATTTACATATCAACAAAAATTCTCTGATACAAGAAGGTTCTTTTTATTTTCACTTGGACTATCAGAAAGCTTTTGATATGTCATGTTTGGGGGAAACATTCACTCTGATTTTTCTATTTCTTATCATTCTGGTATAGTTACTGTTTTCTAAGCTAGAACATACATCATAACTCTCCTAATGGATTCAGAGTAACATCGGGTAATGTTGTTTTGAACATTTCAAGATCATAGAATTAGAGCACAGTTCTGTACAGAAGCTTTCCTCAGTTTCACCACCCTATAGATAAGGTCACAGACTTACAGTAGAACAAGCAAGTAGGAAAAGGACCAAAAAGAAGAACAACACAAAGGAAAAGGCTAGAAGAGAGAATTAAATTCTGCAATTTCATGCATCCAGAATACGCTCCCTTAATCGATGCCTTTTTCGCAAAACAAGAACAGGTGATTTGCATCAAAAAAACCCTCCAAACTTATAAAGCAATCACTATTAACATTACAAACTTGGATCCCCATGGAACAACATATAGAGAAACACCAAATTTTCTCTAAAAATTCTATTGACTATAAGACTTCCAAGTAAACCAACATGACAAATAAGAATTTTTAACATTAAATTCTAGAAAAAATTGCAATCATAAATTTAGTTCCATGCCACCAAAATTGGTGCAGACAACTCAAATCTAAAAAGCAAATTTATAATATCCCTATGATAGGACAGGTTTTAATATTAAAAAAAAAGTGTTATATAGACTACTTCTCATGGTTGGCCACAAACGCAAGTGCATAATGTTCAGCATCATAATGTATTTTGAAACTTCGTGGCCAAAAACCCACAATACTTCAGGGCACTGGGTACCAATACTGACTCAAAAAACAATAAACAGAAAACCATAGCCTTTGTCAAGATGACACCTAACTGACTTTTATGAGATAAAGAAAACCCTTAGCATATTTCAGTCACCGATGAAGTTTCATAGCCACTCAAGTTCATCGAAGATCATATACAGATAAGAGCTCCAATAAAAAGATCTACAAGTGAAAAAATAAAGTTAAATGAAGTAATGAATAAAAAGGCACTGCAGAAGCAAGCAAATATTTGAGTTAATGAATCAGAAATACTCATATGAAATTAGATTCATGACTCATTATGTCAACATGCCATGGCAAAAACAGATTTACAATCGGAAGGAGATTAATATCACTTAAGTAGATAGGGACATGTGGAACATCTAAAAATTCATAAAGCCAGGTTGGATAATGGAATATCACAGAGAATGAAAGGATCAAAAAAGACCGAAATGTAATAACCCTCACGAAGGAAAATTAGCACATTTAACACTCCAAGGCTCATGAATGGTGGGTACAAAGAGAATACAAGTCTAGCAAAGGTGTATGTAGTCCATTAGAATGTTTCAATCAAATAAGGTATCTAAATATGTTGCAATCTTGATCCAATTGAATGGATCAAACATCCAGGAATCTCCAATTATACCAGCAGCTAGCCATAGCAATCATTTATTGATTTATTGATTTTATATGAACTTAAAGATATGGATTTATTCGATAGTAAAAAATTACTAATGAAAACAGTTAATGAAAAGAAATGGAAGTCCAAGAAATAAGAAATATTAGGTAGTAATATGAAACAACTAAATATAAGGAATGTCAAAACAACCAACCATCACCCCACCCCCCCCAACCTCGGACTGGAACTGGCCTCTTTTTTGTTCAAATATATATTTAAGACAAGAGGTTTCAGTTTAAGATCCTCTATTTTAATTTTTCCCCCTTCACATTGCCTCTTTGTTTTTCAACACTTTTTCTTCTTGAGATCCAAATAGCTTTCAGCTTTCATGCCAATTAAGATTCTTTCCGCAGCTATACAGATATCCATGCCCTACTACTTTAAACATCAGCTAGGCCACGAGTTCATGGGCATGTTTACCACATTTTACTTTACAGAACTCTAGAAAGCAACTAAACTTGTCATAGGATTATATCCAATTCTAAATGATCTTGTCCTAACATCAAGCTCGCAAAGCATAAAGAAGGAAAGTTTGGGGGGCACAGGCTGCATTCATCTTCTTTCAGATGACTGGCAAGCATATTTTTAAAGCAAAAGAAGAATAAGGAAGATTTTCAGTGTATCACAAATAGACAGTATCTTGCACTAGTAAGTATACTGATGTCAATTCTAAAATTTGATTATTTAGTTATCCTATAAAACTTTTGCCAAATGAGTGGTCCAATAAATGGACTGATGTTGACCAAGACACAAACATTTCCCAAATGAGTGGTCCAATAAATGGACTGATGTTGACCAAGACACAAGAATCTTCCACATCCAATAGCTGCCTGCTTGCAGGGGCTCCGCTGAGCACCTTCCACAACCACCTCATAATGTTGAAGGAAGTGGTTCTATAATCAATCCAGCTTTAGAATTTCTTAAAGAAAGTAATTAAGATAAAGAAATGAGAAGGAAGTGTGCTGGTTCATGCTGCCATCCTACAGTCTTTATGATGCTTTTCATAAACCATGACTGAAGCTTTTAATATAGAGATTTTCTTACAGAGTGGGAATTCTTGAATAGTACATGTATTTATACCACTTAAGCAATTAAGTATTTTTGAAAATGAAAAAAACATTTCATGGCTATGTAAATCTCCTGTTTATGCAATCAAAGCATTTTTTAAACCTTAAATCAAAAATCACCTATCAATATCAATTTTAGCACAAACTAAAAAAATGATCTTGTAAATAAGAAAACCACAACAAACATTCTAACAGGGAAATCTGTCTTTCCACCCAACTTCAGCAAATTCATTTTTTTTCTTCTTGGAACATAAAGATTTGTTGAATGCCCAATAAGTTGGAGTACAAGATTATTTCTTGATGTATAAAGATTCCACTTAGATGCTGTATAGCAAGCAACATTTATATTCTCCTACTTAACAGTCATTTTTTGTACACGCCTTGTTTCAAGCTAACCAACCCAAATCAATGAAGGCTTCTGCAAGACAAACTCTCCTCAGGAAGCATTCAGAAGTACATCCTATCCATGCACCGACCAACCACAGAACAAAGTTTCTTCAAATCAGTGCAGTACTAAATTCACCACCAGAAATTAATTTTTCTACAAGTCATTGCCTTTCACCTACTGACAGGCAAGTTGGAACTAAATAAAAGAATTATATGAAGCCTATCTCAATAATTTGATGAAATATTAAGAATGAAGTTGGTGGTAGCACATAAAACATAGATGAAGAGATGAAGACCAGAGGGAGACATGTGAGCACCTAGCATACAGGTTCACTTTGCATATTTTCAGTTATTCTCATCACCAGAGAGCTATTTATAAACAGGTCTGAGAGTAAGGGCTTCAAACTCTCCCACCTCCACCGCAATTCCATTTTCGTGTAAGGACAAAATGTAATTCCAGCATAGTAACGGTTGAAATAAAAGAACTTCTATAAATATAAACAATCTTATTATCAAATGTAATAATCCACAAGTGATATATAATATCAAACACAAGGACCTGAGTAATCAGAGGCTAATTATTTAAGCTTTATTATAAATCTATGTATAAAAATATGGATATGTATATGCATACCAAGTTAAAAGTGGAGGAAGAACAAAAAGAGTTTGGCTGTGCTGGATATTTTAATAGAACTGGAAGTACTGGTGATAAAAGAAATATCAAAACAAGAAATTCAGAGAGAGGTCTACATCATCCAGAGTCATCTGTCAGGGGATTAGGAAGAACTGTCTGCACTAATGAGGCTGCCATGGTAGGTTACTTCCTGTGAAAATGTTGCATGGGACAGGTATGGTTATGCAGAGAACCATTTTTCCAAGTATTCTCTATATTCTGTACCATACAAACTCTCAGAGCAAATAACATTAAATTAAATGATGAATTGTACTGTATTGACTATTATGCATAGTGAATGTTTAGGAAGTATCACTGTCATTCTTCTAAATGATTAAGCAGAACAAATGATCGGTAGACATGCATTTAAGCAACTATAGATAAACAGTTGCTCAAAATTAATGATTAGACCATGTATAGTTACACTGCATAACCATACAGATGGTGACATCCTTCTACAGATGCCTTCAGCAACATCTTTTTTTTGCTTTTTTTGGGTTGGGGGGGAGGGAGGGGTCTTCAGACTTGGGGTTAGCTGCTAGAAAATGCAAGGGGCTTTGGCTAGACTTTTTATTTGTTAGATTAAAATGGTAGATCCATGCTTATCCGAGCATGATCAAAGCATGAAACTTGCTGATTACAAATATTGCAATTTTCTGGTCATTGAATTGAACCTCAACTATCTCCTAAACAAGACCAAACCATCACACTTCTACATCAATCATTGATTGCATGATATATAGCTTTTAACATGAAAGAAGAATCTCCAGGTAGAAAACTTATGTGGGCTCCAAAATGAATGCTTAAACTACTTAGACCAAGTTTCCAAGTCTTTTCTCCTTTTTGAGTTAAGTTTCCCTTTCTGATACATGTGAAGCATCACTTATTACTTTGAACCATATCTGAATTATGCTACTTACATCCAAGATGCACACCTTCTCATGACTTGCATGACCCTTAGAGAATTTTCAAAATGGATATCTGAAACACATAAAAATGGGAAATGTCTAGCACCAACCATGCATTATATATATATATATATATATGACGCAAACAGAGCTCCAAACAAAGATGCTCATTAAGTCTGGTTACCCAATAAAAGGGGCAGAATCCCTACTAGAAGGTTAAAATGTTCTAAGCCAAGCAAAATACAGGTGAGACAAGATTACTATTCATGACCGCAAATCCTTTTTCACAAAAAACTATAAATTAAATCAATTATCAAAATTAGGTACTAGTCCAAAAGACCAGCCTACAATTGAGTGATCCTTAGAGGCAAACAAAGTCCTATTTTGCTAGTAATTTCTATTAGGGACTCCACCATTATCACTACAAGCATTTTCCAAAACCCTTTCTAACGACTTCCAACAACATGCCTTTCCCTTCATCATATTGTCTCTCCAACATAATGAGCAGGATTTAGAAGAGATTCTATCACAAGCAGCAGCCCCAGAAGTGCTGCATAGCATCTGGAGAAGCCATCAAATCTAGGAAAAAAGTTCATTAAGAAAACAATGAACACAGAAATACAGGATAAATTCTCAAATTGAAGACACAAAGTAATAGCAAAACCCAAACAACCTTCATCAGCAAGCAAAACAAACATATTGGACAATGCTATAAGGCCAGACTAACGATCACGAAAAGAATGGATCATGGTTCGCAACATTAACAACCTATGGCAACTCCAAATATAGTATGTTGCTCGCAAGTAGCATGTGCAAAATTTACGAATAGAAGCTACAGTACAGTAAGGACATAAACACTGTATTTCCAAAGGCTTGGCTAAATTATTATAGAATATGTGCCCTTCAATGTTTCAAACAATACATTCAAATCTGAACATTTTTTTAACACGATAGAAAATAATTACATCTGTTTCTCTTTTGGCTTTTTATGCATTACACGGAACAGTGATGTACACCCGTATCTTCTCTTTTCGCTTTTGTTTATCTCGTTGATTACCAACGGAAAATACAAAACATATTGAGCAGACAAAAGACTAGATCAAGAGCCAATCACAAAACTGATTTTGAAGAAAAGGGGGTTTTTTTCTTTCTTTCCCTAATAGCAATGGTAGCAAAAGATCTTAAAGTCCCTTGGGTGGCTTCGGATACCATCCAGAACCCTGGCGCCGAAATCCAAAAAATGATCCCCATAAAAATGGAAAGGATCTACCTTTCAAACAGCCTAAATGCCAGATCCCTCTTGAACCATCACTTCCATTCAGAACCACTTAACTTTAAGCCACTGAAACATCCCAGAATCTAAATCTTTATCCCCCATTAACACCAATCAAATCTAACATCAAAGGAAGGGAAAAAAAAGAAGAAGAAGAAAGCAAACAGCAACCATTCGGATCCCAAAATCATCACAATTCTGTCAACTCATAACCAAACCAAAGAGAAATGAAACTAAGACCGAAACAACGAGATCCCAAACAAAGCCCGAACGAAATCCAAAATCAAAAGCATACCAAATCGCAACCAAATACATCAGAAGAAAAGAAACACGAAACCTTACCGCTGTCTCCGATCAGGAGAAGCTTTATGAGGTAATCGTAGTCCGCCCGAGCCCTAGCAGGTGGAGCAGCCATCAAATCAAAACACAACAATAACAACAGCAACAACAATACAACCGATCGAGGGGCCGAAATCCCTAATTCCCCGCCACGATCACGGATCTACCTGTGAAAAACATCATAAAAAAAAGCATCACTTTTAACAAGAAGCAAGAGAGAAAATCGAAGAAGAAATTAAGAGGAAAACAAGAAAAAAATACCAGATTTCAATGAAATCATAGAGAGAGAGAGAGAGAGAAAGAGATCTAGAAAGATGAAAGGAAGGGATCGATCGAGGGACAGAGAAAGGGAAGAAGCGTCACTGGCCGCAAGTCCGGCCGTTGAGCGTGGTCGGAGAGAGGGAGGGGAGGGCTCGCGATTTTCCCTCTTTCTATTATTTTAGAAGATCGGAGAATGAGCTTGATCAGTTCTACCTTTCTCACACCCAGACTCCTCCGCCTCGCGGTCGCGGTGCAGTTACCGCCCGGTGGCTTGTTATTGTCCTCCCGGAGGGTTCCGCAAAATAACTGCCGCGTTTTGCTCGGCGGGTCGTCGCTTTTGGGATCGCCGGGTTCTTTTGGTCCGTCGTCGCAAGACCGCGTTTGGACTCGTTCAAGCCCTTCCGACTCTTTGGAAGCCGGATGCTGTGTACGGATTGGCGTCAGGTAGTGTCCAAGCCTGCAATGAGGAAATAAAATAAAAAAAACGTGTGATGGACTTGGTTTTGATTGTGATGGCTTGGAAAGATTATTTATTTGTATGAGGGCAATTGAGTTGAGAGTTAGGTTCTATGCTACGATAGGTGCTAAAAATTACTCTCTTTCTAATTTACTTATGTCATGATGAATAGGATATTTACTCTGCTGTGGAAACTCAAATTGATAGACCTAAATGGTTGTTGGAACAAGAAGTTAAGATGCATTGGTCTTGCTTTTTTGACGGCAAAATATGGATGGATTTTAACATGAAGTATGACTTGGTTCGAAATCATGAACTGAGTGATGGAGTGAAAGTTGGACTTGGTTATTATGTATACATCACAATTTTCTTGATAAGTGGCATTGTTGTTTTCAAAAACTAGATAGAAGTAGTATTATTTTTTTTTTTGGTCTACCATCCCTGATTGGTTATGCCCACACACGAGGAAATATCTTGTGTATCCCTGATTTGCTTATGTTTTGTTTTGGGAATATTTTATTTTTCTAGATGTAGGCTTCAAGATTAAATGATAGCAACTTTCAAAAGAATTTCTACAGAATTTGAGGAGCTTTAAGTGCGAAATTGCAATGAAGGATTTTTAAATTGTGTGCATCTAGCTGGAGTCACCAATATTGCTACTTTGTTGGTTATTGCTACATTTGCCGACCGCTATGATCGAAATAGAAAATGGCTACCTACTCGAATACTTGGTTGTAATTTATGAGTTTGATATATTGGCTTCATTAAGAATATTCTATCAAAACACGAATTTGGGTTTAGCAAAATTCATTTGCATGTGAACCAAGAGGTTAACATGAAAAATTAGACCAAACTGGCCTGAATATATATATACTTCTCTTGCATTATTTTGCTAATCCTCATTATCAATAAGATCATAATTTTTGTCTACTTGTAGAAGTTATCACTTCTAAGTTATGACATATGGTGCTTGTTCAAGATCATTACGCTCAACGAGGATATCCTAAGTAAATAGGTTACATAGATGCATATCAGCATGTATGTGAAGAATTAAAAAGCAAAGATCAAGCAATGCAATTAAGTGCGAAACCAATCAAAAATCATATTAAAATCACAAGTAACTCAAACTATCCCGATGAATATAATCAATTGTTATCTAACTATGATTATAACTTAATTATTGATGAAAACCCAGAAATTATCCTATAGAAATTTGGAGATCAAACCAATCCAACAGTACACAATCCAAATGAGTGAAACTTGATATTATATTATTTACCGGTTTGCAATTGGATCAAAGATCAAGCTATACTTCAGACTTTTTCCTTGAATGGGCTAAGTTTCTTTGCACCTACTTAGTATCCAACCCCATCCAATAGTAACCTACAAAATTCATATCTAAAATAATCAAGAATGGGCAATTTTCATGATGATGAACCTTAAAGTTATAACTTAAGACATCAATTGTGCCCTAGCGTGCATATGTTAAGCCTCCTAAAATCTAATTGACAATATTTTACGTAGGAGTGGGAACCATTTTTCATTGTACAACGAACGTAAAGCCAAAAATCAAGAAGGGACAAAATATTTCTGAAAAGCTCCATATTTCTGAATGAACTGGCAAATTTTGGTGGATGGATGATTTAACTAATCTATGCGGGTGGTTGAAATAGGAAGGGAAGTAAGGTGAAATATGAACTTGACGAAAATAATACTGGGTTGATAAGGGTGAGCTATCAACTCTTGGTACCACCTGCTTTGGTTCTGCATTAAGTGCACATCACCATGTAGTTTACGTCTCATATATGTTACAGGTGGACCACATACTCTAGGTACCCATCTGGGGTTTACCCTCACAACTATGGTTTCATCCCATGCACGTACTCTCTGTGAAGATAATGATCCAATGGATGTGTTGATCCTCATGCAGGTATGTTGTGTTGCACACTTCATTTCTCTTGCATGGTTGCAGATGTTGATCTCGGTACCCATACACATCGTATACTAAGCAGCACCAAGGTTGCAAAAATCTGTCCATCTTTTCTTTAGAAAAATCTCTCTTAAGAAAAATGGACCGTTAGAGGCTGAATGATACGCAAAATCAGTCTTCTCATTCTCAGAGATATCCATCCATGTATGCTTTGTACCGACTAGACGAAATATCTTCTCAAGTTTTATCAAAAATATAGTCCGGCTGCCAATTCTGTCAACACCACTAGAACTCACAAGAAATGTAAGCGGTGAACAAAGAACAAGAAAAGAGCAAAGGAAGAGGAAATGAGATACACAGCTGGAAGGAATTAGAAAATACTTCATTCGATTCCCTATTGCTCTTACATCTCTGCGTATATATATGCAATTGAGAAAAGAGAGTATTCTAACTAACTCTACGATGTATGTACAAAAGAATCACATAAGGTAATGCGTGTGTGCCTCCTATTACAGCTGGGCAAAAAAAAACGAACTTCTAAAAGTAGTACACACCAGTCACAGTCACGTGTCGTGTGTGACCATTTTAATTCTTCTAAAAAGTTTCTTCCCTCTCCCATTAAGCAATAACATGTTCTATTTGACTTTCATGCTTATCTCTATTCAACAGGAACCGTTCTTCGAGGGTCTTTTTGGCGTGCTAAGGCCGTTGGTCTCAAGCCTACGATCGATCAGGTATAAACTTATGGGGCGATAATACTTTGAAGTTCGTTGTAGTGGCAGTGCTTGGTATTTATAAATCCTAGTATGTGGGACATGCAATTCTTGTAGCAATTGATTTCAATCAATTTACAACCTTTTCACGTAATTAATTAATGAGCTTTTGGTAGGTGAAACAGGTAGCAGGTTCTAATGTAGCCGGTATTGTTGAAAACAGGGGGAGGAAGGTGATAAATTCCTTGCTGTGTGCTGATGATCCAGAATATCGGCATTACAATGCTATCAAAGAGCTCCCACCAGGGACATCTGAGACTTCCCTCATGCTACTACAGCGCCTAGGACAGCCTTTGTCTCTTGGGAGCACCCACCTTTAGGCCATCTTAAAGTGAACTTTAATGATAGTGTGCCTAGTAATGGAGACAGTGCAAGCGTTGGCTTTGAGATTCAAAACTATGACGCTAGATTGATAGTTGCCGTAGGGCAGAGTATCGCCGGCTTATCAGTGGCCGGGGTAGAGCTCAGGGCGGCCTAGAAAGCAGGAGCGGCCCAATGTATTTGGGGGCCTAAGGCCATTTTGTCTTTGAGGCCTTTTCTACAGTGGGCCGGCCTAAGGCGAATTTACAAGGGGCCTTTTTTTTCATTTTATCTTTGAGGCATTTTCTACGGTGGGCCTTCTTTGGGCTGGGGCCTTAGGCGACCGCCTCAGTTGCCTAAGGGTTGAGCCGCCCCTGCAGTAGAAAGGCATCTCCTATGCGAGAGGGGTGTTGGGGGTGAAGTGCATTCTTCTCGAGGGGGACTCCACGATGGTGGTTGATTGGATTCAGAAGAAATGTAGGAGGGAGGATGGCAACCCCCTGCTTCGCGATCTCCGATGGATGGTGAAGAGCTACAGCGTCTTCCGGGCTATGCATGTGCATCGGGAGGCGAACAGGACCGCTGATTGGGTCACCGCTTATGCTGCCCAGCACTCAAGAGAAATCCATTGGACAAACCAGGAGGTTGTTCCCCCAGTTTTGAGTCATTGTTTGTTTTTTAATTCTACTGGTTACATCCAACCCAGAGTAGCATGAGCAACCATTGTACCAACAAAAAAAAAAAAAACCCGCTCCCACCACACCACATAGCTGAAATCAGGAGCTTCTTTGAAGAGTGTACGTATCCTCTTATATTCGGGTCCCATGCTATTTTTTACGCACAACCAGACGCTAACATCTTATGGTCCTTGTGGTTTAAATTTTTCAATGACTGTTCTATTTAAATTTGCCAATTTCTCATTTTTTGTTTGATCTTCTTGACGTTTGACAAATTAGATAAGAAAAATGAAAACACGGAAGTTGCAGTTGATGAATTCCTGCTTTCCACCACCGCTTATTTTTCTAAAAATTTGATATTAGATTTCTTTTGTCTATTCCATACTCTCATGCATCTATGACAGGCGTTACGTCTCCCTTAACGGCATAGAATGTTGTATTTGGTCTTGCCATTTCTCCTTCCTGCGAATGAAATCAAAAACTTTATCGTGATAAAGTTTTATAATATCCAGACCGGCAAGTGATAGCTTAGTGGGTAGGCAGCTATCTCAAAGCGAGAGGTCTGTGGGCTTAAGAATGAGATGGGCTCGACTTCGGGGCATCATATTAGACGACACCTATGGTGCCAATGCAATGTGTGCATGGGTTGGGTTCTGGTCGGGCTTGAATCTGGACAAGTTTTTGGACTTTGGCTCGACTCAAAGCCCGAAACAAACTCAGGTTGGGCTTAGGCAAGCGCATGGCTGACCCTATTCCGGCTCTGTTAAGTACTCAGCCACCTAAGCGTCCATTGTCAATCGGGCCCAGCTCCTGACTTATGCTTCAAGTTTTCGGCCTAAAGTCAGACTTGGGCTAAGTATGGACCTGAGGCGGATCTAAAATTTCCGCGCTCTATTTTTAGGGCCAGAGCCAACTTATATACCATCTGAAATGGTTCGATTTAGTGGGTGATTTACTAGTAACTTATGGAGGATATTAATTTTATGAAATGCTCAGAGATCCTATGGCCTCTTTTTCTTCCTTCAAATTAGCCGTCGAGATTGAATTTTTCAGTTGGTTGCAGCAACCATTCAGGCAGGGGTCAGAATCTAATATGTGGTTCCACTAAGCAATCCGACATCATCAGTTGGTCCTGTTGAGTCGGTTGGCTTGTGAAGCCAGATCTGCGCGGGCCTTGGGATATCTACGGTCCAGAAATTGACCCTCAACTTTGTTGAACATGAGATAAATTATTAAATATCAACCCTTGTGAAAGAACAGGCCAAATAGAAACAGTCGGTTGAGACAATAATGTGATGTCAATGGATTTAGAATCCCACATAGCCACATAGGTCATATGTTTGTTTGCAAACCTGCTGCTTCATAAATATATCTCTGACCAAAACTGGGGGTATGGCTATTTCCACCCCATCACAAGGCCCACAATCATCGAAAGGATCATAACTGGGTCGATGGGAGCCTCACCAGCTATTTGAAAATTAACATGGATGTGCGGTTGTTGGATCTTCGGTAGCGTTCGGCCCATTGTAGCCCAAGGAAAGATTTCAACTCAGATTTTCTTAGATTTCCCACCTTCCCCAGCTGGGTAATTTGACCGATTATTGTAACCTTATGAAGGGATTTGAAGATGTGCAAATCAGGCATGTCCAACCGGAGGCAAATATGCGGACTTGGTAGCCAATCGTGTCAACATTTTGCAATATACATGGATTTTGAGAGAATATGTACATAAAGATTTGGCTTTTTCTTTTTTTGGCTTTCCTTTGATGTATCTGGGGATTACATTGTAAGAGTGTCACTGTGGTTGTTTTGGCCATCAATCGATAAAAATAATAATAACGTGTTGCTTGATTCGATGTTATTTCATCGAATACTGGCATTACCACATTGTATAACTTAGTGTGTGTGTTTTCCTCCATTTTTGGGGGTTAGTAATAGTATGGCGTGTTGTTATTTCATTATCTATCCAATTGCTAATAGTAACATTAAATTTTAACCAATGACAGGATTTTCAAGTCATTTTAAAGTATTCACGATTACTATTAATTGCATGGGAGCCACCATTGTGTTCTGCAATCCGTTGATGTGGATTTCGCCCCAAGTCATGTCATGTCAACATCTTCTTTTTTTGTGTACTTGACCCCGGGGCCGCCATCTCTGGCCATTATTTGCCTTGTTTTTATGTGCGGCGTGCACTGCCTGAGGCTTGTAGGGTCCAGTCAAATCATAAGCTCGGCGAAGTTGCAGCAGAGAACCTTCTTCTTGAGTCGGACCCTGAAAACCGTGGAAATTATGTGCTTGTGTCACCTTTTTTTTTTTTTTTTTGCTTCAATTGGGAAATGAAAAGATGCGGAAATGGTGAGAGGATTGAGGAAGGACCTTGCTTGTAGCCGGATCGAGGTGGGAAATAAGGTGGATGCATTTGTTTTTTTTTTTTTTTTGGATGACACAGTATACTTCGTACCATTTTAGTATGAATATATTTAACAAAATTATAAAAAAATAAAAAAAAGCTGAAAAAAGACTCATAAGTTCATAACTGGTCCATAGAATGCAAGACACTTCTCATGCAGATCTAAACAATGTTGCCTGAGATAATGCAGCCATTGAAAGTGGAAGGTAGTTATGTTGAGGATACCAGGTTTGCTTTTGCATGATCTAAGAGCATGGCCTGGACTGTTTCAATAAAATTTCCGGCATTGCAGGTCATGCTATTCCCTATTCTTGCCGCTACATGATCGAATGCCATTGCTGTTTCAACCACACTAAAGATTATCATGTCAAAAAGATTGCTAGTCTCTCTGTGGCCCAAGCTGGGGCCTGAATGCATTATGAAAAGCCTGTATGGGGTTTCTAATACCAGTGTGGTTAAATCAAATGAGAGCATGCATCATTTTCTGGAGCTCGTTGAGACTCGATCCTTTTGTACCTTGCATTTTACCAGAATGATGGTTTTTGATGGCCTCCAATGGCATCAACATGGCAACATTCAAATTGGTCCTTAGGGTGGTGCATCAATCTCTTCTTCAATGCGGGTTAAGGGGGTATTACTTCCTTGTTTGATTCAATAGTATTTTGTACACAATACATAAATATTAATATAGTCAGTAAAATAAATATTTTTTTAATATTTTTATTTTTTATTTATATTGATAATATTTCTATTAATATTTAATATTCAACCATTGGGCGAGATGGACCCTGATGCTAGATAATTCTAGTGATGATTCATCAATGTTGCGCATTGCAAGGGTCATAGATGCTACTAGCAAATTTATAGGGGAAGAAGGCTATGCTAGAATTTTTTGTGTGTGTGTGTGTGTAATGCTTAAAGGCTGGAAGTTTGAGGAGAAGCTAGCAAGATGCTAGCGTATAAAAGAATGGCACATAACATTAAGTGACTCGAATGGATAACGGAGTGCCAACCAACCTGCTTGCAAGGACTCTCGGACACTTGACATGGAAACCTGGGATCAAGCATCATAGCGTCCATCGTTATCTGAGCACAGCTACGCCCATTACATGGCCCAAACTTGTATGAAAAAAAAATTCCAAACTGGATTGCGAGCTTCATTGGTGATGGCACAAGGTGAACCGCATGCCTTCGCAATCAGGCCAAGTCAATTTAAGAGATCACATACGCCATATAATTTAAGAAACCATGGAGTGTACTAGTATGAATATGAAATAGAATGAAGGACATCTCTTGTGTCAACCTTTTGACGTTCAGAAAACTAATATAATTAATTTAAACTATGTTTAGTCCTCTCAGCATAATTTACTGCATATAGGTCCCCTAATCTAATTCATGATGAAAGTTACTATAATACCTGACAAACCTTTTTAGTTATACTGAATTTTTTTCCTTTCTAAAATATTTATTTTGAACATATTTTGGGGGACAGGATACATATCCTCTCATTTGAATCTGTTCATGATCAACAAAAACGCATCTACATTTGTCAAAACTCAATCCAACCGTCCAATGAAAAGCTCCTGACAAGTAATAAAAAAAAACTAAAGGACAAGAAAGCTTAGCTAGATTCCGCAATTGCCACATGGAACAAAATAAAGAAAGGAAAAGTTTCCATGAAAAGAAAACGGAAAGCAAAGAGGTGGGGGAATTGTGCTCGAAGCATATGCCGAGAAGATCCCCCACCAAATGAGACTACAAAAGACCCCCTCGCCACCAAGTCTCCATATCCCCGTATTCCAACATTTATTAAAGTCTGTCCCCCTTCACCCATGGACGCCCTCTTCCTCTCCGATTGGATTTGGAGTCCCTTCTTGGACTCCCCCAGCAATGGCCGGAGCAAGAACAATAGCCGGCGACATCCAAGGTGGCCATAAGGCGGCGATCGGTGCAGCCATGCAGGGCAACTTAGAATCTTTGGCAGTCCTCCATCTCTTTGCCGAGGTGGCTATGGAATCCCGTCTATAGTATTATATAAACATGTATACATGGAGAGATGTCCCTTATTTTTCTTTCATGGTTGTGTTGGTTTGTTTCTAAACAAAAGACCTTGAGAATAGCATTGAGTGAGTCCTTTTCATGTGCTTTCTCTGAATGGAAGACGTGTTGCCTTTTTTCTCTCGTCTCTTGCTCCCTCTCTTGTTTACATGGTGGTATCATGCTTGGGCCAGCGGCCGAGAAAGTGGGCCGGACGGCAGCGGCGGCTCGGGGTAGCAGTGGTGCAAGACGTGGCCTCCCCCAGTTGGGTGGGTGGATTCAGTCGGTCCTTGCACTTGGTGAAATTTTTTAGTTGGACCGAACCACCGCCAGGTTGATGAACCAATCCAACCAATAAATCAACACAGATAAAAATTCATCGGTCTTTTTCTTTTATTTTATTTTGTGCATATTGGTTTGTGGTTGGACTGGTCCATGGCACTAATAATTTCTCCGACTTAGATTGCGACGTTTTCCTGTAGATTCCTGGGGTTAACTCTTAAGGCTTGGCATGGAAACAGCTCAGATCGACCCATTCAATAACCATATTTTCTCTACAGTTTAGGTCGTAGAACGAGCTCATTTATGCAAGTAAATTATATACAGATTAAGGAGAGCCATAATTAAAAACAAAGGTTTTCTCAGCCTAAATCCAGGTTGAACTAACTGGTTAGTGGGATACTTCTGATAAAGCACAGTGTTAGGACTAGGCTGTGCCAATAAAGTTTTTCATATATTGTAGATGTACGAAACAAATGAAAAGGTTGGGGGATTACAAGGATGGGGACTTGATACACTGCTTGCCCAGAAACCTTCCCAAGAGTTCCACCGGGAATACCAAATCTTTTTAGCCCAAGGGTTCAGGGCAAAAGCAAGGCAAAGCGTGCCGGCTGCCGCCATCAAGAAGCACTCCACAAAGGCCACACCCAGAAAGGCATATAACCGGCCCCCCGCACCTATTGCATCACAGGCACCTAACTAATTTTGATGAAATGTTGTAAAAAGAAAAAAAATTAAGAAAACCATATAGACTCAAATCCCTAACTCATCCAAAGGAGGCAAATACGAGAGTAACTAAGTCCCTGTTTGCACGGACTGGGTTTCTTTCTTTCCCAAATTACTCATTCTAATATCAACACTAGTTGTAGTAGATTATTGGTGATATAATCTTTTCTTAATAAATTTAGCTAAGCAAAGATAATGAAATATCGCACCTTCCCCTGGTGTCAAAGGCCACGAATTCTGATGAAAAATACACAACTGAAACGCTTAAAGCCTACCAGCTGAAAGAACTGTAGAGCCTGACCCAGGCTTGTCGATGAGAAAAAAAAATGATTGTGAATAAACTAGTGAAGCAGAAATCAAGTTTGTACCTCCAAAATAAAGGTCTTGCAAACACCTACAGCATTCAACATCAAACTTAAACCAAAGAAAACCAACGGATAAACAACAGATACATAGTTCCAAAATTCCTTATAGAAAAAAAAAAGGATGGTCTTAATCCATCATGTTTGTCTCGCAAGAGCCACATCTAGTAAAAAAACCCAAGCACTTTGCCACCAACATTCTTCCTCCTAGCTTCTTCATGGTCCATAATGCCCGCAGATGTTGTCAGCACAATGTAACCAAACTGCACATCAAGTACAAAGTAGAATTCTCATCACCATTTCACCAACAAGACACAAAAATCGAAAGAGCATTCTGGTTAAAATATTAACTGGTTACATAAAACTAGGAGGTTAACTTCAACATTAAAAGAAAAAATCATCCAAGTTATATGGAAGGCCAGTTAGTAATAACTAAATAGAGCAACTGACCTGTCGTGATGGAAGCAGTCTTGCAGTCCAGGGCTCGATTTCCTTAACACCCACATCAAACCGAGGACTAATAACACCACATTTGTTCAATCTCCCATTCAACTCAACCACTATTTTGCCGGCTCGGTGGTCATCTACATATTCGAACTCACCAATATATCCTAGAGAACCATTACAGAAATAATCAGAAATAAAATGATTGCAGCATTTTGTTGGTAAACAAATGATTGCAATATTGATAACAAGTATATCACAGGACTAACCATGCTTCTGCATGACCAGAAGGAACTTGATTATCACCTTGGAGGAGGGTCTAATCATCACCTGCCTCTTTCCACGCTTCTCGGCATTGTACATGCTCTTAAGAGCATCATTCAAGACATTGACTCTCACCATCCCTACCAAAACTAAAAAAAGAACTTAAGCATATAAAAGTAGGCAACATAACAGAAATGCAAAATGATGTGCTTCACTAATGAGGTGCCAACTACTTGCAGATAAAAGCAGAAGTCTTGTAATACACTTTCTTATCATTTAGAAAGAATTGCAGAAACAGTGAAACTATTCCTATAACCACCAAATATCAAGTGAAATAATATAGGTTGGCCCGTTCAACGTGTCTTTACACTGCATGCATGAAAGGGAGGAAAAAGCAACCAATTATTCTGCCATATTGTAGCCACCTACCAAACTAACACCCATCTTAACATAACAAATGGTAAAAAAAAAAACAGTGCAGGAAACACCAATTAATAGATATGTGTGTTTGATAGCGAGAGAGAGAGAGAGAGAGAACTGATCAAAAACAAGAGATAAAAGCAGTTCTTATATAATTAAAATAAGGAACATTCCGTCTCAAAAACAGTGGACAAACATGAATATGAAACTGGTTATTTAAGGCCAGCTTTTCAAGCCTAGGCACTGCTAGTTCATCCACCAAGACAAATATTACAACCCAGTGAGACTTGAACCAAAGCTAGATAAGTGTGATCCACTGAGGTTCAGCAAATAATGTGCAATCAGTTATCAATCCAATGTAAGCCTACAGATTTGACATCAAAATCAAACCAGCATAACATATGGCAAATGAGAGGCTTGTCGCAATACTTACAAGGTTGTTTGATGCATAGGAAACATATGTAATTAGCCGTGCCATTTAAGACCATGCAACTAAGAAGCAGACCAGCAGTGATCAACTAGACTTGGAAAGAATTTAGATTTATAGAAACAATTTTTTAACATGAACGCATGTTTTTAATATTCCAAGGCATAACCAACTCGATTATGTATGCTATTCCGATGCACCAAAATAAATGGTGAAAACATGTATTTAATGATCGACAACCATGCCACGATATATATGGAAGAATGGATGCACAGAAACACATCTAGTTTAAGGAGGGGGGAGGAGTTAAAGAAACACTTTAGATCATTCGAACAAAATAATCACAAATAGCTGATACTCATCAACTATATACTTATGATAAAAACTAATGTCCCATACCAACCTCGATTCAAAAGTATTTTTTGTCCAAAGCTCCTTAAAATTGCAATATCTGCAGACCTAAACTTCAGAAGCAAAAATAACAAAAGTAATCATGAATCACTCTACAGAATGTGAGCTATGTTAGTCAGCTCCTATTGAGATTGATTAGATCGATTTTGATACTGGCCCTATTCAGGTGCATAACTATTGAAGGCTGAGATGGCTGGTGGTTCACATGATGGATGATCACAACTCAGCCTTTCCCTAAATAGAACACATTCAATAAGAAGTTCTTTACAGAAATTCTCCCAAAACATCGGTGCATCATTTATACCAATCTTGTCTACCTTCCCACCTTGAATACTTTCTATTCAAAATTGTTTTTTTTAAAATGTAAAAGAACCCAAGAAAATTCTTAACAGTGCCTCCCATTTCAACTTTCTTTTTTTTAACTGCACAAGATGAAGCACCAAGTACCTTTATAACATTCTTGACACTCAATCGCTTTGCATCTTGCTCTAGAAACAAAGCAAGAAACAGTGTTGTGAACTGACAATACAGTCTACAGCCCCATTTCGAAAAGAAGATACTCGGTTCACAGTAGATGAGGTGAGCATGACAATAAATGAGACTATCATACCACAACCGGACCCGATCCTTCCTCTGACATAGTAAATGCGATCACCTTATAGGTTATTTTTTTACAACACTGTTGGCACAATCATCATTCTGGGAAAATCTTCCTTCAGCCTTAAAAACACTTAAAAATCGCAAGACAATTTAGACGAACATCAACACTCCATCTGCCTGTATTATTACTCTTAAAAATTTCTCCATCAAACCCCACAGTCTTCCATGCCATGGATTTTAGATAATTGCTTAACCAGTTTCGAACACTTTCCTATTCTGCATATATTGGAAAAGAATAAAAAAACACCAATTCAGAAACTTTACTGCAAGACCAAAATATCTTCGCTGCTCAATGTTCTAATATATTGATATACACAAGTTCCTAAAAAGTTAGCTTCTGGAAAAAAGAAATCCCATGGTGCAATTTACAGTAGAACAAAGTGGGAGATCTAAAAGGTTAAAAGATAAGGAAACATTATAACAGAAGCAACCCCAAAAACTCTTCATGATGTGCCTTTTTATCCCAAAAAAAAATAAAGGAAAGAAAATGCACGACAGAATGGTAGTAGTTGTATATTGACTCCACTAAGCAATTACCTCAAGAGAAGGATGTATCAAATACCCATTAATTATGCATGACTTATAATACTATAACTGATGATAGATCTTGAAGCCAGAACAAACGCATCAAGCCCACAAATAGGCCAGACAAATTGCATACACAAACATGACAAAACAAAAACTCCAGAAATTCAGCATGGATAAAGCAACAAATTGACAGATATAGTTAAAAAATTACCACATGCGCTCCGGAAAACCTAGGAGGCATGCAGGAATCAGATTCAATGGAGAAAAACAAAGTGATGGGTGATTAAACACTCCAGATCTAAGAAACCATGAAGATTGGTCTATACAAGCGACATATAACATAAGATCCATCAAATTTCTACGGGATTCCCACAAATCCATGGATCATCGAACATCGAGATTGACGAGAAGGGAATAGATTGGATCTCACCTTTGATATGAACTGAAGAAGGGCGCCGCCGAGGACAAAGCGGCTGGAAGCCTAAAACCCTAGCTCAGAGAGGAATAGAAATGAGAGTGGCAAAGAGAGGGCAACGATGTGGCCTTAAGAGAGGATGGTGGATCAACACTATGATGCGATTTAACTCGTATCAATAGTTTCCGACCCTTGGATTATAATCCAGTGGTTGATATGGTCTAGGGAGCAGTTCCCCTGCACGTTGCTCCAGGGCTACTCCTGGGTCGTCGTGGGCTGGGCCCGCCGGATCGGGCTCAGAAGGCTTGTGATTATATGTGCTGAAACACTCGGGCCCGGATGAACTTGAAAGAAGTTGCCCGATGTATGGGGAGCGCCCGGATGTGTCCGGATTTCCCTGATATGTGGGGAGTGCCCAGATTTGGTGGAGGCTATCAGCCATGTCCTGTTTAAGTACCCTAGGACAGTTCAAGTGTGGAGGAGGGCATCGTTTCCCCTTTCGAGGCCCGGTGTTATGCTAGGAGACTTTCTACGGCTAGTTAGGGATGCTACTCGATCGCCGAGCACTGTCGGATGGGGTATTGCTGTTGTTTATTTAGCTTATCGCCGTTGGCTGGACAGAAATGATAGAGTTTTCGAGAATAGGAGGGCACCCCTAAGGTCTGTGGTAGAACATGCTCTTCGTCAGGCTGTGGAGATCATTAAGGCTGTTGGATCTGATTCATCTGAGTTGGCTAGGGACATCTGGACCCCCTCTTCGCTATTACAGCGGCTAGGTTTGCTCTTGTCTATTGGGAGCCCCCACCCCTTGGGCATCTCAAGGTGAATTTTGATAGGATTCTACCGCCGGGGGCGGGAGCACAGGTGCAGCATTTGTGATCAGAGACCACTGCTCTGGGTTGTTTGTTGCAAGGGATGTCGTTCTTTCGAGGATTCAGTTTTTGGGGCGGAGCTCAGGGCCATATAGGATGGGCTCTCATATGCGAGACATGTAATTGATACCGGCTGTATCATTCTGGAGGGAGACTCAGTTGTGTTGGTAGAGCGCTTACGGGAGAAGGGGCGGGGGAATGAGCACCTGCTCCTAGGTGATACACGACGCATACTGTGGAAGTGTCGGGTTGTCCAAGTCAAGCACTTTTTTCGGGAGGCGAACCGAGCTGCGAATCGGATCGCCTCATTTGTTGCTCATCATTTTAGAAATTTTCTGTGGACCCAGCAGTCATCTGTTCTTTCTGCTCTATGTAGTCTTTTTAATAGTGATGCAGTTGGCTGTGCTCATGCGAGAGTAGTGTGAGCAATCGTTTTGCCACAAAAAAAAGAAGAAGAGTTCCTCTTGTTAGCTTTGTTCATATTCAGCTAAACAGCTTTTTTTGCCATCAAGGTAAAGTCTCCTTAATAAGAGGTAATGTTCGAAGTTTAGCACAAAGGAAAAGAACCTGTTAGATATTTACTCAATTTTAATCTCATCCAACTATTGCTTGGTGGGGGGTTAAAATAATTTTACTTGGTTGGGGAAGTAGAAATATTTTTATGAATAAAGTATATATTTGAATTGAAGTTTTTCCTAAACAACATTATTGCTCATGCAGTACATATGTTTATGGGTCACAGTCGGTTGAATTGGATCATATACAAATATGATCGAATGCTGGTCAGGTCAAAAAATTCCAAACCTAAATCTGATTTGTTTATTAAATAGGTCAGAATTTAAAATCCACACCTGCTATACTTAATAAATAGATAATCCGATCTAACTCATTTAACCTGCTTAATAAATATATAACATGTTTAACTCATTAATATATATAAAATGTTAATATGCTTAACCTATTAGCTTGATCAGTAACAAAGTAATTTGGTCAATCCTACCCGATTCAATTATTAAACTGGTTAAATAGGTCAAACAGTTAAAACCTAAACTTGACCGAAATATTGAACAGTTTAAACGGATCAACTCATTATACGACCCAAACTTGTTACCTAAATCCAAATTTATTTATTGCAGATCAAACACAAGGCGAGTCGGTGGGTTGGATCATATTTTGCTAGCCCTACATATGTTGTTAATGATTTTGGGGTGCACAGAAAAATATTTTTTTTTCTTTCTAATACAGCATGTATCCATATTAGACATGGTTTGGTTGATATGAGCGGATAGAATATAAGTAGGCAAAATGATGCGATGCAAAAATAACAAATGTGATTCGGTTTTTATCATGCATTTTAACCTTATTATTCAGATGTGTCCGTGGAATCTTAATTCGTTACTACTTGTAGCATCCAATGCCAATTTTTTTTTTTTTTTTGGGCACATATGATGCGTCGCTCATGACTTGCGGAATCTCTTTTTTCATACGTTTCCTTTTTCGGAAAACAAACAAATATGGTCTCTAGAGGGCTGGAAATTGCGTTTTGTGACGAGCACAATCCAGTTATTTCCCTCGATGGGCAAGCCACAACGCACAAAGTCCACTGCGACACCCAGATGCGGGCCGACGGGGTGCGGGTAGGGCTGTTAACGAGCCGAGAGAAGCCCGAGCTTGAGAGAGCTCGGCTCGGCTCGTTTCACAGAAGCTCGGGCTCGGGCTCGGTAAGGAGCTCTGTATTAGGCTCGAGCTCGGGCTTGCTTGGCAAAGCAAAGGCTCAGACTTGAGCTCGTAAAGCTCGTTTCAATTACGAGCTCCAGAGCGATTCCGAGCTCGGGTTCGGGCTCGAGCTCGGGCTCGATAACAGGTTATTTTTCTCTATATAGTCAGATTCTTATGAATTATGGTGCTGAAATAAAATTTTTCAGTGAGAGACTAGAGCTCGCTCGGGCTCGGACTCGGGCTCGGGTGTAAACAAGCCTCATATTGGACTCGGGCTCGGCTCGTTTGACTAACGAGCCAAGCCCGAGCAGCTCGGCTCATTAACGGCCCTAGGTGCGGGTTTGGGTTTGTTTCGGGTCCTAAAATTCATTTTTAATACACCATATCCGCCTACGCAACCGCATCCGCAAACGGGCACACTGAAAGCCAGGAATACCACCACTGCACCCAGGATAGCCCAAGATAACCTCACGTGCAGATCACACGTCACCGGGCCCCCATCTCCCACACCCATAAGACCTTCCTCCGCTCCGCCTCTCCTCCTAAACCCTAACCCCTGGACTCGGGAGAGCTCGAACCTCAAACCCTGATGGCGTCCAATCCCAAGGGATCCTCCTCCTCGTCCTCCTCCTCCGCCTTCGATCAGTTCCTCCTGCAAAGCCTCATGGGTCGCCTCCAGCTCCGCCCTCCGTACCTCGACACCAACTCCTTTCTCTCCCACAGCCTCGACGACTTCCTTCTCCGCGACCAGCTCCATACAGACGACGACGATGATGAAGACGCCGAGGAGGAGGAGGAGGATGGCCAGCTCAATGCCTTCTTCGGCGATGGCGCGAGGCACCGGCGGCTCCTCGCCAAGGAGGAGGCCCGATTGGAGAAGGAAATCATCAAAATTGTCCACTCCGGCGATGCCAAGGAGAAGCTCAAGGCTAATTCTGGCCAGTCGGTGGCCATCGGGGACCACAACATCTGCGTTGGCGCCCACGAGGAGCGGGGGTCCGAGTACCGGGTCTGGGAGTGGCATGGCCATATCATGCTGTTCGACGAGGAGAACGGGTACTCGGCGGAGTACATCTACGGGAATTACTTCGAGCGGCTGCCTGACAAGAAGGGAGGAAGGAAGGATGAGGATGAGGAGGAGGACGAGGAGGGGACGAAGGTCAAGGCTGGAGCAAACTTTGGACTGAGAGATCTGATCGGAGACTCGAAGGATTTCATTGGGAATGGGGCAGGGAGGGTGCTCCACAGGAACTCTCTGAATTCCGGGTCGTCGACGAGGTAATGGGTGATATATGTTATGAAGATGATGGAATTCGGAAAGAACATACTGTCATCCATAGTTTTTATATTCGGATGTTCTTCCGTATCCATGTCCTACTAAACTTGATCCATATCTGGACTGTCTTCTAATAACGATATAATATTATGGATTTGGAGGCTGGTCTCATGGTCATAGTGGTGAATATTTATGATTTGTGGTTGTGTGCTTATTCTTTTGCATTTCTAATTATTTTGCATTCTTGGTCCGTGTGAGCTTTCATTTAAATTTATTGGTCAAATCAAATGAGTTTGTAGGCTTATAGCTGGATGAAACATGTTAAGTTGCTTCTGATTGTACAATGTAAGGTGACGTTTCATACTCTGGCTGTTAGATGATACATTATTCTTCTATTGATTATCTCTTAAAACTATGTTTTCGAATTTTGGAGATACAGCCTTTTTCGAGTTAATCAGCAGACAAAGGTGGAAAACAATGGACAGTTTATGGGTAAGATCTTGTTTTTCCCCCAACTACGGTCACCCCTCATGAATTTTGAGTTAGCCAGTGTTTGCAAGAGAGGCATTCTTAAAACGGATTTTGTAAATGCTATGGAGCTATTGATACCTTCTCTTGTTAAAGATATATGTAATGAAGTTCTCTGAGACATTCTGTCATTCTTGAAAGAGAGTCAACTTTGATTTGCTGCCTTAATGATTCTTGGCCCTGGAGTGGTTGATACGTTTAAAGTTCTAGATTATAGTTGAAGGCTGTCTCTGAAAAATCCATACCTTTACAACTTCTACAAACCAACTAGGCATAGGACATCCCGGCACAAAATCATGCGAATATTCGTGTCTTCATTTGAAAAATTTCTTCCAGTGATTTACATTCTGAAACCCAAGGGCAAGGAAAATAAAATGTTGTAGTTTTATATTTTTTCTCTCATGTTACTAATAGAATCTGGTTTCTAAATTTGTACATGAAATGAGCAAATTAGAGAGCATATTGCTCACTAGGAAAAGATGTTAATGAATATAAAATTATTCTTTGAATGGATATTTGTCGTATATGAAATAGTTAGATGTGTCAGAAGACTGAGGTTGTAATATTTGTTTGTACGCTGCAAGTTTCTTAGAAAAGTAAAGAAACAAGCTGCTAGATTTCGCTACTGGTTAATGCCCTGTTTCGTAAGTTTTGTTTGACAACGTGGGGTCTCATAGATTTTGGAAAGTTTTTAGTTTGTATTTTTCTTGACCATGGGATATTTAATGCTTGCCAAAGAAAGCTTCAAATTTTTCAAGATTTTGTTTTTAATTTGTTGTAGATTTATAATCCCTTAAATTTCCAATTGTATCTCTAAATTAGTGGTAGTCAGCTTATTGACAAGTCTTTGAAGCAAAGGCTTTGTAGTCAGCTTGTTGACAAGTCCTTGAAGCAAAGGCTTTGTAGTCAGCTTGTTGACAAGTCCTTGAAGCAAAGTGTTTGATGTGAGAAATTCTAAAATCACCAGAACTGGATTCCAAAATGATTATGAGATACTTATACGTAGAGATGTATTGAGCTTCAGTTTTGGTACTATTGGATTGGCATCTTGGATTGTGTACCGAATTTAAAAATAAAAAAGACTATATATGGCTTATTTCCACAACACAAATATGCCGTTTGGCCTAAACTATTCTACTAACCTTGCCTTTTGATATCTGTACCTGTCTGTCTAGGTGCTCGTGCAACAACAATCGCAATGTCGGGTAAAAAGAACTAGGAACTCACCATGAGAGGTGATAGCTCGACATTTAAGTGCTGCAAAGTGACAATGGTGGTATTGTAGAAAAACAGAGTTGAACAAAAGCTTTAAGGTGAATATTCTTTGAGGAATTAAAGCTAACACCTGCTGGGCATAAACAGATTTACAAGTGAAACAAACTAAAGGAATGTAAACTCAAGCCAATTGGAAGAGGAAATTCATCTGTTCATGTTCTTCAAGAGAAAGAAAACGACCTTACAAAATGGGCTAAAAACAACAACTAAATTAAGCTAGAAATTAGCAACCACTTAGCAACTACTTAGAAACCACCTAGCAACTACTTAGAAACCACTTAGCCACTAAAAAACAATATAACATGTAATCCTGATAACTAGGAAGCTTAAAGACACGTAGCCAACTAATACCCAAAGAATAGGACAACAGATAACTAAAAAATTATTCAACAAACCCTCCTTTAAACTAAACTTTATATCAAAGTTCAGTTTAATAACTTCTCCAACATACAAACACCGAGCAACTTCCTTTGTTTCTGAAATGTTGACAACTTGAGAGGTTTGGTAAAAATATCAGCAATCTGGTCTTCACTTCTGCAGTAGACAAGATCAATGACCCCTTCTTTCACAAGGTCCCTCAAGAAATAATTCCTCACATCTATATATTTGCATCTTCCATGAAAAACTGGGTTCTTGGACATCTTAATTGTTGAGCTGTTGTCACAGAAAATAATAAGTGGTCCCTCTTGCTTGAAATGACATTCTTCAAGAATTCTTTGCAACCATATTGCTTGGCAAGCACATGAAGTTGCTGCTACAAATTCAGCTTCAGTTGTTGATAAAGTCACAATCGGTTGCTTTCTTGATGACCATGAAACAGCTGCTGTTTCCATCATAAAAACATAACCAGATGTGCTCTTTCTGTCATCAAGATCCCTTGCAAAATCACTATCTGTGAAGCCAAACATCTCTGACTTTTCTCCATTCTTATAAAATAAACCATACTCAGCTGTACCTTTCAAGTACCTAAGAATTCTTTTTGCTGCCAGGAGATGCATTTCCTTTGGACTCTCCATGTATCTACTGATAAGGCTCACAGCATGCATGATATCTGGCCTTGTAGCAGTTAAATACATCAAGCTTCCCACTATTTGCTTGTACAAAGTGCTGTTGACTTTCTTCCCTTCAGGATTTCTAACAAGCTTCATTCCTGCATCAATTGGTGTGCTGACAGGATTGCAATTCTTCATTCTAAACCTGTCCAAAATGTCTTGAACATACTTTTTCTGCGAAATAAAAATGCCTGCAGCAGATTGATTCACCTCTATTCCAAGATAATAATGCATCAATCCAAGATCTGACATCTCAAATTCAGCCATCATAGACTTTTTAAACTTATCAAACATAACCATATCATTTCCAGTGTAGATTAAATCATCTACATACAAACAGACAATAAGCATCTTCCCACCTTCTGATTTTATGAAAAGTGTATGTTCATAAGGACATTTTTCAAAACCTTCCTTCAGAAAATAAGATTCAATACGACTATACCAAGCTCGTGGGGCTTGTTTTAGTCCATACAATGCCCTTTTTAATTTATACACTTTATGCTCATTTCCAGCCTTAACATAACCAGGGGGTTGATGAATAAATACCTCCTCATCCAAGTCTCCATGCAAGAAGGCTGATTTAACGTCCAGTTGATAGAGTGGCCATGAATTCTGTGCTGCCAAAGCAATTACCAAGCGAATCGTATCATGCCTTGCAACCGGTGCATAAACTTCTTTATAATCGATACCAAATTCTTGCTTGTAACCTTTGGCAACTAGACGAGCTTTGTATTTGTCAATCTCACCATTCTCCTTCAACTTTGTCTTGTAGACCCATTTTACTCCGATAGCCTTCTTCCCTTTTGGAAGTTCAGTTAACTCCCAAGTATTGTTTCTTTCAATAGCTGCAATTTCTTCATCCATTGCCTTCTGCCATTTGGATTCTTTGGTAGCCTCTTCAAAAACTGTAGGATCACAGTCGGAAAATAGAGCAAAATATGTCAGTTCTTCCTCATCAGATTGTTCAATTCCAGGTACTTCATAATCAATCATCCATGCTGGTCTTCTTCTGACACGTTGAGACTGCTGTCCTTCATTTAATTCAGCTTCTGGAGCTTGTGGAGTTGCTGGAGCTACTGGAATGATGCTCTGACTCCCTGGTGTTTGCTGCTCATTCTCCCTAGGTTGCTGCTGTTTTTTCTCTTCAATTTCCCCATCAAAAACAACTTGTATCTTCTGTTCAGCTTTGCCTTCATCCCATTTCCAGAATTTTCCTTCATCAAAAAATCACATCCCGACTGATGATGATTTTCTTGGTGTTTGGATTGAACAGCTTGTATGCTTTGGAATGATTGCTAACACCAAGAAAGATAGACTTTTCTCCCTTATCATCTAACTTCTTCCTCTTCTCATCTGGAATGTGAGCATAAGCAATACAACCAAAAATCTTAAAATAATCCACACCTGGTTTTCTTCCGCTCCATGCTTCCTCAGGTGTCATATTTTGAACAGCAAAAGTTGGACTTCTGTTCAGAATATGAATGCTCCAGTTGACTGCTTCAGGCCAAAAATTCTTGGGAATGTTGCTTTTCTTCAAAAGGCTCCGCACCATATTTAAGATAGTGCGATTCTTCCTCTCACAAACACCATTCTGTTGGGGCGTATAGGCTGCTGTCAATTGCCTCTTGATTCCATGTGTCTCACAGAAATTTGCAAATTCTTGTGAGTTATATTCTCCTCCACAATCAGTACGCAGCACCTGTATTTGACTCCCTGCTTCCTTCTCAACAATTACTTTAAAGCTTTTAAAAGCCATTAAAGCTTCAGACTTTTGTTGTAAGAAGTACACCCATGTTTTTCTACTAAAATCATCAATGAAAGTAATGAAATAGCGTTTACCTCCATTGGAAACTGGATTAATTGGTCCACAAATATCAGTGTACAATCTCCAATAGCCTCCTTGCTCTGGTTGAACTCCCCTTTGGAAATGGATCACGGTGTTGCTTGCTAATAACACATTCTTCACAAACAATTGAGGGACTTTCAAAATTAGGCAGACCAGTCACCATGTTCTTTTGTTGAAGTTGCTTGAGACCACCAAAGTTTAGATGACCATAGCGAGAATGCCACAGCCAAGCCACATCATTTGTCTTTGCTGAGAAACATGACTGACTAGCACAATTTAGATGCAGAGGAAACATTCTGTTAGCTGTCATTTTAACTTGAGCAATTAAGCCCAATTTGGAATCTTGAATCCGGCACACTCCATCTTTGATGATAATCTCATAACCCTTCTCTTGCAATTGACCAATGCTTAGCAGATTGGTCTTCAATTCTGGAACATAAAGGACATTAGAAATTTTTTGAGAGGCATTACCCTTCATTTGAATGATCACCTGTCCTTTTTCCATGACCGAGACTTTAGAATTGTCTCCGAACTTCACATTATCTCTGAAAGAATCATCCAAGGTGGAGAAAGCTGCCTTGTCTCCACACATATGATTGCTGCAACCAGTGTCTAAATACCACAGGTTCTTATTTGACCCTTCTCCAGCATGACATACCATCAGCAAGGATATTTCCTCCTCAGTTTCTGCAAAATTTGATTTTTCTCCTTCATTGTTAGGCAAATTAGCTCGACATTCAGATTGGTAATGCCCATACTTGTGGCACCGAAAGCACTCAACTTTGGACAAATTAGCTCGACATTCAGATTGGTAATGCCCATACTTGTGGCACCGAAAGCACTCAACTTTGGACTTGTCTGCTGACTTTGGTCTATAGGAAATCTGAAATCTGCCACGCCCCCTTCCTCTTCCTTCAAAAAACTGAGTTTGCTGATTTCTTCCTCTACCTCTGCCTCTTCCTCTGTTTGATCTATTTGAAAATGAAGAAGAGGTGCCGATTGTGGCCTTTAAAGCTTGCTCATTCTGCTCTTGTCGATTCAGCTTCCTTTCATGTACCAGCAAGGAACTTTCAAGTTCTTCAAGTGACATTTCATCAAGATCATTTGCCTCCTCAATAGCACAGACAACAAAATTATATTTTGGTGTCATTGAACGCAGTATCTTCTCAACAACAGTAACATCTTGTGTCTTATCACCATGGGTCGTCAATTTGTTGACAATTGCCATTGTCCTAGAGAAATAGTCAGTAACAGTCTCACCCTCTTTCATTCGAAGTATTTCAAACTCCGAACGAAGTGCTTGAAGCTGCTGCCTCTTTGTTTTTGTGGTTCCCTGGTGCTTTTTCTTCATTGAATCCCAAATTTGCTTGGAGGTATCTTTGCAAAGAATAGTCTCCAAGATTGTCCGATCAATTGCCTGAAAAAGATAATTTTTTGCTTTGAGATCCTTCAATTTTAAAGCCTCCAACTCTGCCTTCTGAGCTTCTGACATCCTAGCAGTTGGTTCTGCTACTCCAGACTCAACCACATCCCAATACTCTTTGGACCTCAAGAAATTCTCCATCAGCATGCTCCAATGATTATAGTGACCATCAAAGCGAGGAATTGCTGGCTGCACAAAGGTTTCAGACGCCATTAGCTGCTGCGTTTGGTCCCCTCAATGAACCTGCTCTGATACCAAATGTAGAAAAACAGAGTTGAACAAAAGCTTTAAGGTGAATATTCTTTGAGGAATTAAAGCTAACACCTGCTGGGCATAAACAGATTTACAAGTGAAACAAACTAAAGGAATGTAAACTCAAGCCAATTGGAAGAGGAAATTCATCTGTTCATGTTCTTCAAGAGAAAGAAAACGACCTTACAAAATGGGCTAAAAACAACAACTAAATTAAGCTAGAAATTAGCAACCACTTAGCAACTACTTAGAAACCACCTAGCAACTACTTAGAAACCACTTAGCCACTAAAAAACAATATAACATGTAATCCTGATAACTAGGAAGCTTAAAGACACGTAGCCAACTAATACCCAAAGAATAGGACAACAGATAACTAAAAAATTATTCAACAGGTATTAGGTTGATCTGCTTAGTTTCTGTTTCCCCTAGATTGATCGATGAATAAGGACGTGAAACTAAACAAGTTACTAGCTCTATCTTTTCGATGTCTTCTGCATTGAGACTAAGTATTTTTGATGTGTTTTGGGATTTAGATTAATTCTGGACTAGGATATGACAAAAATCAACCCTCTCCAAAATGCTAGTCAATCAGTATGTTATCCTTGTCAGAGGAAGTATGACAAGGTTTCCATCTTCATAATTTGCGGAAGATGATCAAATGCTCGCATAATAAATTCAAAGGATGGCCACCCATAATGAGCTTGGTGCTAGGACTTTACAGGCTGTCGACATAGTTGTACAGAATCTGGATTCTAGAAGTATCATGAGACAATTAACATTACTTTATGGCTAAGCCATTTTTATGAAGCAAACTAAACTATTTGCTTATTTAGGGACAAGATATCATGTGAAGAAGCTCTAGCCCTCTAACAAATCTCGTGCTAGGAGTAGCTTGGTGGGACATAGTCTTGCACATGCCTATGTTTGGATGTTTGTAATTTATATATAAAAAAAGAAATTAGTGAGCATCACAGCAAGACAAATGTTCTATGTTTTTATTTTACTTTCATGATTGGCAAGGATAGTTTTGTTATTTAGAATGTAGCATGTAATTTAGAGTCTTATTTTTGCATCTCTTCACATTGTAAATGAAAATTTCTTGGTTAGTTACATTAAACATCTGAGCGTATATGTTTGGACAGATTGTTTATGTCGGCCGTGATAATAAAGGCTATATATAATTTCAAATTGATGAGTATCTTATATAGATTCTGACTGATACCTTGGCTAAGATGAAAATCATGGTGCCATATGTCCACTACCACTACATTGTGACTTGATCCTTTCCCACAAGTATTCTTCCACTGCCTCTCCTTTCCATTGTCTCAAAGGATGAGGAAAGAGCTACAAGAAAGCAGGCAATGTACGAAACACACATTTTGTCCTGCAATCATTTATCTTGATTTCTATTGTGTGATATTGGACCTTCATTTAAAATTGTTATCATTTCTTGAAAATTCAAGGTTATTTTGTTTTCTGCATGCACTCTTTTATATTTGATGAGTAAATATATTTAAGAAAATGACATATCTTACCATTTTTAATAATGTTAACTAGCGTGTTCCGGTCTTTTTGTGGAGTCTAATAAAGTTGTTGTCCATGAAAATGCTAATTCTCAGGTATAGCATCTTCGTAGCTATGAAAAAATATAGGAGATGTGCATGGTGTCCCTGTTTTATCTATTTAATTTTGATTTTATTATTAGAAGGAAGGGGGAACCAAGGAGCTTTTGCTAGCAATATCCATAAAAGGATGTCAAACGCTATATTTGAAGCATGCCTGATACGATCTTTTCTATCTTTTGTTATGTTGAACCTTGGCGTAATCACATCTTTCCTATTTCAATTGCCCTGTTTAAGTAATTATTCTACTATTCTGCTTAAGTCATTATTGTACTATTCTGCTTGTGTTCATACTCTTATTCCAGACCGGTCATTATGAGATTTTTATTAAGTGACAAGGAATCGTATATCAAAGTGCTTTCTTTCAAAGGAAACTTACCTTTTTGTTATAGTGCAAAATATGCTACCAAGTCATTTTAACTAAGATTGGGTAATTTACGACCTGCAGTCACATTCTTCTCTTTAAGCTTTAGATTTATGATTCAAAACGCCTCCTCCTTTAGGGCCTTGGGCAGTACATGAAGTGTTTAGAATGAGAATAGTCCACTTTTGATTTGAGATACTTAGGTCATTGCCTTCTAGTAGGTTGATTTGGATTCTTTTTGTGGAATATGATATGTGGATCTTTTGCCTGCAGCGTTTGTATTACGTAAACTTATGAGTTATTGTGTTATTCTTTTCTGAGTGGTAAAATTATATCTTTGCAATAGATAGGTGAATGATTCCTATCACCTTTTTTCTTTTCTAGATCGCATTTTTATATCCTTCATGCTTAATTTGAACAGTACTTCAGTTTATAAATTTTCAAGCAATTTATTCTTCCTCCGAGCCATAATCATCCACCTGCTGTCATTAGTGAATTGCTAGAATCATGATATTTTTGACCGGGAGTCTGTTTCATCCTTGTTATCTTGATTATACATTTGTAATCCACTGTCTTATTTTGCATGATTTTAATATTCAATCTTCTCATCTTTCATTCTTTATTTGTTCCACAATATGATCATCCACTTATCCTGCTCTAGTATGGGAGTTGATAGAGGCATGATATTTCGATACCATACCTTTAATTGTTTGCAAATTGTTATCCCTGTTATGAGAAAACCTTAGGGAAGACGCATAAAGTAGCTCCTTCTATCAATTTTATACCTTGGAAGCTGTTCTGTCATGACATGTTTGTCTCGTGTTCCATATGCTTCATTGTAAATATTGATCACCCTTGCTGGCAAGCTGATTGTTCTCAGTTTTAATCTGGGTAAGACCTTTCATTCGCCGAAACTCTTGACCTACTAGGAGAAGGTACTGGGAGAAGCTCTGATCTCTAGGCAAGATTTTCGGGAAATTTCTGTAGCTTTTCTGGAAACCTGAGACCATCTGACTTCTGTTGGATGATGACAATGATGATATGTTGGTTTTATTGGTGATCTGTGAAACAATTTGTAAAAATCTCTTAACTTGGGATAGCCAAAGAGTTTAGAGGTCTTAAATATACAAAATATTTCCTAATGAATTTAGCAGGTAGGGAAGTTCGAAGATGTTTTAACTCATGTGCATACGGTGTCAGGTCTTCTTATAAAACGCACCTTTCATTTTTTTCCCCTTTTGGTAGAAGACTTCCCTAAGGAGAGTGTCATTGTCTTTATACTCTTCTATTGATCCTTGGTCTTGTATCTTTGCTCCTTCCCTAGCAATATCAGCTGGCGGCACAAAACTTTTATGCAGAAGGATACTTTGGAGGGCGTTGCGGAGTTGCTCTATGGTAAAGTTATTTTTCTTCTGCACGTCGAGCTGGTCTTTGGATAATGGAAGGTTCTCTCTTATTCTCCTGCTGATCATCAAGCATATTTGGTTCTTCTCAGCGATTTTAGATTGGTGGAATGTTTTACCTGTTGCAAAGGCTCTTCTTATGTGGTTGTGGGACTTTCTCCTTTTCGTTGTTGGTGTATGCTTTTCTTTGTTTCTTGCGTGGGTTCTAGGCTTATAGCTCGTTGCCTTACTGTTTTTGTGGTTGCAGTTGCTGCCCTCCTTCAACTAATGCCTTAGTTCTCCTTCAACATTGTTTTATTAGTTTACAGACTGCTTCTTATGCTGCTCTCACTTTTATTATTTCTTTATGTCGTAATACTGCAATTATCTCTTTAACTAGAAAGAAAAGATAAGGGGGCTAAATGTTTTCATTGTGGTTTGCTGTCTATGAGAATGGGAGAAATGGTCTATTCAAACAGAAGACTTGGTTATTTTTAGAGTTGACGACTCTTTCTTGCTTCATGGGACAAACACATTTAATTTCTCCTTTTTATCTCTATGGGGGGGCTGCCATTTAGAATATTATCCTTGCTCAATCCCTCTGCAACCGGCACTTTACATGTTGCTAATTTTTTTCCAGAGGATTAGATTAATCAGCAGTGCATGGATTCATGCACAATTTCTGATGTAGGAGAAAATTGCGAACGTAAGGAATGGAAGTTTATGCATGCGGTGTTTCTAAGATACTGCAATACCAAATCTATTATCTTTTTCTTTAAATGACAGTAGTAATATTGTCTAAAAATAATGTGATCCCAATAAAAGGCCAAATCAAAAGAAAATTGCATGCAATGATAATTCTATTTTCTAGCCGTAGTAATGCAATTCTGGAAATGTTTAGTGGGTCTCGCACGTAACTAATGACTTGATGCAAAGATTAGAGACGAAGTAAACAAAGTTTTTTTTGACTTATTTCTTATGAAATGGTGATCACATATCATTATTCTAACCCGTGAAAGGAGGTCTTCGTTCCCTTCTAACCCTATTTGTCACGGTGCACTCGGGATTAAATTTGCACTTCGATTTTGAACGTTTTCTCGTAGGGTTGAAGCTCTAATACAGACTCGTATTATTTTATTATTTTAATTACGAGGGGCCGAATGCGCGAAATCCTGTCGAGCCATTTCTGTAATTAAAGCGAACCTCGGGGGCTTCTTATAAACTACTGTTCACCGATTCGCTCGATAGAACCTCATCGGATATCGGCCGTTCGACTGATCCAACGGTTTACAGGAGGGCCAGCTCAACAATCCGCACCAAACGCAAATGTCCAATGATTATCCTTCTCTTCTCTCTATATAAACCCTTCATCGCGCTGATCCTCTGTCGCCGATTCATTTTTTGGTGCCTTGCCTTTCGCTCTCTCGTACCCCTCAGCCCTCTTTCGATATCCGATGGCGCCCAGGGCGGAGAAGAAGCCCGCGGAGAAGAAGCCGGCCTCCGATAAGCCGGCGGAGGAGAAGGAGAAGAAGGCGCCCGCGGAGAAGGCGCCCGCCGAGAAGAAGCCCAAGGCGGAGAAGCGTCTCCCGACGAAGGAGGGCGGAGCCGGCGACAAGAAGAAGAAGAAGAAGGCGAAGAAGGGGAGCGAGACCTACAAGATCTACATCTTTAAGGTGTTGAAGCAGGTCCACCCGGACATCGGGATCTCGAGCAAGGCCATGGGCATCATGAACTCCTTCATCAACGACATCTTCGAGAAGCTCGCCCAGGAGGCTTCCAAGCTCGCCCGATACAACAAAAAGCCGACCATCACCTCCCGGGAGATCCAGACCTCCGTCCGCCTCGTCCTCCCCGGCGAGCTCGCCAAGCACGCCGTCTCCGAGGGCACTAAGGCCGTCACCAAGTTCACCAGCTCTTAAATTTGTGTTCTAGGGTTAGGGTTTTCGTTTGGTAGTTTCTAGGGTTTGTTCTTGACTATCTTTTTCTAAGTTCTCTATTGTGGGTTTGATGGGCGGTGGTGGAGAGATGGATGTAGGTGGTGCTGTGAATGCTTTAAAAAAAAAGGGCTTTTCGTGTTGATTTCATGGTTCTCGCTCTTCCTATTCTTACTTTCGTTTTGCCGCCTCTTCCTCCGAGAAATTTCTCTCGCGCGAGCGGATTGCATTTTTCCCTCTTTTCAGATGAATATTTGAGACAGCAATTTCAATTTGAGGGGAAATATCGAATCCGTTTATGTTTGGTAGTAATCTTTCCTAAATTTGGGAATAGACCATAATCTCGAAAGAGGGCAACTGATGGTTATTGCTCATACATCTGTGATCCGATATATCAGCATCCCTTCTAAATTAAGACTATTGGTGGTTTTAACTTTTTTGAGTGGATGGCTTTGTTTCTATTAAGACTTGGGGGAGGGTCTTATCTCGTTGCTTGTTTGAATTGTCCGGTGATGCTTGCATCGTATTAACTATCGCCAAATAAAAGCTTTCGTAAACTGGTTGAATGGAAACGGTTTCATGATTTGGTGATCAAATGGACGAGTAAAAGAAAGATAGAGACAGGTAGTATTTCAATACCTCCTCGTTGTCGTACCTTCTGTGCTATGGTAGTCAGAGCCATGGCGAAGAACAAGAATGAGAATTTAACAAATAAAAGAGATGGTTAACTGTTGCAAAATGGAAATTCCTTTGCAGCTCAGTTTCTGTCACGAAACCATAACGCAAGCAATAGCCAGCTCAAAAGGCCTTGCTTCATCACGAGGACATGTTTTGTTGATACCTCAGAAGCTCCAGAAATTCTATTTCATTGGCATCCAGGCAACAAAAAGCCGAGAAAATGGGGCAACAAAAATTAGAAAAAACTCTGTAATTGAGTGGATTCGTTATGTGGAGCACGAGAGAGACAGCCACCCCATACTCGGGGACATTCAAAAGTTGGTGTCGGGTTACCATCCGCTCCAGATTGCTTATAT
The DNA here is from genome assembly GCF_051530095.1 of Phoenix dactylifera. Taxonomy (NCBI): domain Eukaryota; kingdom Viridiplantae; phylum Streptophyta; class Magnoliopsida; order Arecales; family Arecaceae; genus Phoenix; species Phoenix dactylifera. Next base: position 26,751,857 of record NC_143203.1, read on the forward strand.
GTTTCAGGAGGTAGACAGAACTGCAGACTAAATTGCCTCTTTTGTTTCGAAAGAGATTTTATGGATTGAGATTGATGTTGTCTCCCTACTTTTATGTCATCTTATTTCTAGCACTCATGCTATATTGACATGAGCTACTGTTGTACCAAAAAAAATAAAAAAACTTCATATTAAAGTTTTCAAATTTTTTTTTTTAGGTATAAGATTGCCATGTGAAAGAAAAATCAATATAGAATATTAAAAAGTTCGATGTCCAAAAATTTAAATACTATATATATATATATAAGTTTTTATATAACATAAGATAATTTTTTTATTAAGAGTATAACATATGTTTTATATAATTTTAAATATTTTTTTTAAAAAAGATGTTCATGCAAGCCTTCTCAATGGAGTTCATCGCTGAGGAGTTGAACCTTCGATGGAATTTGGATCATGATTTTTTTTTTTGCTTAGGAAAAAGGGAAGGAGAGGAAGAGATAAGCCCACCCTCGCGTAGCAGCCCCACTGGGCCCCCATCCTGCCAGAAGAATGTTTGATGCGGACAGAAATGACCGTGTGTTGGGCATAGAGGTGTGCATTGGGTCGGGCCGCCCATGGCCAGGCACACGGCTCATAAAAAGGGGTCGGGCTGGGTTAAGGATTTCTGGCCCGCGGGCCGAGCCCGACACGACCCATAAGGGCCTGGGCTAGCACAATTCGTGGGCCAAGCACGGCATGGCCCGTTACAATTTTTTCTCTAAAATACCCCTCAAATTAGCTGTTTTATGGCTGTTGAGAGGGGCAAAATGGGTAAAAAGCCACAAAACAGACCGGCACGGCCCGTCTCGTGCCTGGCACGGCTCGCAACCCCACGGGCCTAGGGCCGTGCTAGGCACGGCCCGTTTGGTCTGTGGTCCGGTGGGCCTGGGTCGGGCCAGGCCCGGCACGGCCCGATGCCCATCTCTAGTTGGGCACGCCAGCCGGTTTTACTCATATCCTCCCCACCCATGGGCCCGGCTCATTATCCCATTGGGCTCCCATACGTTTATCCTCCGTGTGAGTACGTCAGACCTAGCATTATCGAGGCTATCAGCAGGTCAATAAGCTCTTTTAGACTACGTGTCCAAGCAGAAAACATTTGGTCTCCACAATTTAACCGATGCTTATGCATTTCGAACTCGAAACCACTTGGTTAAAAGTAAAGTTCAGCTCTACTAAGCTACCACCTCAGTGCCATTTGGATCATGACCTTCAGTTGACTCCCATGTCCCATGTGTAGATAAGTAAATTAAATTTTATAAACAAAAATCCTCGGATAAGGCCAGTGTAATTGTACACTCATTAATTTGAAAGTGGTTGGTTGAAAAACGTGCCCATACTTTCAAATGCAAGTGCAGGCGTAAATATCCGCAGATGACGGGCAAATCTATGGTAGATGGCCATTCCTTTATTTTTTTTTTCCGTCCGCTGCTCACGGTATGCTGGTCCGAGCACATCCAATTACTAGTAAAAGGGTTACACAAAAGCAGAAAAAATAGAGGTTTGTATACATGATACAACAGGCATGAGAAATTTAGTGAAGGAATTACGAATTTTTCTTCACAAAGGCCTTGATAATAAATAAAGAACACTTAATGGAACAGAAGATTCTAAACCATCAAAGCAGAGATAAGAATACCTCACTAGACCTTGAAGATAAGCGTAAGAAACAAGAGGATAAAAATTCATACTTTATTCTGCTTAAGATACCAGAAAAGGTAACATGGATATTGGATAATTAGATAACAACTTGTTGCTTAAGCAAGGCACCTTGACTCTTTAAAAGCAGCTAATCAAATCATTCTTCGTTTTTATTTATCAAGTATATTAGCTGCATAAGACAGTAACACTTTAAGGAATTACAGGCAAAGGCATTTCTAGTTGTGATGTGAAAATGGGCCTTTTGCGAAGCAAAAGCAGAAGCAATCCTAAAGGATTATAGCAATTTAACAACCTCCACTGCTCCCCTCCTAATGGAGTCAACCAACATTCTTGTAATAAAAATGCTCGACCAATTCCACCCTCATAACTTTCCACATTAAGCCTATAACAATTCAGGATCTCATCCAAAATAACTAATCGGAAGGTATTATTTGAATTTCTTAATCCTGTATAAATACTCAAAATCTATCCAGCGAATAACAGATGTGGAACAAATACACGCCCGTACGATCTTCACAAAGCCACTCTCTTTTAAAAACAGCTTTTCAAAATTAAAATTGATTTCATAAATTAGCCAACAAAAACAAGTCACAACATGGATCCCAAAGTACAGACTTCAACCAAAAAAAAAATGAAAATAAAAATAAAAGAAAACTTAGCTTCCACACAGGATACCATATTTGATGTTTCGTGAAAGGAAAAGCAATCGATAGAGATCCTTTTCCCAGTCATCTCCCCTCCTTGCACCCTCCCCCTACATCAAACAAAGAAATACTTGTAGAACTGAGAGTACATGGGAATAGTAACAGGGTGTCATCAGCTCCGAAGCTTTCTTGGGACTTCCCGCCATTGGAGAGCGACTTGCTTTCTTTTCCATCTTCTTCAGGAGAAGAACCAAGTTAAAGTTGAGGAGCACCCCTCCATGGGCGATGGTCATCCGGAGAATTGGCTTTCCCAGCTCCACACCCATTCCTCATGACTGTAATGTCCGGGCCCACAACCTACTAGGCCCAATAAGAAATAGGCCCAGTTAAGGGTTGGGCCCAAATTTCACTGTAGCCAGCATAATTATTATCAGGAATAAAAAAAAAAAAAAACGAAGGGATAAGACCGACAGGGAGGGGTTACCGCACCCCCTGCTGGCAGCCGATGCCGGCGCGCCGGATACAAGGGGGGGCGGCGGCCAGTCCCGAAGTATGGAGGAAAGGAGAGGATGGGACCTCTCAGAGGGGGGTTTCATCCTCTAAACAAATATTTAAGCCTCTGCCGGCAACCCCAAATCACAGACTCCCTAAACTTTGAACGAGAGAGAGAGCCGAAGCCCTGGAGCCTAAGGCCAAGGAGCCCTGAAGCTCTGAGAAAGGGGGGACTACCAGGGAGGAAGCACTGCCCGACTACACCCGGCTAAAACCAGGTATGGACCCCCTGTTAATAAAATGTTAAAGCATGGAGAAACCCTCTGTGGAGGATTCTCCCCTCTGTTTCAACCATGAAACAGAGAGGAGGAGACCGGCAGAAGGGAAAAGGGTCACGGGCCGGACCCATAGACCTCGGACCGGCCTAAGAATGGCCGCGGCCCAAGACCAGGCCCGATGACCACTCGGGCCGAGCCGCCTGCAGGGCACCGCAGCCTCGGCTGCGGCTACCCTAGGGCTCGAGGGGCAGCCCCGGGCCGCCGGTCAGGCCGAGCCGGCAACCGGCGTGGCCACAAGGCCGCCAGCCCCGGACGGACCACCGCCTCCTCTCCGGCAAGAGGTGGTGGTGCCGGAGGGAAGGACCAAAGAAAAGAAAAAGAAAAAAAAGAAAGAAAAGAAGAAAAAGAAGAGGGGAGCCTACCGGTGTTTCGACCGTGGATCCGGCGCGGTGACCTTGGCCGCAGTCGTGGTCGCAGCATCGACGGTCGGAGGCCCTTCCTCCCCTCCCTCGGGCACGGTGAGCTCGACCGCCACCTTCCTTGGTCGCGGCGAGTTCGACCGCAGCCATGGTTGCGGTGGTGGGTTTCTTTCCCCACCATAGTGGGAACGAGGGAGCCGTCGGCTCCGACCACGGGCTCAGCCGGGGACGCCGTGGGCTCGGCCTCGGGCATCGGCCGCAGGTACCGCCGGCCGTGGCTCGGCCCCTCCGGAGAGCACCTTCCTCCCTTCGCAGGAGAAGAAAGGGGGAAGGAAAAGAGAGATCGGGAGAAGGGAAGAAAGAAAGAGAGAGAGAGAGAGAGGAAAAGAGAGGGAGTGACCGAGAGGGGGGGAAGGCCACAGATCTAGCCGGAGGAGAGGGCCGGGAGGCATGGGCTTCGGTGGAGACGAAGGAGAAAAGAGAGGAGAGAGAGGAGAGCGGGAGATGAAGAGGCGGAAGCCTCTGGAAGGGGGGAGAAAAACCCTGATAACGGGTTCGCGGGTCGGATCCGAATCCGAACCCGCAACCCGTTAAGCCCAAAGAAAAAGAAAAAGAAAAAGAAAAAGAAAAAGAAAAAGAGAAAAAAAAAGGGGAAAGGGTTTAGCCAAATTTGACTAAACCCGAGCCCAATCAAATTGGGCTAAGTCTGGACAAGCCAGACTATAAATTTAACCAAAATTAAACCCAAATTAAACTTGGGATTAAGCCTAATGACCAATTAGAAGGCCAATTAAACCATATGGACCCAATCAAGGCTCCAATATGAATACATTAGACTTGGGCTAAATTTCGGGTAGAATCCAAACAAGTAAAAGGAAATAATATGCTCATTATAATGTGATTTTAGGTGACTCAGGATCCGTCACCAGGACGTAAGAAACTTGGAAGAAAACGAATCACTGTAAGTAACCTGTCCTAATCCTGTTATGGATCATGTTATGTTATTAATGTTTCCTAAGCATTTATTTTAAGTACATATGTTTCATACATGATATGCCAGTGGCTGAATAGTAACTGAGCCTGCCCCGCCAGTGGCTGAATTGGAATTGGGCCTGCCCCGCCAGTGGCTGAATAGTAACTGAGCTTGCCCCGCCAGTGGCTGAATAGTAACTGAGCTGGCCCCGCCAGTGGCCGAGTCTGACTTCGCAGTAGCATCCGAGAGTAAAAGGACCACGGCATGCCGAGGGGCACGGTTTCATATGCATATAATATGAAAATTTTGTGATTTGCACTACTGCTTTGTTTAAATTGCATACTTATTATGCCAGGATGATTATTAGATAAACATGCATGTCAGCTTCTCAAAACCCTGATTTACATGTTTAGTCTACTGGTTGATCCGGTAGGATTATGCAGGATTACTTACTGAGCCGTGTAGCTCACATCTGTTTATGTTTCGTTTTCTTTCAGATCCTCACCAGTGATCGCCATCAGATATGTTTTTATTTTGTTACAGAGCTTCGTATTTTTGGAGAAGCTTATATACTTCTGTACATTTGAATAGCATAGAAGTTCTGTATTTTTGGTTTCAAACTTGAAGGTTGTACTGCAAACTTTTAATATATATATAAGGATGAATCCTTTTTGGCTACCTGTTACCCCTGTATGAGGCTGCGTGCTACTGTGGGCGATAGTCGGCAATAGCACGGCCGTGTCACGGATCCGGATCCGGGGCGTGACATCTAGTGGTATCAGAGCCTTAGGTTAAACAATAGAATAACCATAAAATGCCTAAGGAAAAGGGTAGTTAAGAATGTCACCGTCATAGAAAATGTTATAATATGCTAGTTTATCATAACCTCACTTTAAAAATTTTTGACTGCTAGGTGATCATTAGGAAGATATGGATGACGACCGGAGACCACCCTCCCCGGAGCCCAGCGAGCGGTCAGTTTCCCCGGATACTCCACGGTCTGCAACAGGTCAGGCAGGCCTAGCCGGAGTGTATCGGCTTATGGCGCAAGTGCTGCAACAGCAGCAGATGATGCAGTTGGCCGCTATGCCATCAGCAGACTCCTGCTATGAGAGGTTCCGCCGACTGAACCCCCCGACCTTTGAGGGTGGGTCTGACCCTATGGCGGCTGAAACATGGATCCGGGAGATAGAAAAGATGTTCCGAGCCCTCCACTTTCCTGATGAGGTGACAGTCCGGCTGGCGACCTCTGTGCTGACAGAAAACGCCGAATACTAGTGGACGGCCATGGAGACGGCTTATGCCATTGACAGACTCACCTGGAGGGACTTTAAGAGGATGTTTTACAATCAATACTTTCCGGACTCAGTGCACCTAGCGAAGCAGAATGAGTTTTTGACACTAACCCAGACTGACCAGATGTCCGTTCTGGAGTACGCCAATAAATTTAACGAACTGGGACGATTTTGCCCCCAGTTCATGGAGGATGAGAGAAGTAAGGTGAACCGGTTTGAGCAGGGATTGAGGTACGGGATTCGGTCCCGAATATCCTCCCATTTATTCTCAAGCTACAAAGATGTACTGGACCGAGCCTTGAAGGTTGAGGCTGACATGATACGGTCCGGGAGAGAGAGGGAGGACCTGAAGAGGACCCGGTCATCAGGAGCACCGAGTAGTGGGGCTGGAGGCAGCAAGGGGTCTGTGCCCAAGAAGAGACAGAGCAGAGGCTGCCCCACCTGTGGCGGAAACCACAGGGGTACCTGCATGAAGAAGACCGGAGCTTGTTATTCTTGCGGGCAGACAGGACACATCGCCCGCAACTGCCCTAGCCGAAAGAAGGACGAACCCAGACATACTGCACCAGAGGACCAGAGATCGAGGGGTAACCCTCGGGTTTTCGCACTGACTCGACAGGATGCCAGTGCTAGCGATCAAGTGGTGACAGGTACACTTCTGGTCAACTTGGTTCCTGCCCTCATTCTATTTGATTCTGGTTCTACGCATTCTTTCGTGTCGATTAGCTTTTCCAGACAATTACATAGCACATCTGAGAAATTAGTGAAACCATGGCATGTTGCTACACCCCTTCAGAAAACCGCAATTGTTGACACTAAATATAAAGATTGCATAATTCAGATAGGGGAAAAAGAATTAGAGACAAATCTTTTACAGCTTGACATGCAAGACTTTGATATTATCTTGGGCATGGACTGGATGTCACAGTATCACGCCCACATTGATTGTTACCACAAGAGGGTGGTATTTCGGATACCTGGGGAGCAAGAATTTTTCTTTCAGGGCGATATACCCCTTCAAGATGCTCCTACACTACACTTTATTTCTGCCTTGAAAGCTGGAAAGGCTGTGAGAAAAGGGTGTATGGCCTATCTGGCCTGTGTAATGGATACCCAGAAAGAGACCAAACTGGAAGATATTCCAGTAGTCAGAGAATATCCGGATGTCTTCCTGGAGGAATTACCAGGATTACCCCCAGACCGAGAGATCGAATTCACAATCGACCTCGCACCAGGAGAGGGGCCAGTCTCCAAGGCTCCTTACCGGATGGCCCCTGCTGAGTTAAGAGAATTGAAGGTACAACTACAAGAACTCCTGGATAAAAAGTTCATCCAGCCCAGTGCGTCGCCATGGGGAGCTCCTGTCCTATTTGTGAAAAAGAAAGACGGGAGTATGCGGCTATGCATCGATTATCGGGAATTGAACAAGATAACCATAAAGAACAAATATCCCCTACCTCGGATCGATGACCTGTTTGATCGGCTGCAAGGCGCCCAAGTCTTCTCCAAGATAGATTTGAGGTCAGGCTACCATCAGCTGAAGATCAAATCTGAGGATGTGCCAAAAACTGCATTTCGAACCAGGTATGGGCATTATGAATTTCTGGTTATGCCTTTTGGACTGACCAATGCCCCGGCTGCATTTATGGACTTGATGAACAGAGTCTTTAAACAATATTTGGATCAGTTCGTGATAGTTTGTATCGATGACATTTTGATATACTCAAAGAGCCGGAAGGAACATGAAGACCATTTGAGGGTGGTGCTACAAATCCTTCGAGAGAAGAGGCTGTACGCCAAGCTGAACAAATGTGAGTTCTGGCTGGACAGTGTGGCGTTCCTCGGCCATATAATCTCCAAGGAAGGAGTGTCAGTGGACCCCAAGAAGATAGAAGCGGTGGTGGATTGGCCTCGTCCCACCAACGCCAAGGAAATAAGAAGCTTTTTGGGATTAGCCGGGTATTACCGGCGATTTGCGGAAGGGTTCTCCAAAATAGCTACCCCCTTGACCCAGTTGACTAAGAAACGGGCCAAGTTTATCTGGGACGGCAAGTGTGAGAGGAGCTTCCAGGAGCTTAAACAAAGGTTAGTTTCTGCCCCAATTTTGACATTACCGTCCTTAACTGGAGAATTTACCATCTACAGTGATGCTTCCAAGAATGGGCTAGGCTGTGTGCTGATGCAAGATGGCAAGGTGGTAGCCTATGCCTCGAGACAGCTGAAACCCTATGAACAGAACTACCCGACACATGACCTAGAGTTGGCCGCAGTAGTGTTCGCCTTGAAACTTTGGAGACATTATTTGTATGGCGAACACTGTGATGTGTACACCGACCACAAGAGCCTGAAGTATATATTCACCCAGAAGGAATTGAATATGAGGCAAAGAAGGTGGTTGGAACTCTTGAAGGATTATGACCTGAGTATTAAATACCACCCAGGAAAGGCCAACGTGGTGGCGGATGCCCTAAGCAGAAAGTCAGTTATAAGCTCCGCCGCTTTACTCACCACTCAACCACAGATTCAGAAGGATCTCGATAAAATGCAGGTTGAGGTGGTTACCCAAACTACAAAAATTTTGCTGGCCGCTTTGAGTATACAACCAACCTTGATCGATAGAATAAAGGTTGCCCAGCAGTCTGATGAGCACATTTGCCAGCTCAAGGATGAAGTGGAGAAAGGGTTGCGACCCGAACTCCAAATGCACCCAGATGGCACTCTAAGGTTTGGCCACCGACTGTGTGTACCGGCAAATGTTGACCTAAAAAGGGAAATCATGGAAGAAGCCCACCAATCCTGTTTCTCTATTCATCCAGGCAGTACTAAAATGTACCGGGACCTTCGGAAACATTACTGGTGGAAGGGGATGAAGAGAGAAATAGCTGAGTTTGTGGCCCGATGCTTGACCTGTCAGCTAGTAAAAGCAGAGCACCAGAGGCCAACAGGGTTGCTGGAACCAATAGAAATTCCTGAATAAAAGTGGGAGCACATCACGATGGATTTTGTTACAGGACTCCCCAAAACGGTGAGAAAGAATGATGCAGTGTGGGTGATTGTTGATCGCCTTACAAAATCAGCTCATTTTCTGCCATTCAGAATTGGTACTCCTTTAGACAAGCTGGCCCAATTATACATCGATGAGATTGTACGCCTACACGGAGTACCAGTGAGTATCATTTCTGATCGTGACCCCCGATTCGTGTCCAGATTCTGGGAAAGCTTTCAGAAGGCCATGGGTACCGGACTGAGGCTCAGTACAGCATACCACCCCCAGACTGACGGCCAGTCAGAGCGGACAATCCAAACTCTGGAAGACATGCTGAGGGCTTGCACTGTGGACCTAGGTGGAAACTGGGATAGTCACATACCACTGGTGGAATTTGCTTATAACAATAGCTACCATTCCAGTATCCAGATGGCCCCATACGAAGCTCTCTATGGGAGAAGATGCCGATCCCCCTTACACTGGGATGATGTCGGGGAGCGGAAAATGCTAGGCCCCGAACTGGCCCAGCACACCAGAGACAAGGTACTACTAATTAAGCAAAGGCTTCAGGCTGCCCAGGATAGACAGAAAAGATGGGCTGACAGAGGAAGAAGGGCCTTGGAATTTTTGGAGGGGAACTTTGTCTTCCTAAAAATTTCACCATCAAAGGGTATTACCCGATTCGGAAGACACGGCAAATTAAGTCCTCGCTACATTGGCCCATTTGAGGTTCTTGCTAGAATAGGCAAAGTTGCCTACAAATTGGCCCTACCTTCAGAGCAATCAGGCGTATACAACGTCTTTCACGTCTCTTTGTTACGAAGGTACGTTCCGGATCCCAGCCATGTGGTACCACATGAGCCTCTGCAATTAAATAAAGATTTAACCTATGAGGAGGCTCCCCTGCGCATCATAGACAGAAAAGAGCAAATTCTCCGAAGGCGCACCATTTCCTACGTTAAAGTCCAGTGGACCAACCACACTGAAAGGGAAGCTACCTGGGAATTGGAGGAAGAGATGCGACAACGCTACCCTCAGCTCTTCGAGAACCGAGGTATGTTTAATTTCGAGGACGAAATTTATTTAAGGGGGGAAGGATGTAATGTCCGGGCCCACAACCTACTAGGCCCAATAAGAAATAGGCCCAGTTAAGGGTTGGGCCCAAATTTCACTGTAGCCAGCATAATTATTATCAGGAATAAAAAAAAAACGAAGGGATAAGACCGACAGGGAGGGGTTACCGCACCCCCTGCTGGCAGCCGATGCCGGCGCGCCGGAGACAAGGGGGGGCGGCAGCCAGTCCCGAAGTATGGAGGAAAGGAGAGGATGGGACCTCTCAGAGGGGGGTTTCATCCTCTAAACAAATATTTAAGCCTCTGCCGGCAACCCCAAATCACAGACTCCCTAAACTTTGAACAAGAGAGAGAGCCGAAGCCCTGGAGCCTAAGGCCAAGGAGCCCTGAAGCTCTGAGAAAGGGGGGACTACCAGGGAGGAAGCACTGCCCGACTACACCCGGCTAAAACCAGGTATGGACCCCCTGTTAATAAAATGTTAAAGCATGGAGAAACCCTCTGTGGAGGATTCTCCCCTCTGTTTCAACCATGAAACAGAGAGGAGGAGACCGGCAGAAGGGAAAAGGGTCACGGGCCGGACCCATAGACCTCGGACCGGCCTGAGAATGGTCGCGGCCCAAGACCAGGCCCGATGACCACTCGGGCCGAGCCGCCTGCAGGGCACCGCAGCCTCGGCTGCGGCTACCCTAGGGCTCGGGGGGCAGCCCCGGGCCGCCGGTCAGGCCGAGCCGGCAACCGGCGTGGCCACAAGGCCGCCAGCCCCGGACGGACCACCGCCTCCTCTCCGGCAAGAGGTGGTGGTGCCGGAGGGAAGGACCAAAGAAAAGAAAAAGAAAAAAAAGAAAGAAAAGAAGAAAAAGAAGAGGGGAGCCTACCGGTGTTTCGACCGTGGATCCGGCGCGGTGACCTTGGCCGCAGTCGTGGTCGCAGCATCGACGGCCGGAGGCCCTTCCTCCCCTCCCTCGGGCACGGTGAGCTCGACCGCCACCTTCCTTGGTCGCGGCGAGTTCGACCGCAGCCATGGTTGCGGTGGTGGGTTTCTTTCCCCACCATAGTGGGAACGAGGGAGCCGTCGGCTCCGACCACGGGCTCAGCCGGGGACGCCGTGGGCTCGGCCTCGGGCATCGGCCGCAGGTACCGCCGGCCGTGGCTCGGCCCCTCCGGAGAGCACCTTCCTCCCTTCGCAGGAGAAGAAAGGGGGAAGGAAAAGAGAGATCGGGAGAAGGGAAGAAAGAAAGAGAGAGAGAGAGAGAGGAAAAGAGAGGGAGTGACCGAGAGGGGGGGAAGGCCGCAGATCTAGCCGGAGGAGAGGGCCGGGAGGCATGAGCTTCGGTGGAGACGAAGGAGAAAAGAGAGGAGAGAGAGGTGAGCGGGAGATGAAGAGGCGGAAGCCTCTGGAAGGGGGGAGAAAAACCCTGATAACGGGTTCGCGGGTCGGATCCGAATCCGAACCCGCAACCCGTTAAGCCCAAAGAAAAAGAAAAAGAAAAAGAAAAAGAAAAAGAAAAAGAGAAAAAAAAAAAAAGGGGAAAGGGTTTAGCCAAATTTGACTAAACCCGAGCCCAATCAAATTGGGCTAAGTCTGGACAAGCCAGACTATAAATTTAACCAAAATTAAACCCAAATTAAACTTGGGATTAAGCCTAATGACCAATTAGAAGGCCAATTAAACCATATGGACCCAATCAAGGCTCCAATATGAACACATTAGACTTGGGCTAAATTTCGGGTAGAATCCAAACAAGTAAAAGGAAATAATATGCTCATTATAATGTGATTTTAGGTGACTCAGGATCCGTCACCAGGACGTAAGAAACTTGGGAGAAAACGAATCACTGTAAGTAACCTGTCCTAATCCTGTTATGGATCATGTTATGTTATTAATGTTTCCTAAGCATTTATTTTAAGTATATATGTTTCATACATGATATGTTACAATGCATAAGTAACTTTAATGATCCCAGAAGCTATGGCTATGTATGCAACATGATGATACTGATATTATAATCATGCATGTAAGTTTATAAAGTCTTAGCTAGCCCAGAGGCACTATAATGGGCTCAAAGATGCTACTGAGAATGACTGAGCCGCTAGTGGCTGAATAGTAACTGAGCTGCCCCGCCAGTGGCTGAATAGTAACTGAGCTGCCCCGCCAGTGGCTGAATAGTAACTGAGCCTGCCCCGCCAGTGGCTGAATTGGAATTGGGCCTGCCCCGCCAGTGGCTGAATAGTAACTGAGCTTGCCCCGCCAGTGGCTGAATAGTAACTGAGCTGGCCCCGCCAGTGGCCGAGTCTGACTTCGCAGTAGCATCCGAGAGTAAAAGGACCACGGCATGCCGGGGGGCACGGTTTCATATGCATATAATATGAAAATTTTGTGATTTGCACTACTGCTTTGTTTAAATTGCATACTTATTATGCCAGGATGATTATTAGATAAATATGCATGTCAGCTTCTCAAAACCCTGATTTACATGTTTAGTCTACTGGTTGATCCGGTAGGATTATGCAGGATTACTTACTGAGCCGTGTAGCTCACATCTGTTTATGTTTCGTTTTCTTTCAGATCCTCACCAGTGATCGCCATCAGATATGTTTTTATTTTGTTACAGAGCTTCGTATTTTTGGAGAAGCTTATATACTTCTGTACATTTGAATAGTATAGAAGTTCTGTATTTTTGGTTTCAAACTTGAAGGTTGTACTGCAAACTTTTAATATATATATAAGGATGAATTCTTTTTGGCTACCTGTTACCCCTGTATGAGGCTGCGTGCTACTGTGGGCGATAGTCGGCAATAGCACGGCCGTGTCACGGATCCGGATCCGGAGCGTGACAATGACCAGCTACATGTGCCTTGCAGTGATCCGAGCTCTTCATCAGTTATTTGCTGGATAGATTTTGAATATTTATACAGAATCAAGAAGCTTAAATAATACCTTTCGGTTAGCTATTTTGGATAAAATCTTGGATTGTTACAAAACCGCTTTACCAAAAATAAAACATCAGGGGACTCTAGATATACCACCATCTAAGAAGGAATTCGTAAATGCTGGAAGCAACAGCCCTTCTTGAGGTAGCGGCCAATCCAGCCGACCAGGAAACGGAGGCTAGTCTTTACAACATGAAGCATAAGCAAAGGCACCTTGGTTCCTTTTAATGCAGACCATATATTACTTGTTCCCTGCTTGTATTTATGAGGCACAAATTAGCTTGCATAAAATGGTAAAACTTCACAGGATTAGGAGGGGAAAGCTTTGTAATTTGTGACGTGAAAAGTGATGCCACAAAAAGAATCTATGCTATTCATCCACATCCTAGGCATATTGAATGGTTCGCAGAAGATTTTTATAACACCAAGTCAATATTTGAAGACTTTCTGATAGTTGAAAATTCTGGATAGAAGGAAAGAAGGCATTTTCGAACACGCAAGTCGTCGCTGAAAACTCATGGCATGATGGCAATCATTTTTGTGGGTTATTATAATGAATAACATTTGTCGCCAGCATCCACCACCTTTTCCTAGCAAGCAGGTTAAAGAAAAAAAATCGGATCAGAGTTCAACAAGCAACCAATATGGCAACAGAAATTCCAAAGATTGCAAGCAAGACAACATCATTGTACAATAACAACTAGCCCACAAAGTGAAGCAGAAGACTACTTATATGACAAAGAAGCCATAAAACATCTTTCTTTTCAGAAACCAATTATCTCCTGTACTATGAACTACCAACGTTAGGAACAACATCGTAAACAAATAACATTATCCATCAAACAAGAGAAATATAACAAAATCAGAAAGCTTGAATTAACCTGCATGCTTTACCTCTCATCTCCCATCCAAATGCTGCCATGTATGTAATTGATATTTATCACAAGGAGCATTGCTTTAGGGCTAAACAAATTAATATTTCTTTTGCCTGGATCCTAAGTAGATTTCGCCATGCTATTTTAAGGTAAATTTCATTATTTGAGATAAAAAAAACCATGGTCAAATTTTCTTAAGGTACAAGCAAAACAAATATCAGCAACAAATAACACGCAAATCAATTTTTCAGAGTTCCTAGATCGCAAACTATACAAACATCAGTGGCTTGGATGAATGCAAATTTGCACAAGTGGATTTGAATTCATGATTGTAAAATTACAGCACTACAAGCATGAGACCCAAGACTGCATCCAGAATCAGGGACTAGACAACAGAAAACAGAGCATAGAAAAATATAAAGAAAACATAAAATGTATAACCCAAGTAACTCGCAGGAGTCAAGTCGCTCGCATCATGTTATATAGCTAAGTCATGTTTACTATGTGAATATGAATTCAAACACATCAAACAAGAATTCAATGCAAGTATGCAACACTCTTTAAGTCATTATATACCTAATCCACATTCAAGGCATCCACCACCGTCAACGCTAATCAAACAGTTCACAATTCCCATTCGAGATTCCTCTTCACACCATATTATGCGATGACCTAACAAAAAAAATATCAACAACACGATATACAATTGTCATTAAAATCTGGGTGATTCCCCTCTATGTTCAAAATCAATTTTTTTAACACCTAATCTCGCATGAGCATGGCCTACCAAGTCAAGGGACAAAATAATAAGCAAGTACATAATAAGTACACAAGTCCAAAAAAATTTCTCAAAAAATAATGAGCAAGTACACAATGAGTACACAACAAGTCCAAAAAAATTTCTTCAAAAATAGATCCGAAACATATACCGGGCCTGAAAGACATCCTCTAAGCGAATGGTCAAAGATCCCCAGCCTCCTTTAGGAAGCAAAAGATAACATCAAAATGGCGAGGGCAGACAAACAAATCAAATACCTTCCGCTTGCTATACTCAAAGTCGTAGCTCATCAAGTGAAAACACGGGTTGCGAGAAAGAAAATGGCCTGAAATTGATATCCATTCCCGTATAATGTGACGAAAGTAGCCATTCTGGTACAATATTTCTCCATAAATTAGGGCATCAGACATCAACAAGGAACTAGGAAAGCTACAATTGATTGATTCCAGGCCCCAAAAAACAAAAAAAAAAGGTATCGCCCACAGTAAAAGCACCATTCTTAACATTTCCTGCAAGGAAAGACGATTGATACAAATCCTTTTTTTCCAGTTTCGTTCCCTCCTCCTTACACCCCCTCCGATACAAACGAAAGAAGAAAACCGTCTAAAAAAGATCCACGGAATTTCAAACAGAAATACGAAAGTTGGAATAGCAACACACGAGTGATTAGCTATTAAGCTTTCTTGGGGGACTTGGTAGCCTTAGAGGGCGACTTGGGCTCCTTGCTCGCCGTCTTCTTCGGGAGAAGCACCGGGTTGATGTTGGGCAGAACCCCGCCATGGGCGATGGTCACCCCGGCGAGAAGCTTGCCCAGCTCCTCGTCGTTCCTCACCGCCAGAAGCACGTGCCTCGGGATGATCCGGTTTTTCTTGTTGTCCCGCGCCGCGTTCCCGGCCAACTCCAGAACCTATTAATCCCACATCGCAAACGGAATAGAACGTCAGGCGACTCCAGATCTAGCATCGTAATAAGAGCGAACCGCAAAATGCATAAAGAATTACCTCGGCGGCGAGGTACTCGAGGACGGCGGCGAGGTAGACGGGCGCGCCGGTGCCGACGCGCTGGGAGTAGCGGCCCTTCTTGAGGTAACGACCGATCCGGCCGACCGGGAACTGGAGGCCGGCCTTGACCGACCGGGATACCGGCTTCTTCTTTGGGCCTCCGCCCCTCCGGCCGCCTGCGCCCTTCTTAACCTTCCCCCCGGTCTCCATCTCTCTCTCTCCTTGGAAATTAGCAGTTGGGAGGTACCAGCCGGAGGATGAGGCTCCTTTTATATATCAAAGTGGAGGGAGGTCTCCTCTTCCGGATCGGGTAATATTGGCCGTTGGATTCGCTTCTGATCCACGGCTGAGAGTATCTTGGATGGCGATCCGTGGCGGTCGGGATTCGACCAATCCGGTGAGGGTTTTAAGTTTCTGTAATTAGAATACTAGGTAGAAATACATCATGACAATCAAGTCGACAATTCTCGCCTCTAACCAATGGGCAACCTTGCCGTGTGGGACCCTGTCATCCGATTGGACGCGGATTCGGGACCTCGAATGGTTTGTTTCGATGCGTGGTCGTCTCATGCGGTATGATGTTGCATGATGAGGAGAAGGAAAATTCGCGGAGGCGGTCCAAGTGGCAAATATTTTATTCTGACGACAATCCCTGCCATTAGTCGTGGGAAAGAAGAAGCCGCAGCAGATGGCGATATCTTGGCCGTCCATCTCCGTCCAGACCATGAAAACAACGTGACATGGGAAAGCTTTACGGGCTACTGGCTTTTGCTGTTTTAGATAATGGCCTTATAACCGTTTATATAATGGTTTGGCGACCTCCATCATATTATGAAGATAAGTAAAGCGGAAAAAAATATAGTAAAAGTTATTTTTGATTATCATTTTCTCTTATAACGGATTGTTGTAACATAAATAATATTTATTGTTTTTTCGTTGTATTTCTAAATAAAATAACATTATTTTTAAATTTTAATTTTTTTCAAAGTGCTTTACAAAATGATTTTTTGCTATAAAGCATACTATTTTTCTCAATAAAAAGACAAAAGAATATTATTATTATTTTTCTGTTATTGTATGTTATTTTCCTCATACTAAAGGACACTATTTTAATAATTGTTTTAATATAAAAACTTTAAAAACTATTTTGTGTTAAATAATGGTTGTTATAATTGTTAGAATGGTTAATAACATTTTTTTTAGCAGGAGACAGATATCGTAGGATAATATGTGCTTCCAATGCGCAAGCTAAGCTAAGTATGGAAGAGTCTCAAGATAGTTGTATATGTGTACATACATACATACATGCTTGTATGAATGTATGTATGTATGAATGTATGTATGTATGTATGTATGTACCATAAGAGCTCCCTAGTGCATCAATGGCCTAGTAATCTGGTCCTTGTTGACAACCGCATAGAGAAACTCCATTGCTGTATCAACTATTATAGTCAAAAAGCATATAATCTGCAAGTATGATAACTGATGGGGGGCAAAATGGATCGCCCTATTTTTTGGCATAAATCATCCAATTTTGGCCAAGCCGACCCCAGGAGGCCGAGCTCAGGAGGCCAACCGTAGAAGATCGAACTCCAGAAGGCCCATCTCAAAAGGCCAAACTCGGGAGGGTTGGAGACCGATCAAGAGGTCAACCCCAGAAGGCCAACTTTAGAAAGCCGAACTTCAAAAAGCCGACCTCATAAGGCCGAGCCCAGAAGGCTAATCCCAGGAGGCCGAGCTCAAGAGGCCAAGTTCAGAAGACCGAGCTCAGGAGGCCAACTCCGAGAGGCCGAGCCTAGAAGGCCGACCTCGTCGTCCACATGCTGCGGCCATGCTCTGCAGCAGTCTCACCGTATCATGCTTTGTTTGCTGGCCACGCCACAACATATCAATCAGGGACCATGCCCTGCTTTTCCAGCCATACCCTGTTACGACTGTCAATGCCTTATCACTCATAAGGACGGGTTGCACCGTGCGCTACAAGTAAGCTCTGGCTGCACGCCATCCCCACTCATGTTGGGAACGGGCCATACCTCCGCCATCTGGACGCCCCTACAGAGACTATAAATAACCCCGTCAAGTAACACCTAAGGGACTTTTGGCTGGACCAAATTTATCCCATTTTAACTTGATTGTCGGAGAGCTCTCGCCGGAAACACCGGTGAGACTTTGTGCAAATCTACGGCCGTTGCGCAAGAGGTGGCTTCCGTCTTTTCCTTCGAACTACCAGCAGCTCCCTCGACTCCGCCGGCATGGTCACCCTCGGGCCAAATTTGAACCACAATAGTAACTATTCTTGACTATCTAGTTTTTGCCATTAATGAACATTGATGATCATATGGAATAACAGAAGGATATATATATATATATATATATATATATATATATATATATATATATATATATATATATTAAAATATAAAATAGAATAGTATAAGAGCTCTGTTTATTATCCGAAATAAAGAATTATATTGATGCAATTATTAATATAGACGTCCACGTAACGAATGGGAGCAGTATAATAAACCATCTTAGATTTTGCGTATAGCCTTTGCCATAGCCTTTTATGGCCAAGCGATACAATATCTTCATGCTAACAGTATCTTGGATAAAATTGCAAGCACATTATTTGGAGCATATCGATATCCTAATTCTCTACCCAGCTTTCATGTTTCAAGATTTCTCGTACTTAATTGAGAATGTAACATAATGGAAGATTGGTTAATTAGAAGACCCATGGATAAATATTATAATTGTTTGCTCCTTTGATGTCTTTACCTCCCCTCGCCCCAACAGAAGGAAAAAAGAAAAGAAAAGGAAAGGAAGTGAATATACTAGTGCACCCCTTCAATAGAGAGAATATCTTGGGAGTTGGTGCAAGGTGAGTCGAGTCGAGTCCAAGTTTCAATAAACCGACGCTCAAAACCGTTGGGGTTTGGGGTTCATATTTTATTCCCTAACTAGCTCACCGAAGAATCTGATTATGCCACGGTTTCGATAATAAAGATATTATCGATTAGATGAGGTTCTCAAGTCAGGCTTAGACATGTCAAACCTAGATTTATACGATATATCAAACTATGCATCGTGAACAAGTAATGAAGCTAAAACAACCTAGATTTAAGAAATAACCAATTTTATGCTCCGAAATTAAATCATGATCAACGAACACTTGATAATTAATCATATAACAATAATTGACTAAAATTTCAAAAGACATGTAATTTAAACTCAAATGCCAAAACATATTTAAATATGTGATTCTATTTATTCTATGTAGGGCCGGCTCAACCCTTAAGCGACTTTGGGCGGTGGCCTAAGACCCCGGCCCAAAGAAGACCCATTACAGGAAAGGCCTCAAATACAAAACAGAAAGAAAAAAAAAAGGCTCCCTTAGTGAATTCTCTTTAGGCTGGCTCACTACAAGAAAAGCCTCAAAGAAAAAACGGAAAGAAAAAAGATTTTCCTTAGTGAGTTTGCCATGGGGCCTTAAATATATTGAGTCACTCCTGATTTTATGTCATTAGATCATAATACAAAATTTCATATGCCAAAAATTTAGAAGTTGAATGGTTTGTAATTAAAACTAATATAACGAGCGAAGAAACCAAGGCCTTCGATCAAAAAAAGATCGGAGAAATGAAACCCTATGTTTCTCCAAGAGATATGGTGGCGAGGCTCTTCCGACAATGTATAAAGGCCGGAAAGGGTGTCCTCCCAAAGATCATAAGGCTTGATGAGGTGGGATAAATTGAAATCAAAAATATCTTTGATAATTTGGTTAATCAGTCATGAGCGAGTCAAGGTAGGTCTAAAAACCTCAAACTTGGACTTAGACCTGAAATGTTCATTCATCATAGATCTTTGGAACTTGCTTGCAAATCGGCTCTGGAGGGACCTGAGCCATGGCCCTACCGCGGTAGAACTCGTCGTCGGAAAGAATCCATGGTGGATCGAGGCCTTGATTGTCTTGAGTCCAAATTAGACTCTGACCCACCGGTCGAGCACAAGACGAACACGTCGCCTGCAAGAACGGCACCGTGCAATCGAATTCAGTTCAGAGGAGCACTTTGGAATTTGGCGAAAACCAAAGGGGCCGCACCAAAGAAAGAGACTCCCAATTTGCGGCACGACCCATGCCCACTTTAATGCTCCCACGTGGATCGGACTCTCCACGAGCAGCATATTCCCACGCCTAGTATTCTGCATTCATGGAAGGAGACAAGCATTTCCTTTTTTTTTGTTTGTTTACAGCCATTTATCGGAAGTGCCCTCAGATCCATTACAACCAATCCGAACCTTAAGTAGCTGCCCAAAATATCCTTGACACTTATCTTTTTTTTAAACCCTATCTTCAAAATAAGAAAAGAAGGCTCAAGTTTAAAGTGAGAATAGATTGATAGAGTGAGGGCGATGTTGGTAATCTGGAGTGGTTCTATACTTCTACGTGCAATGCATATAAATAATGAAAGACCATGTGAAGACCTTGAAAGATAAAGAGTCATAGCTTGTTATGGATAGAGTATGGCAGACAGCCAAGACAAGTGAGTATTTTCCTAACAGCAAAAGATATATTTGCGATCAGAATCGTGTTGGTGACTTCTAGGTAGGGCTTTTTTGGAATTGTCTAAGATACCCCTTTTGTAGCACATATTTTTTTTTTAATTTTATTTTTTTGTAAAATAGAGTACTACCTCTATAATTTAGAGTTTTGTACATCTTATTACCATGGAATGAAATATTAAAAACAAAACAAAACTCTTAAAAGAAATCAAGTTGCCAAGAATGTGAGATACTAGAAAGATCTTGTGTAGTATATAGAACTAAAAAACCAATATTACCTTAAGACTAGTCTTTTCGTGTATGATCCTAGATCGTTACGTAAACAAATCGAACCCTACTCAATGTACAAGCTACTACTTATTGGAATTGCAAGAATTAACTTGCACCCACCGGTCACCTAATTTATTTACTAAGGTTATATTTGGCTTTGCTGTCACCATTGTTTTCAGAAAAAAATAGAAATAGAAGTTTTGCTTCCATTTTGTTTAAAATTTCCGATATGAGAAATATGTTTGGTGGTCGCTATTTTTTCTCAACAATAGAAATCAAACTAAAAAACTATCTCGCATCACCGCTTCTCCAACTCCCTCAAATTCTTCGCTTGGTTCGGCCTCATCGAGAGTACCAGCAACTCGCGGAATAGTTGGTTGTCGAGATTTGCAGTCGATGAAAGGTTGTCTGCATCGAGGATGGCCTCCACCATGATCTAATGGTGGGCCTTAATGTACCACTCGAAAATGAAGGCCATGTGGGGGTGGAAGAGCGTCTCCGAGAGCTCCATAGCGAAGTCGATGTGGACAAAGAAAGGGCCGATATCAAATATCTTCAGGACTTGGAGGACGAAGCCTCGGACATTACTGCAAAGGCGAGCAAGAAAGTTGAGGTGGAGATGGGCCCGAGCAAAGAGATATGAGTTGGGGTTATCGACAGTGGTCTGGGTAGGGTTGTGGATGATGCAAACCTAGAGCATCTACTTAGCATGGCCAAGGCAAGCAAACTTGGCCTTCGAATTAGAGGTGGCGATGGCCTTCTCCTCGAGGACAAGGTGCAGCCTTCGGCAGTGGAGGAGGAGGAGGAGGCACGACCCTCGATGGTAACGGGGAGAGGCGCTTGGTGCACTGCTCCTTGTGATGGTATGGTAAGCGGCTTTCCATTTAAAACAAAAGTTGAAGTAAAAATTTCTCACTTTCAGTTTTTTAAAAAATAATATATATTTTTTTAAAAAAATACAAAGATCATACCAAATAGGCGCTTGGTGCTTTTCTGATTATATATATATATTAAAGAAATATCATACCAAAGGAGGGCTTAAGTTTTAGCCATGACTTGGGGTGGGCCATGAGTAATTTTCACCAAAGCGACCAACTGCTTAGTAAATTTCCTTACGGGCAATTCGGTGCACCTGGTCACAATTAGACAAAGCACTAGGGTAAATATACTGACAAGCCAGGCCCACCATTTTATCTTTACTATTCTCCTCATTTAATGAGAGGATTGGTCGTGCCTGCCTATAAAACTGGTTGGTGGCTCTCCCCGCCCCGTGCCGTTCTCTTCCCCCACCCCCGGCCTCGATCTCTTCTATCCATCCATTCCCTCCATAAGCTTTGCTCTGAAAGGATGTCTGAGAGGCCTAATCGTCACCAGAGGAAGCCATCACAGGGTGTCTTCCACCTCCCGGAAAATTTCTCCAGCTTTGAAGCCCCTCCTCGCATGGAAGCTGGCGAGAAAAAGGCCACATCCAACTCGGTTCAGACATCATCAGAGATTGCTCATCCTCTGCCTCTTCCTGCCTCTCAGAGCCAGGAGCTGAAGGAAGGCATATCAAAGAAGTCGCAGAACTAAACCTCTCTCACTCTCTCGCAATGGATGCTCAATGCTTTAAAATTTCTGCCGTCGTTGTTGTTTCTTATCTTGAGACAATCTAGTTTGACGCTTGGAGAGGAGAGGTTTCACTTTGCCTAAGTGATTAGTATTTCGGAGAATAAACGTCTTTTGGATGTTTAGTATAAATTTCTACTAGATTTTATCGTACTAGTGGTTGTGTGCAGTTTTGAATGGCTTGTGAAATGTGTGGCTAGCTTTGTACAATCTTGCCCTGTTGAAAAGTCTTAACCACCACTTTTATTGCTCGGTTCCCATCAATGCTCCAATAGAATGGCAAAAATCCGTTTGAGGGGCAAGAGCAAATATCTTGGACCTGGGTGCCCGTCTGAGTTCGATCCATTGTTTCAAGCGATCGGGACCAAACACTATGCTCCTATGAGCTGCTTTCTTTAAGTCAAAAGATGCGACGCCCAATGCACTATATCATGCATCACTGGGTTGTCTACAGTTGACATGCACCAGGTTCAGTTCTTTTCTATTCCATGTCATGTGGGGCGTTCGATAGAGTAGTGGATTTGATTTCCTAAAAGATAAATCCTTAGCCGAGCTGCCTTGGATAACATTAAGGAGGGGTTGATTAGGTTAACGTGCGTTTCATTAAAAGGACCATAACTAAAAACGAGGTACAATTGTACAAAACAGTAAGGTACAAGACGCTGGAGCGAGGGCCGCTTCATACGAAGTCTTGCAACCAAATTTGGATCATCCACGCTTATTTCTCTGCTAATGCCAATGGGTTCCCATTTCTTTTTGCGCTGAAATAATCGAAACTTTCAAACTGTGCCAGCAGAACGAAAATAAAAGGGGTGATAGATAAGTTGTAACAACCCAGAACCTAAGAGTTCAAATCCATTCAAATCTAATCACAAGCATCACGATCGATCCGTAATCAACCTCCATTAACTTGTATTACAGTATGTCCTAATCTACATAAGCTATAGGTCGAGTCCACTCTGATACCTTTAATAACAATCTACGGCCTCCCTCCAAAAAAATATTTTTAAATTTTTTTAATTTTCTATAAATATCCAAAATCTTCTCGACGAATAACCAATGTAAAACTAAATATATGTCCGCACGATGCTCAAATAAGTACTTGTATCTTGCACGTCCAACGATATGTTTCAGTTCTCCAATGGTCAAAAGGCTATTATTCGAAGCAGTGGATGCATTACTTATTTGATAAATAATAATTTACAAACAATCGTTAATTGGGTTTTCTGGTTGGTATTTCAAACACATTTTGGACAGAGGAAAGCAGAAGAAAAAAAATCATAGAAGCGGCACGGCCCCACTGAGAAAATTAGGACCTGCCCCAAGTTTTGGTCCCTGATTTTTCTTTTTTGATGAAATTGATCCTTGAATATTATTGACATGAGATGTGAAGCAGCGAATTTCCTGAAAAAAAAGATGAGAAGCAGCAATCCATAACTTACAATTCGAAATGATGCCTCGATCATGCTCAGTTGTCTGAATTTCTTGCATGGTCAAAAACTGCTTACGTATCACTCCATCTTTTCATTTCCACTCCCTTGTCTATTCCTGCATCAAAGGATAATGGACCTCGTTTCTGATCGTCATGGACTCGAACAACAATTCCCATGCAGCATATGAAACCAAGATGCCATTTTCAATCATTTTGTTCAAATAGTCATGCAGCAGCTCAAGTTCTCCTTGTGCATGGATACTTAGAGCTACACCACTGCATAAGCTAAAGCTCACAGGCATTTTCTCCCTAGCCATATCTTCAAGAAGCGAAATTGCTGTCATGATATCCCCCTTCCTTAAAAACCCATGGATCATCACACTATACGTCGAGGCAGTAGGCCTCGCACCGCCGCCACCGCAGATCCCACTTCTCATTCTATCAAACAAACCAGTCGCCTCCCACACCCTTCCTTCTTCCCAGTAACTTTCTAGTATCCAATTCCAAACCTTAGCAGTTGGAACAAACCCCTCATCCACCATCTCACAAAGAAGCCGACAGCCTTCATCCACTCTGCCCATTTCGCAAAGACCTTCTATCACAGCCGCTGCCATGGCTCCAGCCTCTGCATGCCGCCTCCTCTTTTCAGCTTCGAAAAATCCGATAGCATCGTCGACTCTGCCGGCTCGAAACAAAGCCTCTATAAATGACCTGCACACACAAATCTCCGGCACCATGCTCTTCCTCGCCGCCTCTTTCAACATCCTCTCGGCATCCTCCACCCTCCCGGCACTACAAAGCGACCGGACGTAGGCCTCGAATGCCATCACTTTGGTAACCTTATTTGAAGGACTTAATTGAAAGATGACCCTCCTCCCGGGTTTCAGACATGGAGCAGGATTCACTTCAAGTCCTCGATCTTTCTTCGCCAATTTATCGAACAGTTTACGTGCCTCCCTCAAACGGCCCGATTTACATAAGCTGTAGAAGAAATTCCCGTAGACCGAGACATCCAATTCATGATCCCACCGATCTACCAAAGTCCTTAAGACGGAATCAGCTTCCAATACATTTCCAGTCCGGCAGAAGCTCTGGAACAAAGCAAAGTAAGTCAACACATCGGCTTCGAATCCTTTCTCCTCCATTTCCCTTAAAACGTTCCTCGCTAAACCAGGATTGGGATTATTTCCCTCGCACATTGCACCGATCAGAGCAACGTATCCCTCCCGTCTCAAATCCCACCGGCTGGACGAAACCCGGTGGTAGACCCGCTCGATCTCGGCGGCGTCTTCGCTGCGGCGGCAGAGGTAGAGGACGAAATCCGAAGCGTCCATGCATCGATTGGAGGGTCCCGATCCGATCTCCCTCCACACGGATTCCACGTCCCGGATTGGGCTCTCGGGGACGAGGCACTGGAGGACGAGGCTATAGAGGAAAGGCTCCGGAATGGTGCCCCTCTCCTTGAGGCCGGAGAGGACGGCCTTGGCTCGGGTGAGCTTCTTGCAGCGGGAGAGGCCGCGGAGCACCAGAACGGAAGTGGTGGAGTCGAGGAGGGGGGTTTTGGCGAGGGTGGAGTCGACGGCGGCGAGGAGACGCGGGTTGTTGCGGTTTCTGGAGAGGTTTCGGACGAGGGCGGAGAAGTCTTGAGCGTAGCGGAGGTTGGAGAAGGGCTGGGAAGCGGTGTGGAGGAAGCTGGAAGGGACGGACTTGAGAAAGGCGGGAATAATTCGGACCATTGTGATGCACTCGATCTGTCCGATTGTGAGACTGGCGGGATCATTCCGAAGAAAGACTCAGCCCTGTTAATTGAGCATCTTCAAGGCCGAAAAGAGATGGAAGAAAGTGGAGCACCCGCTTCTGAGTGATATTCATCGGATGCTATAGGAGTGCCAAATTCTTCAGATCGGGGTTTTTCTGGAGGCAAACCAGGCGGCTGACTGGGTCGCCTCTTTCACTGCACATCACTCTGGTGAATTTTTTTGAACTCAACAAGCTTCTGTTCCTTTTGCTTTATGTTGTTTGCTTAATGCTGATGTAGCTGGCAGTTCTCATGCTAGGGTAGTGTGAACTGCCGATTCACCAAAAAAAAAAAGGCCGAAAAGAGATGGAGCACCCGCTTTTGGGCGATAAACGACAGATGCTATGAAAGTGCCGGGCTGTCCAGATGAGGCACGTCCTTCGGAAGATGAACCAAGCTACTGACTGGGTTGCCTCATTCGCTGTTTATCATTCCAAAAAAAATTTATGAACCCAGCAGTCTTCAGTTTTTTTGCTTTGTGTAGTGTTTTTGATAGTGATGTAGCTGACTGTGCTCATGCGAGAGCAGTATAAGCAGCCGATCCGCCAAAAAAAAAAAGCATGCTATATGGAATTTAGAATATCTCTTAATATAGTGTTTATTGGAAAATATATCTCGCCATTTTTTTTATTGTTACATGTATTTTGCTTGTTTCCCACTCCCTGATAGAAGATTAGAACAAGAGCTCGGCTAGCAGCATTTTATTATGGTATCTATTTCATAATTAGGGATCACTAAATGTGTATGTAATATCTAGGTTTGGCAAAGAGTTTGGTGGAGCTCCGCATTTCTGGAGCTTTAAATTAGCTTGAGTTGAACTTAATATTTTTTTTACTTTTTTAGATTAAGATCGGCTAATCCTTAATTATTACTTTATATCCACACCACTTCACAAGTATAGATGCCAATCATAATCTAAGACCTCGTGGTTTTTCCAATTGACAAGTAGTCGATAGCTTGTTCGTTCAATAATTTATTTTTTGATATTATTGAATAAAGTATGAGTTTTTGCATATTTTAAGAGTCTAATGTTTAGGTTTGGCTTGGACTTGTTTTCTTGTTGAACTAGTTTAAACAAGCTTATTATAAAGTCAGCTTGATGCTATTCATAAACAACTTATTTTATTGTGACTTCTGAATAAAGTTTATATGCAAAATGAATGAATCTAATTAGGAAAAAATAAAAAAAATTACATAAAATCTCACTAAGGACCATGAAATTATTTTTTCTTAGCTAGTAATCAAATAGAAGTTAAAAATTATTTTTTTTCTTGATTTATTAGCTTAATCAAATGCATTGACAAGGTCGGGTTTTTTGTGCTTATTGCACTAGTCGCACTTCTCATTTTGCAAAACTCTTTTATATCACAATAAAGAATTGAGTGGGTACCATGTTTTGTACTATTTTATAAACGAGGGGGTACATTTAGTTAACATTATAATAGTGAAGATGGACTAGTGCAGTGCCTTATCATATGTGGTATTTACGGAGGTCATGGCCCAGCAATGAGCATATCATGCAGCCATAAATTGTACCAAGTAATCAAAGATTATTGCCTGGCTCAAGGACAAGCAGATGGGCTGTACATATGCCAAACCATGCCACCTAAGCAAATTAAAATGAAAATGCTTTGCTTGTCAATTATTATCATTAGATTTTTTTTCATATTAGTGGATATACAAATTTTGAGAAGACAAGATGTGCAATGACAATATACTTGCTCGAAATGCATGGCATGTGGGCAATGATCATGTTGAACATTATCCAAATAACAATCTTTTACATGGTTAAGTATCTCATGCCATATGTGATGGGAGAGCAAGTCTGCCAGCTTGGAGCCATTAAATGCTATTCCATTATCTCATGATGCATCTTGACTATTGGCATGTATAATGAGTAACTACACTTTATGGTTGTATATATCATCAATCACAAGCGCTCGTTTCTATAACGGTACACCAAAATATATATTTGATGGATAAAACTCATAAAAATGAGCGGTGATGATTGGCTGCGTGCCTGCGTGCACAACCATATGATATAGAATATAATTTATTGCAAATGTGGCTACTAACCCGAACTTTGTTCATGCAATCTATTAATTTGCTTGCACTCCTAAAGAATGCCCTGCAGGTCAACATGACATGCATTGTCGAGTAGACATGCTATTTTAGCTTGCGCACAAATGCTAAGCAGCACCCCTTCTCAAAATTTAAAAAATTAGCCTCTTTCTCTCTCTCTCTCTTTTCCAACATTAATTTGTAATGGCTCTTGCTCTGTTTCTTTCTTACCTATCAAAGAGCTGCCAATTATGCTAATTCCAAATTCTTATCGTCTACACTACAATTCAATTCACATCTCTCGAAGAAAGACTACCACATGTGCTGATTTCCTGCTGATGAAGTGGTTGAGACTCTTTTGTTCCTTTATATGACTGGGTAACCATTGCTAATTGCTCTGTAAGCTTGCATGGATAAACACCTCTGGAGTAACGTTTTTTCTCATATATTCCAAAATGCAAGCTAAGATGCTTGACCAGAACTTAGGAATTTTGCTCATAGCTGACAAAAATATATGGTCATGCCAAACTCTAGAGCCGGGTAAACTTAGGAACTTTTAGTGGCTCGTGCGCTCGGCTAGTCCCTCAGGCGGCTGGGCCCAACGCTGACGCGCGGGCACATACA
Organism: Phoenix dactylifera; assembly: GCF_051530095.1. NCBI lineage: Eukaryota > Viridiplantae > Streptophyta > Magnoliopsida > Arecales > Arecaceae > Phoenix > Phoenix dactylifera. Next base: position 26,779,642 of record NC_143203.1, read on the forward strand.
AAATAGGTGTGCGCTGCCTCAAGATTCACAACCAACGGAAGATATCTCAAGATTTTTCAGAAGCAAGTAGCGGAAAAATCCCGGCGCCGTTTCTTTTGCGTTACGGTTCGTACGTGCCGTGGCGCGCTATGATTGGACGCAGCAGTGTGCGAGGCGACGACGCGTGACGACCGTGTCAGAGTGTTTCGACTACTGCCGTGCCGCCCCACGCCTAATGCCGTTCTCCTCTCCGTATCATATCTCACAGGGGGTGCGCCCTCCGAGCCTCTGATATCGGAGCCACTTTTTTCCTTTCTCTCTCTCTCGAGCCCTAGATTCTCTCTCTCAAAAAAAAAAAGAATCCAGTCTCACTGCGCTCCGATCGTCTCTCCAGAAATGGTCAGGCCTTTTCTGATATTTTCCAGCTTCTCTCGATGTTAATTTGTTGCTGTTTTCTTGTTTTCGCTTATTTATCTTTGATTTTGGTCTTTGAGGGTTCGATCTACGATTCTAATTTTGGTGGTTGGATGTTCGTCGACGGCGCTTGGATTTTTGAGTTTATGGCGGAATTTTCGTTCTTGATCGCGCAATATTCCTAGATTCCGAACTAGAGGGTCGGTGGGCTGATGTGATATCGTTTCCTGTTGTTTGAGTGGTCTAGGTGTCGTATTTATGATTCTTGATATATGGCTTTGGTGTTCATCATTTAATAATTTCTCTAATTTCTTAGGATTCAGCAGAAATGTTAGTATTGGAGTGGTCAGGGTTTGTGGATCTTCTTGTTTTTTGTTTTTGCTCTTTTCGTGGTTAGGAATCCACCCCAGGGATCTGATGTCCTTTGGGCTGTTCTGGTAAGCTGTAACATTTGCAGAGTCAGATCAGAGTTATGTTTTTTTTTAAAAAAAAATCCTTGTATAATTTTGGATCATCGCAAAAATTAAGTTGCAGCCAATTGATTGTTCTTCTGTGCTTCACTTTTGATATCAGTAAGTTGAGAGTTGTGCTTATGCTCACTCTCAAATTCATCCATTTTTTTGATCCATAATAGCTATAGATTGAGTTGAATCTTTATTCTCTACATGCATGGTGATCAGACATGATGTTTGGCTTAATTTGGGATCTAAAGGTTTGTGCGTTTCGCAAGATTCATGGTTTTTTATTTACATATGCCCAACGATGCATATAGGCCAATGCAGCTTCAGGGATGGCTGTGAATGATGATTGTAAGCTGAAATTCTTGGAGTTGAAGGCCAAGAGAACTTATCGTTTCATAATCTTTAAGATTGAGGAGAAACTGAAGCAGGTCATCGTGGAGAAGCTTGGTGAACCCACTCTGAGCTATGAGGATTTCACTGCCGCTCTTCCTGCAAATGAATGTCGATATGCGGTCTATGACTTTGATTTTGTCACCGAGGAGAACTGCCAGAAGAGCAAGATCTTCTTCATTGCATGGTAATCTTATCTTTAGTTTAACTTTAGTCTTGTTTATAACATTTTGCCTGTAGATGATATCCATTCTTGGCCGTTTATGAAGGTCACCTGACACATCAAAAGTGAGAAGTAAGATGCTTTATGCAAGCTCAAAGGACAGATTTAAGAGGGAGTTGGATGGCATCCAGGTGGAATTGCAAGCAACTGATCCAACTGAGATGGGACTGGATGTCATTCGAGGCCGTGCCAATTGAGTTATATTACCAGGTTGTGCAATGGAGACTTACTCCTCGTAGTCTGTTTGCTTAAGTGAAATGTTTATAGTTTCCTGTAATGGTGAAGTTGCTAGGTATTATGTTGGTTGCTGTTCAGGTGATCATAATTCAACGACCTTCGTCCTCCGAAACAGTGTTGATTTTGGGTATACCATATGAATTGCTATTCTGTGTTTTTTATATGATGGATAATCTCTTGTAGGGTGATGTCTACAAGCTGATGATATGTGACTGTTTGTGGTGGCAGCCAGGTAGGCAAAACCTTTGTGTCCTTTGAAATGGTTGCTTGACCACTCTTGTGTTCTTTTGGTTTTGATTGCGGTTCTTGTGACCTTTGTAAATGTCTATCAAAACTATCTGCTCCTTTGCAATCAATTTCACATGATCATGTTTTGTTTCTTTTATAACCTTTAATAGGGACTCCGCCAATCTCTGCTTGCAAGCTCGAGCAGAATGATTTTTATTTTATTTTTTTAGGGGTTAGGGGGGGGGGGGGGGGGGGGTTGGGGGTGGTGTGTAGTGGTAGATAATCTTGCCTCATGATACATTAATTATTTGTAGCATTAGTTTTTGTTAAGTCAGAAATCAGAGTGAGGGGGTGCAGCAATGTTTGTTTGGATGCAGTGTCATGTTTTCAGATTTAGTATATCACAGCCACTTGTTGGTCAGTATCTTTATTCATGTCTTGTTGATTGTCTATATATTTGGAATTCTCATGGTGATGCATAATTTGGGTGCTCAATTTGCTCAACTTCATGCATCATGTTTGGTGACCTTGTTGTTTAATCTTTGAAAAGGTTTCATTCTAACATGTTCCATCAACACATGAAATGAGCTTTGCATAGAGGATGATATTTAATCAAGGTGCTGCTTGACTAGGGATGGAATGCATACAAGTAGAGCTTAAAGTGTTAGGAAATTGATTAAAATGGTCAGGCTGTTCGTTGAGAATGTTTAAGAACATGTTGAGGTATGTTGTATCTGAGATGAAGATGTTTTTTTTGGAGATACTAATGGAGATCAAATAGGACTAAATGTTTGTTGTTGGATATTGGTTGCTATCAATTCAATTGGCATGCATTGTTATGCCTTTTTCCTGATAATTATACCAAAAGGCATGCAAATTGATCATGACTTGGTGTAATAGCTAAGTAGTTGACCAATTTTTGTAATCGGAATCTAGCACAATTATAGTGGACTGTCAATGGGTATTTAACCAAATTCTAAACAATGATATGAGTAGTATGGTTGGAAGGTTCATCTTACAGTCTCAATTGCAGGTGGGTTTACTTGGGATAACCACCTCCATGTTTTAAGTTCGCCGAACGGAATCTTATAAGCAACTCTATTTCGTTGAATTATGATTCTTATCAACTTTAGTTTGTTGAGTTATCAACATTGACCAAAAGGGCCACTTTATTTATAATGGCTTGCTAAGCTTGACTGCTTAGATCAAACTTTCAAGTATCTGAAAGATGATTAGAGAAATTTTCTGGTCCCAAATATATTGGATGAAGTGGAGCTTTTCACTTTGAAAGAAGGTAGTAGTAACCATGTGGTTGAAGGCGTCTTCCAGAGCATGATCAAATTGGCTTTGGTGAAAGGTGCAATTAGGAATTGTTCTTAGGTGAGAATTGTGATAATATGTTCTTGGAGTGCTAGATGCTAATCCTATAGCTAATGAGGTTAGTATGTGATGGGGGTGTAAGATTGTAGAGACAGCGGTAGCATCAATTATGTTGTTGCTTGTCAGGATTAGTCATGGTCACTTTTAAATTCATGGTCCCTGCTGAGATATATGCTAGTCGATGGATATTTGGTTTTCCACTGAAAATAGTTTTGTAGATGTGTTAGATACTTGGTGATTGAGATTTTTCCTTTGTTTATTTGCTTGGGGCAACAGTATATACATTAGGTGTTTTATGATTCACTAAAAAATTTGCCTTATTTTGTCATATTGGTTGTGGTATCTGGTATTGATAGTGATGGGGATTCTTTTTGTTGCTTGGCTTGGCTGGCAAACATCCTGTGGAAGGATCTATGCTTGACCAGAGTAGGGGAGGGGGTGGAGGCCTTACTGCAAGGTTACAGACAGCATATTGAGAGTTCCAGTTTAAACTTGTATGCAATTTTATGTGTGATGAGAGTCCAATTATTCTGGCGAATAATAGAACTTCAGGCTGTAGGGATCATGACCCTGAAATTGAAAGATTATTTCTGTAATTTTGGCACTTACATTCTTTATTTGGTGTATTTTCTGTACTAGGTATATTTAAGTATCATATCCATGTAGTACAGATTATGGATTTGACTGGGAAGATTCTATATATAAGGCATTCATAATGATTCAGACGAGATTTCATGTTGGTAAAAGGCAGCTGTTATTTTGTCAGAGGCATCGTGTATGTTTGTGGACATCCTGATATCGTGAGAAATATAGTTGAGGCAGTTTAAGATGGTGGACATGGTATCGGTGGGGTGCCTTTTGTTGGCCAGCCTCGTGGCATTATTGGTCAATTGATTCATTTTTTTTGTTTTCAATTAACACAGCAGTTTTGCATTGTTTTCTCTCTTCGTTTTATTGATTACAAATTGTGTTTGATTGAAGGCAATAATACAAGAAGGCAATGATACAAGTGGTACCATAACAGTGTTCCTAACTTTTAAATATTTTGGATGATTTTGTCTCCATCAAGGTTTTAAATCTCATGCGATGGGTTGTTCTGGTTTTTTCATAGAATGAGATGCGCCACCGTTTTCGCTCTGTCTCGGCACTTGGGAGAGGGGATGTCTAAGGCATTCTAATTGCAGCGGGGCGGTCCTGTCCCGATACTTGGGATGGTATTCCACTTCAATGTCTTGCAGAATGTTCTGCCGGGACTGGACTTTGAGACAAATGTTATCTCAGGTCCTTGTTTCTGTTCTGGAGTGTCACGTAGTCAACAAAGTCAATAACAAGTTGATTGCTCATTTGCACGCTTCTAGAAATTATTTTGTTTCTTCTTGGCTATTTGACTTCAAGATTTTTAGGGGATGAGCATTGCACTTGCTATGATGATTGTGATTTTAAAACAGCTCTTACGTATTTTGCAGAGTGAAACAATAATATTATCCAAATTGTATTGTCTGCATTTAGTTGGTGACTGGATGTACCATTATGAGAAGTGTAGCATTAAGTCCCATGCTGATTGCTGTAATCCATCAAATGAAACCAATTCCAGCATCCAACATACTTTACGCTATACCTTGGGCATTTTATCTCAGCTTGCTAGGAACCTCTGTCGGGTCCGTTGCATTGATTGAGTGCTTTTGGTGGTGCAGATGAGTTATTCCGCTTGTGATAGTTTTCATTTAAGATTGCGAGTGAGGTACTGATTATGATATATGGAGTTATGGATGAATTTGTTTCCATAAATCTTGATTAAAGTTGTTATGTACGTGGTGCACCACTTGATCCTAGGGTGAACCTGATTTGATAGAGCATTTAATGCGAGACAGTTGTTATTGTTATGCTCTAACCAGCAATTGCTGTATCCTAATTTTCATGATGCAACTTCAGGAGCTGATGTTCCAAGTATACTCTCAGCCATGCGAGATGGTTTGTAATTTATTTGTGTCGAGGGAGGGTTCGACCGTTCTTCGTAGGCCTTGTCATTGGTTGAGCAATATGTTCCCATCCTTCTGATGGTTTCAGTTTGTCAGTTTCTGCCCATTTTGAGGTGGAAATTTATAAGTGGAAGCTTGATGGAACCTCCTTCGAATATTAGAATCCACCGATGACAAACCCGTAGCTGAAACTAGGCTTCCAGTTTCCACTTCGCAGCGAACCGCATCACGGTTCATTTGGCATGGCTTGAGATATCCTTTTCCCGCTGGAAGAATCCGTCTCTTGAGGAGTGAGTGGGATTGCTTAGCTTGTAATTTTCTATTACATAATAAAGGAATTGTTTTAGTTTATTACTTATTAGTTGAAACTTAAATTTATGTTTTGCCGAGCTCAAATTGACATCTACTTAGTCCGGTTATATGATTTTTGTTTTCTTTTGGGTTTCGGCCTGATAAATAGTTCCGTCGCTATTTTAAGAACAGAGGACATTGAAATCTTTGTTATATATATGAATCCAGAATTTTTTATTTGAAGAGAGCTTCCAAACCATATTTTGGGGTAAGTTCTTGATGCTAACACCACCCAAGAGTCGAATCCTGGATTCCTATTTGTAGAGTGGGTAGGGGACTGACGGCTTAGCTCATATAGTTTCCATTCGCTCGGTTGATTTAACGGAAAATTTATTATTACTATAACTTCCACAGCTTAGTCCAACTTTTTAATATTTCAGTTTCTCCCTTTAATTTTTTATGAGAATTTTCACCTGGTTTAAGAGACCGCGAAACTCTCTGGTTAGCATGGTTGAGGACCTGAGGTTGTGTCGCAGATCGTGAAATCCTTCTCCACAAGGCTCCGCTTTGTGGAGTTCTTTGTTTGATTTGTTCCACAACTCTAGTCGCACTTGCGGGCAGCAAAAAGTCCCAATATTTATTGGCTGACGGCTGAAAGGTGTGCTCTAAGCCTGCAAGCTTGGGCGGCATGGGAAAAATATGATCAAAAGAAGAAAAGGGGAAAATTTATCTATTGCTATTTTATTACATTTAAAATAATTATCATATGCATGCTGCATAAAAATAATTTATAAGTTATTGGATTTAGTATGATATGCTTTACTTGAGCATGAATTGTATTTTATAGTATTAATAAATATATTGATATCGTATATATTATGTGATGATTTTGCTACTCTCTAATATGACTATGATCGTATGAGATTAATATCTAAACTTCTTTTGGACCTTTAGTGGGGCGATCACTAGTACATGCTGGTTGACAGTGTACTGTAGTTAGGAGCTAGTTTTTTTTTCGGGTTTAGTCAATCGAAGCTAATTGCTGGCACATGCCGATAGAAGCATGTTTTCTTTCGTATAATCTCAAAGCTAGTTTTCTTTTAAGCTTTTAGTGGGGCAATTATTGGTTCATGATCGCTGGACGGAATGTTATAGTCAGGATCTAACCTCTTTTAAGGCTCGCCATAGGCTGATCATGACCATTATCATGAAGACTAGGAGAGTGAGAGTGGATGGTCCATCCATGTTAGTTTTAAAAATTTATTTCATCAAATACATTACATATATCAAGGGACCCCGACCCAACTCGGTTCTTTATTCGGGTCCTAATGTTGGACCCAGGCTCAATCCAATAGAAGATCGGATCGGGTGGGGTCAGATCCATTACTAAAATTTCTAACCCAATGGGTCATTCAGATCGGGTCGAGTCCATTTATAACTCGGTCCCAACTCAAAAAATTTGGGTTCGTGTTAGATCCGATTTGGGTCTAGGTCAAGTCCAAATGAATCTGAAAGAGTATAACTATGTTTGTGAAGTAGAAAGCAACCTCAATGACTTCTCTTTTGTATATTGAATGACAAAAAACCACAAACTAAATAAGGATGTCTGACTGCAAAAACAATATGCAGTGTTCATCAAATCAAATTATCTAGGAGTAGGCCATGTCTTCATGCTAAGGCCTTTTTGAGGCTTAGTTGTTACTTTGTTGCTACAAATGCTTATTACTCTTTAATAAGTCTTCAAAACCAAGTAATAAAACTGCATGAATCATTCTATGTTTTGAAATGGAGTTATAAACTCAAGATGCAAAATACTGCTTACATGTAGGACACGCACATCAGTTAAAAAGGCATAACTTAGAGAACAACATAAGTTCGGACATTTTTAGGCCCAAATAGTTTACCGGGTTCGGTTTCGATCTGGTCGAGTCGTAGGGTTGGAAATCTAAAATTGTCCAAAATTCAAACGAGTCGGGTCTGAATTCAGTAAATCAAAATCTGATCTACAAAATGGAATGGGTCCAATTTTAGAATCCGATTCGGCTCCACAGGTCGTGCAAAATAGGTTAAATTAGGGCTAAACGGGTCGGATCATGGGTCAATTCGACTTATTTGTTGATGTAGTTATTTCTAGCCAGATTTGGATTTAGAAACAATCCGCCCTCATGAAGTTTTATTATTTTATAAGTACCTATACGTATTTTTGGGGTAAACATACCTACAAGTTTTTTTTTTTTTTTTCCCCCTTTTGCTAAATTGTTTACACGTTTCGTTTGGTTGCGTAGAATCGATCCACTTGCGAACTTAAATCAGACCGCTGTTTTGTTTCACGTGCAACAAGCCGTTTCGGCGCCGTTGGCGGGATCCATCCGCCCGCCGAAGCGATTTGGTCGCATCTCAGCCGTTCAATGCCGCTCATCTTCCATTCGCCAATAATCAACGGACATAATGGCTACCAGCTCATCCATCGGTGCCACAACCCACGTCCAACACCCGTCCACGACTTTCGCCTATATATACTCCTGCATCCCAATTCCTCCTCCCGCTCGCGAAGCCTCCCGGCTCTTCTCTCTTCCCCAGGCGTGCTAAATATCCCCCAAATCCCCTCTTTCCTTCTACGTTACCATCTCCATTTCGATTACGATTTGATGGCGCCCAAGCCGGAGAAGAAGCCGGCCTCCGACAAATCGGCGGAGGAGGAGAAGAGGGCGGTGGCGGAGAAGGCCCCCGCCGAGAAGAAGCCGAGGGCGGAGAAGCGTCTCCCGAGCAAAGAAGGCGGGGCGGGCGAGAAGAAGAAGAAGAAGGCGAAGAAGGGGATCGAGACCTACAAGATCTACATCTTTAAGGTGTTGAAGCAGGTCCACCCGGACATCGGGATCTCCAGCAAGGCCATGGGCATCATGAACTCCTTTATTAACGATATCTTCGAGAAGCTCGCCCAGGAGGCTTCCAGGCTCGCCCGGTACAACAAGAAGCCGACCATCACCTCCCGGGAGATACAGACCGCCGTCCGCCTCGTCCTTCCCGGCGAGCTCGCCAAGCATGCCGTCTCCGAGGGCACCAAGGCCGTCACCAAGTTCACCAGTTCTTGATCCGTAAGCGGGGTTTCGTGGCCTCTTTGTGGTGCGATATAAAAATCTATTTCTTTGGTTTTTGATCTTTCTTGTTCTTATACCCATCTTTATACCCTCTTCATGGAGCGTATCTGGTTTGGTCGAATGTAATCTATTGGCCTTCATGGTTTTATATCTCCAGCGCTCTTTTTTTATTCCCGCTAAATAAAATTGTTTTGCTGTAATTTGATGCAATTCTATTTACTTTTCTTTTCTGGATGACACTTTTGCCGAAGAAAGCTTTATTATGTGTTTGAATTTTTGCGTCAGCGGGGTTGATTTGATCTTCTTGGCCGCTTAATTCCTTGTCTGGTAGCTCAAGTTATTTCGAGCAGATGTTGCGTTGCGTGTACGATCGAGCTGCGTACGTAAGTCTAAGATGGTTGGAGTAATAAAGGGTAAGAACAGACAAGCGGTGTCCGTCATTTTCTTCTTTGAATTATTCTTGGTCCTCATAATAACTTGTTTGTCGGGCCTTTCGAGCTTCGTTGGTAGAAATTAATGAACAAATTTGGAGCCTAGCTGAATCTCGTGCGGTTTCGGTGCCGTCCAGACGTGGATTCTGGCTGCAACCGGTCCAAATCCCCTCATGCTTGCTGTATTATGTTTGGGGTTCCGAGGGGCTTTGTGTGGATTTCCCAAGGGGAGGAGAGGAGGCTGCCCTGTTGGTGGTTGTGACGCAGGAGGTCGGTTGTCGTTCATCCTCTGAAGCACGGCATGCAAAGGATCATCCCAGGGACGTTCGCATCCGAGCTTTGCTTTCTTGTTCGCCTTCTTGGCTTTTGGTTTTGCTCAGAATTTGGGGAGCACTGTGAACATGGTGAGTTTTTGTTTAAGCCTTCCCGTCATCCTTTGTTTTCTTTTGTTTTCTTGCCGTGGCTCTGTTTTGTCATTAATCTTTGCTTCTTTTTTAGGGATATCGTATACCTTGTTCACTTTGTTCTCTGTGGTGGCGTTGCCAGTGGTGTACCAGGGGCTACTTGCTGTTCATAGCATTCAATTTGAAGCCCTCCTGGTGCGCCATTGGGACTTACCTTTCTTGATGATATATGTTACTCTGAATTGGACTTTTTAGCTGTCAACATTCGCTCACTTCATGGGTTTGTAGGACTTATGAATTCAAATGAACATATTATCGTATTGACGAGTTTCCTAGTTGTTGAATTTGAGCATGTGTTTCTCTGTGTTTGAATTGTTTTATGGCTATATGAATTTTGGAGATTCCGGCTTGCCCCGTCCAAAAAAATAAATAAATTATGAGCAGTTCATGGAAGCCACGTTAAGGAATCTGTCTTGGCTGGCACTTCTAAGTTTTTGAAAGGTGAGGTTTGAAGTAGTCGGCTTAAGGCATGATTATGTATTGTCATGTTCTTCGAAATTATGAGGGAGAAAATGAGGAAAAAGAACAAATTTCATAGCATGATCCTCTAAATTCAATTTTCTGGCAATGCTAACTTTTAGAAAGGTTCATAAGCACAGTGTTGCTAAATTTTATTCTGGTTAAATTGGTGGCCGATGTACTGTTTCTCTACAGCATGGTAAGGCATTTTACTCTGTCTACATTTTCTATGACACATGGAGTTGTGACATGCAATAAGTAATGAGCACCATTTCATTTTGCTATGCTGCAACCTGAAGAGCCATTGATGTGTAAAAATTAATGCCGAGTTACATAAATGATTTATTGTTTATTTAATATATATATTTCTGTTCCTATGCTTTAATTTTATAATTCTTCATGCTTAGCCAAGCCCCCTTCTCTGTCTCTCTCACTCTCTCAATGTTCAGTCCTTATGTCTTCAATATTTAATAATGACATCACTTTAGGTACACAATTGTGCCAGCTTCTCTATATCTTGGGTTTGCTCCATTTATTAATTGGGTTGGGCAGGTCAGCAATCATATGTTGTCGGTTACGCACTATACTTTGTTCTCATTTTTTTTGGATGTGTATCTTCTCTTACGTTAAGGAACATATCTCACTTCCACTGCACACAGCCATGCAAAGGATTGCCAGTTGCATGAAGGGACGCTAATTGGTTGCTTCAGCAGAGAATTTTGGGGAGGTTTGCAAGTCACCAGGTGTGATAGTTTCTCAATTTTTCATCTGTTTGAAAGAAGGTCTCTACATTTATGATGAAATTTATTAGATCAATCCCCTTTATCTTTTACAAGTCTGTTTTCATATTCTTCAAGATTTGACATGTACTGGAATTCTCTACATTCATTACAACTCTTTTGGTGTCGGGTAGAGTTATTAGTATGTTATCATGATGATATCCACTTAAATACTCCATTGCTATTGTGCAGGTCATTGGTAATTTTATCACGCTCGCTTTGTTGATAGGAGCAAAGGTCAGTTACTGTTTACATCATGTCCTCTGTATCACTATGAGTGACTAACTGGTTATTTACATCACACTCTAATGATGATGATTAATTCTTAGCTACAATTTGTGAAAATATCTACATGGGAATTATGTCTATTATCCTGCTGAATATTAAGATCATTATATGGAAAATCATTTTCATAATAAGAAAATAATGAGGATGATTAGATTTTATATGCTTTCTAGTATAGTACTCTGGAAGGAGTCTTGTGCTGTTCATTATTCTTCAAGTATATTTCCTGCTTTTCTTTATTTACTTATTATACTTATTTTGTTACACCCTTAGTGCTTTTGGTTGTAGTGAGGGTAGAATTTCCTACTTGCCTATTGGCATTATCTTGTTTATTTTGGTAATAAAAGTTGCATTATTCGTAGTTTGGCTGGCATCAAATCGGTTGAAAATCATGGTCAGTTCCTTTGTGGGGCTTTTTTTGCTTAGTTTTGCTCCATAACTGATTGCTGTTGATGGGACCCTATTTGCTGCTGCTGCTGAATCTTATGTAAAACAGATGGACGTAACTGTTATAGCAGATTTAATAATTAAAATCATTCGATATCAAATGTATAAAGGGTTATTTTTTAACCTTTATTGGTTGGTTTTAGAGCAAATAATACAAATACTATAGCATTATTATGTTTCAGCTTATGACAACATAATTGTTTGACTGATCTTGTAAGGGATGGCATCGCCTCTCTCTATTTCTCTATCTAATCTATGTGTTTTAAGCATAGCTTTTCCTTATGTGGAACATGATCTCATCACACTAGAAAGGAGATTATGATAGATTTGAATCAATATATGAAAGGAGGTTACGACAATCTCTTAATTTCACCTTGAAATTGTGACAAATCTACGCTCCCTTCTTTATATAAACAGAGCCAACGGATCCCAATAGGGGAAGGAGGAAGGAGAACGGCTAGAGACTTCCAAACACAGATGGCAAGAGGCTCTCAATAACTCATGGTAAGCAGCTCCTAAGGAGAGGTTCTCAAGCTCTCATGGCGAGAGGCTCCCATACAGAGGCTTTCAAGCTCTCATGACTAACTTTGCATCTGACTCTTCTTCCACTGCCGTTCTTGTATACTGTCTCCTCTCCAGATGGGACGTGCGTCTTTGGAGACCAGGACGCAAGTTCATGGAGACTGTCCTTTCATGCCACCCAAGACACGAGCGTTGTGCATATGGGACCCACATCCTTGGAGATCAGAATGTTACTCCCGGTGGTTGGTTTTCTGTGCCACCTGAGACACGAGCGTCGTGTGTATGGGGCCCGCATCCTTGGATACTAGTGTGCGAGACTCTGGAGGCCCCTCTTTTGTGCCGACCGAGACACGAGTGTCGTGCACACAGGACATGCAACTATCGACTAGAAGACGAACCAAAACCATGCTAAGCTAGCACTCTAGGCTGAGCTCCTATGTCGGGCACTTCCAGCCGGGCTCTCATACCGAGCACTCCAGGTCGATTTTTCGTGCCGAGCCCTCATGTTGAGTACTCCAGGCCGCGCACTCTAGGTTGAGCACTCCAGGCCGAGTCTCCGATGGCCGAGCTCTCAAAGGCCGAGCACTATAGGTCAGGCACTCAAGGCCTGATGATCTAAGGAGATCACTCTGCTATGATGCTTTTTATTATATCTTCTCTTATTATTTCTCGTTATTCCATAGCCCTACCCGACTTAATTATCAGAAGAGGCCTGGTCGGAGCCACCTTGGCAGGCCTTTCTCTTCTTTGTATGCAGATCCGCAACTCCATGGTGGATCGACGCTTCGTCTTCCACCATCGTGGATCGAGCGGATTGATCTTCGCCCTACATGCCTTGAGATCATCAGAATATGGTCGAGTAGGATTTGGGCATCAACAAATTGGTGTTAGAGGAAGAGCCCGAACCTCTGACCTTATGGAAAACAAGGACATATCCCACTTTTTTTTTTGGGGATCTAAGTGCCTTTAGCAACAAGCTTACCAGTCAGACACATCCCACTACGACCACTGATGAAGGCACTCTCGAGCGTAATAAGTCGGGCGAGTCATCTAACGGCCTCGAGAAGGCAACACCTCCATCCTATAAGCCCATGTGGCTGCTACAGGTTTGATGAGTCATCTAATGGCCCGAGGAGGTGACACCTCCGTCATACAAGCCCAGATAGCTACTACATGCCGGATGAGCCATCTAACGGTCTTGAGGAGGCCACACCTCCATCCTATAAGCCTAGATGGCTGTCACAGGTTGGGCGAGCCATCCAACGTCCCTGACTTGCAAGCATATTCAGTTAGGAAGTTCTTTAAGGAGCTTCTGCAGGAACAATACATCTGTTCATTGGACGTGCCATCCAATGACTCCGACCTGCGAGCCTGTGTCTAGAAAGTTCTTTGGGGAGCTTCCATGGTGGCAACACCTTCGTTTGGGAAACCTATGCATCTAGAAGGCCGACCATAATCAGGCCGAGCTCCCATGTTCAGCACTCTAGGTTGAGCTCCTAGGTCGAGCATTGCAGGTCAAGCTTTTAGGTCGAGCCCTCCAAGCCGAGCTTCCATGCTGATCACTCTAGGTCGAGCTCCCATACCAAGCATTCTAGGCCAAACATTCAAGGCCGAGCTCCCACCTCAAGCACTCCAGGCCAAGCTCTTAGGCTGAGCTCCCATGTTGTGCTCTGCAGATCGAGCTCCCAACCCAAGCTATCATGTTGAGCACTCCAAGCCGAGCTTCCATACTAAGCACTCCGGGCCGAAGTCTCATGCCGAGCACTCCGGGCCGAAGTCTCATGCCGAGCACTCCGGATAGAGTCTCCGATGGTCGGGCTCGCCAAGGCTGATACCGGGCTCCTAGGTCGAGCATTCAAGGCCTAATGATCTAAAGAGATCACTCTACTCTAATGCTTTTTGTTATCTCTTCTCTTGCTATTTCTCGCTATTATTTCAAACCCTACCCGACTTAAACATTGGAGGAGGCCTAGTTGGAGCCACTCGATGGGCCTTTCTATTTTGTCCGTGACTCTCCACGGCAGATTGGTGCTCTGCCTTCCATCATCATAGATCGAGCAGATTGATTAGTGCCCTCTATACCTCCATGTCATCATAACATGTGGATTATAAATTTGATGAAACTATTAATGTATGACAACTAGGTTGTACTTTGGCATGTATAAAGTGAGGAAAAAGAATCCACTTGCCTAAAAGGTTAATTAGATATGCCTTGAAGTGACTATGGGTGCGGCAGCAGCATCTTGGAGCAAGTGTTAGGTGAATAAATGTGGTTTCTTGGGTTTGAAAGGGATGTCAGTTAATTTTTACCTTTTGTTTTTGTATTCAATTTGATACCTTGATGTGGGAGGTTTGTGGGGATTTCTGTTTCGAAGGGTGTGGTGAATGTGATACATTTGGTAGATGTATTTTGATTGCATGCGTCTCTCCATTCTAGTCCAAGGGTTTCCTGTTGTCTTCTGTTTTGACTGTTTGCAACTGTCTGATATTTCTGATGCAAGGTTAATTCTGGACTATAATCATTATTTGGGTACTGAGACCTGGAGGTGAAATGCTGAACGGGAGGTGGCTTTTGCACAATTGAAGGTGTGGCTGCAAAGTGCTTCAATTGCTGTCTAGTTCTTCTTGACTCCATACACCACCTTACAGGCTTTGTCGATACCAATGTGTGCTGCCCTGTGCATCTCACTACAGGTTTTTTTTAGTTACCCTCCATGTTGAAAGATCATTGTCCTTTGCAGCCCATCATTCTGGAGGTTTTGTTTGGAAGAACCACGGGTTTGTCATTTCTCTCCTGCACTTTGTACTTTTTTGCACTTCGTACTTTTTTTCCGATTTCATGGGCTATACCTGCATACATCATGCGTGAGTCCCAGTTGTACCGAAAAAAAAAAAAAAAAACTATTGCTATTTCATGTTGCTGTCCCATTCACTTCATGTTTCAGTGCCCTGATTTGTATTCATCTTTGGGTTTCTTTTTTATGCCCGCTGAATTAAAGTCACACAAATGTTAGATGCCATTGCACGGATCTTACTTGCCTTTGGAAGTTGGAAGCTCGAGGTGAGTAAAATGTGTTGCTTCTGGCTCAGGGCGTTTATCCCGAGCAGCTTGGGTATTAGTTCTGCTGAGCCCAGAGATAGGAAGAACCGGACAAGACTCGTTTGGATACTGGTCTGCCCGTTTTAACTGTTAATCAATCCCTTATGAATAGGTTTTGCGCGGAATTTCATTCTAAGCTTCAATATTTATCAGGCTTTTATTTTTTTAAAGAAAATGGGCAATATGCCGTGGATTGTTGTTCTTGATATCGCCAAATATCACGATAATATAGCAAGCCTATCATCATGCTTCAACTATTGTCCTGGTGGTTGAATTCTTTTGAGCTATATCTGGTCAGGGGATTCCCGGGACGCCCTTTTAATATCAACCTCTACAGGCAAGCAGGGACGTTTTGCATGACCTTAGAGGCTTGTTACCTTCTTTTTTTAAAAAAAAATTTTGGGGCTCAGTTAAGAGGCTTGTTACATGAAATGAACCCTTTAAGCACCAAATCCACATTTCAGCACAGGTAGTTCAATGACTTGCTAGCATTTCTTTTCTCTCTGTGGGCTATTTCTAGAACTATGAAGGCATTAAATTGCCTTATCCTTGATTCCATTCTCTTACCATATTAAGCATTAGAATGCATTGAATCAAGCCCTTTCCTAACTATATAATTAGACATCAGAATGCATTAAATCAGGCCTTGTCCTAATCTTTTTTCCAACATATATTTTTAACATATTTTTTTGGAGTCGTTTCTACAAAATATCCTGGCATATCTACAAGTATTTCCAAGGACAATCTGCATGACCTTGGAGGCTTTGTCACATTTTGCGCCTATTTCACCAGAGCTACCTCAATGACTTGCTAGATTTCTTTCCTCTCTCTTTGTGGGCTATTTCAAAAACCATGAAAGCATTAAATTGCCCTTCCTTGATTCCGTTCTCCAACGGCATACGTAGAAATTACGAAGTACTAAATCAAGCCTCGTCCTAATCCTATTCCCCAACAACATAAATGCCCACCCTGCAAAGGGCGCATTTAAAAATACGAAAAGTAACCACTGGGCCGCCGGAACGTGGCGGAGACGTAGCGCACTCGAGGGCATTTTCGTCATTCTCCCAATATCTCGAGGACTCTTTTAGACGCTCTCCTCCCCTCTCCTCCGTCGCGTCTTTGGTCACCAACTCAACCGTAAACCCCCCTCCCCCTACCTAAGTCCCAGCTCCTATTTGATCTTCGGTTCTCTTCTCCAAACATTAACCCTAACCCTAGCTCGAGCCATGAAGATTTCTCTCCTGCCTGCGGTGATCCGGGAGATGCTCCTCCACCGGCGGCCAGTGCTCCGGTACGCGGCCACGTGGACGGCCGTCCTGACGGCCACGGTGGCGGTGACGTCGTTCGCGCCGGAGATCGCGTTCGTGCGGGCGTTGTCGCCGGAGTCGGGCTTCGCGCAGCGGTGCCGGGCCGGCGCCGTTAGGGTTCCAGTGGAGGGGCCGGCTGGGGAGGTGGTGTGCGTGCCGGCGCAGCTCTTCGGGCGGTCGAAGGTGGACCTCTTCGTGCCCCCGCTGTTCGCGGGCCTGGTGGTTTGGGGCTCCGCCTTGTTCGTCCGGGCCGTCGGGCTGTGGGAGAGCGTGGAGGAGGCGATCGGGTGAATGGTGATTTCTGACCGTTGATTCCTGCGGGAGACCGAGAGACACCGAGAATTTGTCGTATCCTTCGGGCCGAATTTCGGGCGCATAAGTACATGCAACTTCCTGAGCCCCTGTATAATTCCTTTCACAGTGCCGTTGGATATGGGATTTGTAAAAATAATGGCCGTTCGATTAATGGGCCCTCTTGTGAATTGCTGCATCATACAATGATTCGATTATAATGTTGTTTGCTGAAAAAATTAAACTAGCCGTCGATCTAGATCGATTAGGAGATAGGATTCACTGTTTGTCTCAGTAAAAGAGCTTCAAATTTCAAATAGAACGACATATAACGAAGTAATAAAGCAATTACGGGCATAATAACTTATATTGAGAAACTAATAAATGATGAACCGATTACATGAAAGAAATATAATTGAGTGCGAAGAAAAGATTCTCCGGGATGGAATGGTTGTCAAGTAAGAGAATAAAGATACAAGAAGTCATCCATTCTTCTGGAGAATTCATCGTAATTTTAGATGGTAATCAATTAGAGAATGTGTTGGGGCGCAGCAACATGGTCCTGGTCTTTCTTTTACACTTGAAAACCACAATGACTCACTTTTGAAGAACCAACTCTGAACTGTATCGGCATCTCTAATAACCAAACTTGGCTCATGGAATCCTTTATGGGTACGTGCTCATCATATGTCTAGCTGCTTCGTTGCGTGTCCGATTCTGGTGCTCGACCGGTTCCTGCATGTTCTAGTTGATACGCACTTGCATGGATAAGGCTTGAAATGGGTTAAGCCTTGTAATTGAATTATGTCCGATGAATGCCATGCGGCTAATAAAATCTAGATAATTGCAGTTTTAGGTTACAATTTCAGCATCAGCAGAAAAAAATCCTGTACTACAAATCAGGGGAGGATGTAACATAAAAGATGTGATTCAGAGGGAATTCTATGGCAGTCAAATTGGTAGTCGGCCGGAACCCCTGATGTAATGTAAGACTTTGTTGGCCAGATTCATGAGTTAGGAAAATGGGCCGTTGGAGGGACTACATATGTTCAAAATTAGTTGGGCTAGCTAGAATTGATTGGGCTTACAAGTTAGGAAAATGGGCCGATCGTACTTTTATAGTGTAAATTATAAAAGCAAAATCTGTCCTCTCAATTCTAGCACATCATAGTTTGTCCATTCCTTTTGATCTGCTGCTTTTGAATGAGATTAACTCCATCCTTCCCACTAAGGCTGTATTTGGCTCTTAACAAACAAAACCTGTTTTTTTTGTTATTAGTTGTGTCTTAGTGCGACCAACTCATATCATGCGCCATCTAATTTATTCTTTGTTTCTCAATCTTTTTGATCAAGACAATTTGTTTGTACTCTTCAGTTACATGGTATCCCCGTGCTGCTTGTTTCGACGGCTATGGATCAGCCGGCTAAAGAACAAAGAAACTTGATTATTTATGTTGTTGAGTCCTCAAAATTAAGAGAAAAGGCCAGCATCTCTCCAGCAATCAAAGCTATTATATTAAGCACATATATCCTAAAACTTGACCTTGCAAACGGAAATTGGCAGAGCTAGGTGCACCCGCACAATAAAGAAAGAATCTAACAATGAACTCATTGGAGAGAGAAAAGGATTTAAATTTGCAGAAGCCCACTTGGGCGCAGCATTCCTCACTTTTCATTTCCGCACTCCTTTTTTTAAGCACCGCCCGAAGCTAAATTCTTTTCGTCCAACCATGCTTGCGGCGGTTCCGACCGAACACCACGTTGGATCTCCACTTCCTTTTGCTCCTACCAGTGGTGATGAGGTGGCCGTCGGTTACATGCCTCCAGCCTCCACCCGTCCCCCGACTCCCGGGTGCAAAAAACCGGACGCATTCCCCCCTGGCTCGCAGGAAACGCCCGACCCCTTTATATCAGCCAGCCATCCAACCCTCCGAGAAAGGGGAAACCAAGCAGAGGCCACCCGCTCCATCCTCCACCGGATTTCCTCACCTCCATCCGGAACGACCCCCGAAATCTCTCCATCTAGTTTTCTTCCCTTCCTTTTCTCTACTCGATTCGATTATCGTTTAGATTTCTTTCGTTAGAAAGATCGATCGATCGATCGATCTTGGCCGGAGATGGCCGCGGCCACGGCCTCGCGGCGGCTTCGCGAGCTCCAGTCCCAGGCAGGGAACAAGACGTGCGTGGACTGCGCCCAGAAGAACCCGCAGTGGGCCTCCGTCTCCTACGGCGTCTTCATGTGCCTCGAGTGCTCCGGCAAGCACCGCGGCCTCGGCGTCCACATCAGCTTCGTCCGCTCCGTCACCATGGACTCTTGGTCCGAGATCCAGCTCAAGAAGATGGAGGCCGGAGGCAACGACCGCCTCAACGCCTTCCTCGCCCAGTACGGCGTTCCCAAGGACACCGACATCGTCGCCAAGTACAGCACCAAGGCCGCCGCCGTCTACCGCGATCGTATCCAGGCCCTCGCTGAGGGCCGCCCCTGGCAGGACCCCCCTGTCGTCAAAGAAACCCTATCCCTCTCCACTGCCGGCGGGGCTGCTGGGGCCCGAAAACCACCGCTGGGGCAGACCGGCGGCAAGACCGGCAACTCGGTGACTCATGGGGGCTGGGATAGCTGGGACAATGACGGCTTCCGGTCGTCGTCCGATATCAGGCGGCACCAGTCGGTCGGCGATCTCAGGGGAGGGAGCGGCGGCGGCGGCGGCAGAGGGGGGAGAGATGTTCCTTCGAGGTCCAGGTCCACGGAGGATATGTACATGAGGTCTCAGCTGGAGGCCTCGGCGGCGAACAAGGAGAGCTTCTTCGCGAGGAAGATTGCAGAGAATGAGGCTCGGCCCGATGCGATCCCGCCGTCTCAGGGAGGGAAGTACGTGGGATTCGGGTCAACCCTGCCGCCACGGAGCACTTCCCAGAGAGACATGTTCTCCCTTGTTTCTCAGGTGACAGTTTGCATGCCTTTCTTTTCGTTTCTTTTTTTTTTTCCCAGTTGCTTTTGGGCATCATAAAGGCTTTATTTGCTCTCTGAATTGCTATTTCTATGTCGTTATAGGTAGAATTATTATTATACTGTAATTTATTTTAGAAAACATTTCGTCGTGTCACCCTGTGACCATGAACAACAGTATAAAGAGGTTCTTGAGTGTATGACTTCAATCGAATAGCTCAATTGTAGTTCCCTCAAAATTCGATACTACTAGAAAATCAAGGGCACTCAAGAAATGTTTGTGCCAATTCAATCTGCATGCCTGAGAATAAGAATCAACCAATAATTTCTACAGCTCAATGTTTTAAACTTACATAGTACTTGAGGGAGATGCTTAATTCAAAGTCAACAAGGAGGATGCGTTTTAGATTAGGATCCAGTCTATGTAGCTAATCCAGAAGAGTTGGTGTGGAAGTTTTGTCAACACCGATTACACTATTCATTCTAAGGTTTATCTTGTCACTGCAGTATATGTCACATGATTATTGATGATTCTGGAAGTCGAATATCATGTGACAAGAGCGCAATGAAAACCAAGCCTACCCAACTAAAGTGTAACCCCATGCATATTGACTTTCTTGGCCCAAATAAGACAATGAGGAAATAAGCATATTTTTTGTTGAATTCTTCTCAGGTTTCTCCTTTAGTGAATGTAATGTTGAGGCAAACAAACTGCCGAATGCCAAGTTGGCAGCTTTCTCTATGATGCTCAACAAAGGTGGGACATTTGATTCTGGAAACACGAACTGTTAGCAAAGCAATTTTACATGAGCTGGATGTAGAATCTACCCTCTGATTGCCACCCATTGTGCAATCAGCATCATACATTGCATCATATAGACCTTAGACTTAGTCCAGCCCCAGTACAAATTTGCAATATAGCATGCACATCTTCTTTGAATGATGAGTGAAACTAGCAACTAGTAAGGGGCTATATTCAACTTAAATGAAAGAGAATACTTGGAATATGTTCGTTGATGGTCGAGCAAAGAACATGGTCATTGTAAATTATCCTTTGTCTTATCTTGTTTAGATGCCATGCTAGATGATTGGGCAAGTGCTTTCCAAAAAGAGTTTTAGTGTAACCAGGGTGCAGTAAAAAAAATGCATATGCACAGAGTGACTGGTGTTTTTTTGATGGTTGGGCAGTTTGCTCTCTCAGATGCCTTAAATGCAAAATTGGAACTCACAGAACAAGTGATGTGGGATCTATTTGTAGTGTAATGCATTGCTTGCTTCTTCTTTGAGATATCAGGGATGTTCAACTCAGATCTTTTGGACATACAAATGTATTTTTGGCCATTTAGACCAAGATAAAATAAGTCTGTAACTGTATTATTTCTTCAAGGTCTGGTTTTTCTCTTCTTAATTATTATTATGGCTTGTTTGTTGTGGATTATGGTTCCTTGAATGACTATGGTGAAAAAAAGCAAAGAAATGGAAAATATCATGTCATTCTCTAATTGCTTTTGGTGGTGGGGTCTTTGGTAATCAATTTTATGATTGTAGGGGAAAAAAAAGGAGAACGGTTGGCTAGAGCTCGTTGGCGTCATTTTTTCCCAGGAGTGGTTGCTTTTTAGTAGTTCTTTTGTTGATTGGCATAATTGTTCACTGGCAATCCTGTTCTTGAATCCCTCGTCAGAATTTACAGTTACCATATGAATCTTTTTTTAGAACTTTGATCACCTTTCTGAACCATCTGACTCTTTCAGCTGAGCATGGAGCCTGTGATAGAGTTGTTATGTACTCTTAATGTGATCCTGTTGCATCTCTTTTTATATTATTTTATCATTTTATTAGAAAATCCGATTGCTTTATTCTTCATTAACATGTCTTCATCTAGGAGAAAAAGTAATGCTATGTTTTGTCAAACTGCTGATTTTCATTCATGAAGCTTTCTGGATTTCTTCCTTTTAAAACATTAGTAAGCATTCTTGTTGGCATTCTTGAACCAGTGAATTATGTGTTTACTTATTTTCAGTGGGATAATTTTCCTTGTTTTTTGCTTTTATAGGGTCTCGGTCGACTGTCCCTGGTTGCAGCTTCTGCTGCTAATGTTGTCCAAGCTGGCACAAAGGAGCTGACTTCCAAGGTACTACTTGTTTGTTGTTATTAAATATTTCTCCGTAAGTAAATAGTTCTAAAATAGTTCTAAATTGGTTAACTTTAATGTCTGAGGGTTTTTATTTATTTTCCATGTTGATGTGCATTATTTGGTGGACTAGTCATATAAGAATGACTGACATGACCATGTTGTAGTCCTTTCCAATATGAAAAAGATGAAGGATCTCAAAAGCCTCTCATTTTCTACTTTCTGTTATCTATACAATATGTTATAACTCTTTAAATCAGAACTAATCTGAAAAAAGAGATGATATTAGGAGTTTCATGTTCCTTCAATCTCTGCATTGTCTTCTCTAGTCAATAACAAAGTCCTGCTGGCAACATGCTTCTCTTATCAAGAAGATAAGACTTGTATACCAGCTTTGCCCAACCTGATAATTTGGCTACGCAAGTTTGACATGCTAAGATCTGGCAGTGTTTTAAATTGCGGTGCATGTGACCGCCTATGCTAATTAGGTCCCTTGACCTCACCGTATGGTCTTTATATGGCTATTATATGTGACCATGTTACATGTTAGCCGAAAAGGCAGTTCATTAGCATTATACGGCCATATATGTGGTTTTATTAGCATGGTTCTGCTGTATATATAGCCTACTCGGCATTTTGGAGCCACATATACAGCTCACTCTTGTATGAGTCCATGTGCATGAAGTGGGTCGGAGCATGGTTAGGTTTGATAAGGGTTTTAGGTTACCTTGGGCACTTAATATGTTAATTACGTTATGATTATTGTTATTAGGTATTAAATACGAAATGACAAGCACTAATTGTAAGTTTTTATTAATAATAATATTGAATTACTTATCCAAAATTTTATTAGTGTTTATTCTCGTTTTTATTATATGATTATATTTTATTTATCTTTAATTAGTAAAAAATATTAACTATATATGTATCCATATATGCAGCCCGCATTCCGTATCTGCACTATGTATCTTTTGCCGTTTGCATGCCACATCCACGTTTTGGGTAAATTCTGTATAATTATCGGTCGAACCTTTCTAGTATATAAATATAAATGGAGATTCTCTGCTACAGGTGCGGGAGGGAGGCTATGATTCTAGGATGAATGAAACAGTGAATATGGTTGCCACAAAAACTACTGAAGTTGGACAGAGAACATGGGGAATTATGAAAGGAGTCATGGAAATGGCATCGCAGAAGGTGGATGCATACGCAAAGGAAGGGATGGGCTGGAATGGGGATGATTGGCAGCGAAATGAGAACGAGAGAAATGGATACTATAATCAGTTGGGACGGGAAAAAGCTTGGCAGGGTTGGGATTCTCCTGGTGCTCCTTCTGGTGGAGGCTCCTGGAATGATTGGGATGCAAGAGACAAGAAGGAAGAGCATGGGAAGGGGGCCCAAAGTCGAGATGGCTGGGCTGGGTGGGACGATGTGAAAGATGATTGCTACGAGAATTATCACCACAGCTCGTCAAACAAGGCCATTAATCAGAATTTAAAATCTAATTCTACTTCTACATGGGCAGACGATGGCTTCCTCAAATGAAAGGGCGGTTTGTTTCGTAGTTTCTTTTATCTTGGTATGTATTACAAATGGAAAGAAGAGACATGTTCTTAATGCAGTTAACCTTTTTTCACTGCAGGAATACGTATTATCAAGTATATCTCTTTGGCAAACAATGATCTGAAGATTTTCTCTGCTATTTGACTTTTTCGTGTTTGTAACAGAACGATATTTATTTATGTTCCAGCTTTCCATATACTTGTTTTTTTAGTACATTAAAAATTGGTTCAATGAAAAGGAGCAATTATTGCTTTTATATTTTATTTGCTGATTTCTATATATGTATTTATTCTAGATTGGTGTGGTAAATCTGATTTACCAAAATTAAGGCATGATTAATTACAAGCACAGCAGCTATTGCTTCTAAGTTTGTGACTGTTGACAAGCACCAGCATGCTTGCCCCAAAAAAAAAAAGAACATTGGTTGGGTAGGCAATTACTTGTACCTATTCCATATTTGCCTCAGGGCGTTGGGCGAAGTGGGTAGAGTTTTGGATGGAGTAGATAGAGTTAGATAGATTAGATGGGTTGTATTGGATAAATCTATGACAGTATTTTTTTGGCATGCAAATTAATTTTTTTTAATCTCAAGGAGGAGATTTATGAATGCTTATATATATTCGGATTGAATTTTATTATTACTCATATCCATTCAGGATCTACCATGAGTCGGGTAAGCCTGTTCTATTAGGGTTAGGTGGGTAAGCCTGTTCTATTAGGGTTAGGTCGGATATTCGATAAAGTGGAGTAAGTTGCTACCCGCGGGATAAGCTCTAGTATGATGGGATATAAGACATACTGTTCTCTGCTACTATTTTTCTGAGTGAAGTTCTCCGCTACCATTATTGTGATTTTATATATATATATATATATATATAGATATATATATATATATGTATGTATGTATGTATGTATGTATGTGGAGAGAGAGATCTAGAGAGAGAGAGAGAGAGAGACAGAGGTCTTCTAATGTTTCAATATTTATTGTATACAGGCTAAGCGTATAGACGTAGCTTTGAAACATGCTCCCATATTTTACGACAGTCAACGGAGAGGACCAACCAACAATAACGTACGAACATAACGTCACACGGTGCTGCAAATGGCCAGACCTGGAGGGCTCCTCCTTTCTCCATCCACGGTCCCGGGAAGTGGCATCGGGATCGAGTGGAGGATGCTGTGTTGTTGAACCACAAGCACAGAGGAGACCAGGCCATGCCCTTGCGACGCCAGGATATTCCCAATTGGCCCCAGCTCGGCGTGCTCGGCCCACCAGCCTCTGAGTCCCGCGGCTGCCGCCTGGGAAGAACTCCGGCCCCTCCCCACCACAACCAGCTCGTAGTCCCCACTTCTCCCAATGCTCAACACGCTTTCCATCGCATCCTCTGCTCTCCTCTCCTCATATGTTGCATAACCGTCGCTCCTCCGGATCTCTGCCACAGCTTCCTCGTCCAATTCCTGCTCATCAAAGCGTACACTTAACTAATAAGAAGCTGCTTATTTTTTCCCCGACATTTATTTGGAGAGTGCTGTCATTCACTCCCAAGTCCCAGCAGGAGTTCGAACAAATAAACTTTTCAGAATAGCAGTTTAACAACCGGGCTTTTAACGCGTCGCTTGCTAGATAAAAAGCTGCTTAATGGAAACCATGGAAGTAGAACATTACCTCCTCTTCCTCCTCGGAAGCAACGGATCTTCCTGCTGATTGCGGTTGCTCGTCAATATCTCCACGCTTCAAGAATCTGATCACTGCAAGACTGACACCCGGGCTGCCCCTCATCATGGTCGCTGCTAGGAGTGCCTCCCTGTCGTCGGGCCCCCCGAAGAACACCACACAAATCCCACGGGCCGTCTTCGTCGGCCCGGCAAACCCGCGGTCCACAAGAAGGCCCACCGAGCACGGCGCATGGGCCAATACCCTTTGGTTGACACCTCCCCAGGCCTCCCCCAGGTCCTCTATCTCCACCCCTCCCTCAGCTCCCCCACGCTTGTGGAAGGGCAGGATCACTAGTCCTACCCTCTTGTCCTCCGCCACATGGCACACATCCTCATCCATGGTGGCCAATGCCGAGATTGCCGTCATACGCCGGATCTTAACATGGCCCAGTTTCTCGTATAGTTCGAAGGCACCCATGACCGTGACCCGGCCCAGATCGCTGCAGGTCTCCATCCGGCGCGAGTGGTGGGCCGGCCTCCCGTTCTTGCGGGCACGAAGAGCCGTGAAGATGGAGGACGGGCGCTCGGTGAGCTCGACGAGGTGCATGACGTAGAGCTTTAGGCGAGCCTTCTCGGCCCCTCGAATTGTCTCGATGAGGTTTATGATGGAAGGGGCGTTGGCTGGGCTGTGGAGGCAGGCTAGGATCCGGAGGTACTTGTTGCGTTTGCCTGATGACGAGGGGGAGGAGAATGATGGCGACTCGGATGGGAACCTGCTGTTATAGCGGGCCGTGGGCTTGTAGATGGCCATGACGGTTGGGGTGGTGATGAAGGTCGTGAAGAGCGCCATGAGAACCAGAATCGTAAACGTCTCATCGTTCAGTACCTATATATAGCAACGGCAACACCAACAGAGAAACAAAACAAAACAAAAAAAAAAAAATCAACATCAGGATTTATAAAGGCTGATATGATGGTCATTTGGTTGTTTATCTTTATGATGGTCATCAACCTCCAAGACATTGGGAAACAGGCATTACGAAAGCTAGTTATCTCTGATATCGTTATGTGAAGACACTACTAGACTCGGAAAAGCTTGAATTGCTAGAAAATATATCAACAATATTGCAGAGAAACGCAATGCAATGTTAGCGCTGCAAATAGTGGAAGGAAAATGTCTCACGTACCTTCTTCTCCTTGCCGATGTTCAAAACGATGAGCTCCACCAGTCCCTTGGTCCCCATCAACACCCCGAGGGTCGCCGCCTCCCTCGCCGGGATCTTGCTCGACACCGCCACCACGAAGGTCCCCGCGATCTTCCCGACACATGCGATCGTGATGACGAGCACGAGGAGCCCCCATGCCTGCGCTCCTCTGATCTTGGCCACGTCCGTCTTGAGCCCGCTGGACGCGAAGTAGAGCGGCAGCAGCAGCCCCGACACGAAGTCCTCGATCCTTTCCAACAGCTTTCCCGCGAACTCCCCCTCCTTGGGTATCGTCAGCCCGAAAACGAACGCTCCGAAGATGGAATGGATGCCGATTAGATCGGTAGCGAAACCCGACACCAAAACCCCGGCGAGCGTCAAACAGATACAAGCCTCCTCGACCGCCCGGTTCGACCGGCGGGCGATCCAGGCCATGACCGGCCGGACCGCGGTCATCATGAAGACGACGAAGAGGGAGCTGGAGAGGATGATCCAGAGGGAGACGAGAGGGGTTCCGGCGCGGCCGGCACCGCCGTCGCCGGAGAGGGCCACGGCAAGGGCGAGGAGGATCCATGCGACGACGTCGTTGAAGGCGGCGGCGGCCATGGCGGTCTCGCCGACACCGGTGGTGAGGAGCTTCAGCTCAGCGAGGATACGGGCGAGGACGGGGAAGGCGGTGATGGAGAGGGCGACGCCGACGAAGACGAGGAACGGGTAGAAGCCGATGTCGTTGGAGGAGGGGAAAAGGGTGGTGCGGCGGAGGAGGAGGACAACGCCGATGCTGGAGAGGAAGGGGAGGAGGATGCCGACGGCGGCGATTGCGAAGGCGCGGCGGCCGCTGCGGCGGATGGAATGGAGATCGAGCTCAAGGCCGACGAGGAAGAGGAAGAAGAGGAGGCCGACGCTGGAGATGGTGTCCAGAATCGGGGAGCTCCAGGACGGGAAGATGGCGCGCAAGTAGGCTTTCCAACGGCCGAGCGCAGAGGGTCCCAAAACGATCCCGCCCTTCAAACCGAGAGAGAGAGAGAAGACAGAGGAAGGTAAAGATTTTGTTCCAGTCTTCTTGTTTACTTAAATTATGTTGTTTTGTCTCCTTTATAAATTACAATTGTGACAGGGATCGATGACAAGGGTTAAAGGCCACGACCCCCAATTAGACTGTCAGTAGTGACACTAGAGCTCCGCTCATTCTCACAGCACGTGCCGTCATGCACGCATGCTATAACCACAACTAACCAGTGACAGATTAGCGTGAGAGATTTCACACTGTTGCTTTTTATTGTCTTTTTGAGGAAGCAAGGATATTAGGTGGCTCATATTATATGAGAGATATTTCAAAACCTTAGCTCAACAAGTACGTGAGCAATTAGTTAAGTATGGCTACCGATCAATTAGTCTAAACACAGAATCGATCCACCCAGCGGCTAGGTAAGATTTGAACCTAGATATCAGAAAAAAAAAAACACTGATCTAAGCTTGATCCGGGGCAAGGATGGATTAGGATGTCTTAACAGGCCTTGTCGGCCCAAATGGGTAACCCCTCTCACATGGTCGAGGTTATGGTCGGGAAATAAACGAACAGGCCCCCTTTCAGGTTTACGAGACAGAGCCTACTCGGTGAATAAGTTGGGCCGCTGCTAGTGTGATTCTCGGCCAGGCCCATCGACACTTCTAGGCCCACACGGTACGGGGGAGAGGAACAGATGCAAGCATGCAACCAGAGCTACTTGTGAAAGGAAGGAGAGCAGAGTACATACCACGATCTCGGCCACCACCTTTGGCTGGCGTAAGGGCTTGAAGAGGAAGGCGAGAGCGCGGCTGAGGACGAGGATCAGCGTAGTCTGTATGATGAGCAGTGGAAGAGCATACTTGAGCGGATTCTCGCCCTGCCACGCACCGTCTGATGAGATTTTGACGGTGGTCATGTTGGTTACCGTGGCCATCGTTTGGCGATGATGCAGGGAGTCTGGGATAGCTTGTGCGCCTCAAAGAGGAAAGGCTGGGGCTTGTTATATAGACATGGAAGCAAAGGTTTGCATAAAGCTTTGGAGAAAAAGTTGAAAGGAATATAGTCTGCTTGTGTCATGGCTTCATGGGTTGTGGATCCCAATTCAGTTATATTTTGTTGCCTGTCAACTTCCTAAAATCCCGATTTGATATGATAGGAGAAGGAAATGTCCAGTTGGAAATATCTAGTGCGTTGGCTTCTCATAACAAAATATAAAATATATAAATAAATCTACCTCATTCTATCACCTTAAACTTTTGAAACAAGTGGTGATTTTAATATGGTATGAGAGCAGAGGTCTAGAGTTCACGTCCTCAAACATGAGGTTGGTTTGCTATTTTATCATTCATTTTATTCTTGAATTGAATCAAATCATTATACCAACTCTATGTCGAAATAAAGGTAGAATAGCAAGAACAACATCAACAATGTTAGTCTTGCTTGTCACACAATAGAACTTGAAATTCCAGCTTCTCAATTTATTCCCCCTATCTGGTCACAAGCGCATCTTTCTTGCAAACACAAGTGGCTTATCTTGATGCATATTCCATGAAACTAAGTGGAGTTTTCTCCTTTTCTGGTCACTTGATAGGTTTTATCAATCAGCAAAGAGGATGCTCCTTTTTACTTGAAAAAAAATGTTAAAAGAAAATTTTCAGCCTTTCTGAAAATACTCATGCGACCAACTTGCTGGCCGAGCATGAGGTGCAGGGAGGTGCCACATTTCTTTGGTGGTGTTTTCCTTTCGGTTACCTGGGACGATGGCATGCTCATGGGTATTCTGTCAGGATTTATAAAATTGAATTCCTTATTTGCAGTATGTTTTATACTGATAAGCTCTAGAAAATCAAAAAGGGATCTTTTCTCGGAGTGGAGCCCCTTGAGCGAAGTGAAAGGACCAAAGGGATGAGATCCCTCCAGCCAGATTAGCCAGGGGTACAGCCGGACTAACTTGATTATTATAAGGCACCAGTTCGAGTCTAAATTGACATAGAACCTTAAAAGATAAGAGCAATTGTACTCTATGATCTCTAGTCTTCTATAGTAAAATTTTTGCATGGTCTATGTCTATGAATGTAGGTCAATAGACCAAACCATATAAATATTGTGTGCTCTTATTATTTTCTTATTTTTTTTCTTATTTCATTATTCTTTCTGCCTACCACACGATATGCTTTGCTTGGACATGCAAGCACTAAGTTCCAAATCATATTAAAATTTTTATAAATATTTGTTTGGTCCCATATAACTCCGAGCCCTAGGACCTTATCTCGATTCAGCTCAAAAATTAGCTAACAGTTACTCAGAAGTAGTTTTTCTGATTTGCCATGCTACTTAGATAACTCTTGACAGCTAGCTCTGCCAAGATCTGGCATTTAGATTTAGATTCCACTTCTTTGACATAGCCATCCAAGTATTGCCATCAGTTGTTATCCAAACTTACGCGAGCGCATGCATTTGGAAATGCCACCAAGAAAAACAAGGCACAGTTGTGTAAGCTGTGACACTGCAAGATACTGTACCTTTCCAGTGTGGCAATTTTCAGACATATGTCTGTTTTGGTGAAAGACTGATGTCTTTTGAATGGAGAGATCAAAGAAACCAAAGGAATTACGCCTCCTATGCTAGAATCTCAGCAGAATCAGATCCAGACCATTTTTTCTATTGTGCGGAGGGTTCTTCCATGATGCTGATATCCTAGACCAAGGACCAGGCAACCACCACTTCTCTACCTTCTTCAGTTTTAACATTTTAGTGGAGGTTGGTTTCCGAATTATAGCTACTTCGGGAGGGATTAGAACGAGTCTGAAGTGTAGAAGATAAACAGCACAAAGAACTGATCAAGAAAGGTGTATTCTTGATGATGAATAATGGAGAAATGAGGCTAGGAGCCTAGGATGTTATTACTTGAAAATAGACTCAAATTTCATTGATTCAAGTGCGTTTATTGAAGTTACAAAGCTGAAAAATTTATAAGCAAATTTCCATTTGAATTTACACTTATTAATGACACAACTTTCTAAGAGACAAGAACCAAGTTCCTAGAACATATTCAAAGTAATAATAAATTCTTCCCAAGAAACGAAGTTCATGAAACAGAAAATTCATGAACCACAGAAACCAAAGAGACAAAACATAAATTCTTCCCAAGCAACGAAATTTATGAATCAGAAAATTTATAACCCACAAAAACCAAAGAGACAACATTAACTAACCTCGGAAACCAAAAAGACAAAACTATAAGTCAAAGAAACAAAACATATGTCTAGCTTACAATTTCTAACATAAAGTAGATCTTCCTTTTTCTTTTTCCAGGGAATCTGCAGCTTTCTTGGCATTTCCATGCTTATTCTCTCGTTCCATACCCAACAAATGGGAACATCAGCTGAGAACAAGAAATGAAGCAGTTGCAATGCCATGATAAAGACCAAATATTACCTTCGTCTTTTCTCCAAGATAGCTTAAATTTGCAATGCCAAAGATTGCACAGTTGGAGACAGTAGCTTGACAAGAGTAAATGCTGAAGGGAGATAAGAAATAAAACCTACAGGAACAAAAAGACTTCAATCTGTCATAGGGAAGCAAGATCAGTTTGGGTACAAAGATTACCAATTGTTAGAAACAGGATGTCAAATAGTTGATGAACAATCTTGTATCAGCAGAGCTTTTCTAACCATAGAGAACTGATCTTCTTCCACTTCTTGGAAATCAATCATTTTCCTTTCTTTTGTTTCCTCAGATGATTCTAAATCCAGAAACGATTTTTCAGTCAGTTTATGTTAGTGCTACTCCATCCAGTAACGGCCATCAACATGGCTGCTGAGGCTGACCACACCAGTTTTGGACTTCCATAATTCCATGAAACAATTGCATACTGGCAAAGGCTCTATCTACTGCTTCTGCTGAAGCATAAGCCATCTGCATCCACTGATGTAAGGAATCATAAGCCTTAACACCACTTGCATACATGAATTCAGTAGCATGGCAAGACAATATGTCAAAAAAATAAAGCCAATTTGTGGAACATAATATATGATTCCGCTACCAGATAACCATCTATTCTAGGTTACTTGGAAATCCTACTGTTTGACATGCCATCACTGGCTCAGCCACACACTGTAGATAAGATCATGATGAATCAATCCATAGAATGTATTTGCACCACTTAGCAACAAAAGTTGCTATTCTAGCAGCCACGCGGAGAAATCTTGACACCCGGCACCCGAAGAGGCAAAAAGAGCTACACAAATTTATCAAGCAAGACTTTAGGTGAGTGACACAGGCAATGACTCCAATCAGAGATTAGAGGAAGGCTGTAAGGACGAGTGGATCCAGAGTCACGCCACGGCGGGTGTTGAGCATTTCCTTTTGCATTATATTTATGGCCTATTGTGGGACTATGACCCTATTTGAAGGAGCTTTTGGAGGGCTAAAAAGCACTTTCTGGCCTTCTAAAAGCACTTTTGGATGAAAAAGTGTGTTTGGTAAAAATTTCGAGAAGCTGTTTTAGTTTTTTAAGAAAGCTAACATAGCTTTTTGGGAGAAGCTCCATTTTGGAGCTTTTCGAAAAAACTATTTTGAGCTTTGTCGGAAAGCTATTTTTTTACCAAAATATCCATAATAAAATATAATAATTAAATACTTTGTTCTTTTATAAATCTAAAAATCTGCTGGAGTCCTAACAAAAAACCCTAGCCATGGATCAGACTTTCTTCCGTGCAAGAAAAGATATTCTTGTTTTCTATTATTGTATTATACTATAAACATAATATTATATTACATTATATCATAATACATTGATATGTTATGTTAAATAATTTAATATTATGTTATATTATGAAAAATTAATGTACACTAATAATTATAATATTTTGTATCTTTATTATTGTATTATACTATATATATAATATTATATTACATTATATCATAATACATTGATATGTGTATGTTAAATAATTAATATTATATTAAATTATTATGCTATAGTATATAATATTATATTACTATATTATAATAATATTATATTATATTACAGTAATATTATACTATATCATATATTTATATATTAATATATGTTATATTTTATTATACTCTGTTGTATAATATTATATAATGTCTTTTATGATAATTTTGTCATATAAAAGTACTTTTACAATTTATTTACCAAATACATGTTACAGTGCCACAACACTTTGAAGTTGTAGCTACCAAACAGCAAATAACTTTTTATAAAAACTATACTTCAGAAAGATCTACTTCCAACAGCCCTCCCAAATAAAGCCTTTGCGGATTTTTGTGTTGCCCATATGTACCAAAAGGCGAATAGGAGAGCTAATTGTGTGACTTAGTAAGTTGTCCAACATTAGCCTTCTTCTCTCTTTATTTTTTTTTTTGATTTCGTTGGATGGATTCTGTATTCTGTATTACTTAAAAAAAAAAAAGGTTATGATTAGATGGATTTCCGAGCCATTCATTTTACATGATGCTTCACGCCATGGTGGGGAGACTCGAGGAAGTTGACTTTTATGTTGCGATTACTCAACGCAATTCGTTGTGAGTCCACACAGGCTCATTGATGTTGGAGCCAGCTCATTAGTACCTTTTCCATTGTGAGATATTTTATTTTCTCGATGCTAGTGGTTTTATATATATATATAAAAGGGCAGTGCAATTGGACTGTACAATCGGGAAAAAAAACTAAAAAAAAAAGTTAGCAAAAGATTAGGATGAAATATCTATAATAAGTTTCGCTGAAAAATGCATAATATAGAAGGCTAAAAGGAAATTAACCTATTACACGACGACAGCTCGGATATTCAATGCTCTGTTTATTTAATTCGTGATTAAACGGGAACGTGTTCTTTATTCGTCCGAGCACCTCCGTCCCCTTCCCTCTCTTTTTTCCTTCTCCCTCTCCCATCGGAAACCCTACCTCGTGTCTCCCAACCCTCCATCCCATCCCCCACCACCCTCCCATAAGATCTTTGCTTGATCTCCCGAGGTCCATCGACGACGATGGCGAGCTCCTTGGATATGTCTCTCGACGACCTCATCAAGAACAACAAGAAGTCAGCCTCCGCCGCCTCCGGCGGCCGGGGGCGGGGTAGAGGATCCGGAGGCGCCGCCCGCCGGGTCCCCAACCGGGCTGGGAACCGCCTCGGGCCGTATTCGATGGGAAAGGTACGCCTAGGGTTTCCTCCACAGATCCCAATTCCCAAAAAGACTCCATCTCGATCTCGATCTCGATCTCGATGTCGATCTCGATCTCCACGGGCGCGGTTGGGTTATCTGATAGCGCCCCTCTAGAAGCTAGGCTAGCGTTTCTGATTTCCGTCTTGTTATCGTTCATGGAAACGATTCGATCCAGGCGCCCGACTCAGCGTGGCAGCACGATATGTATGCGAATCAGACGGAGGGTTATTTGCCTCCAGCGGCGAGGGTTTCTGCTATTGAGACAGGCACCAAGCTCTACATCTCCAACTTGGACTTTGGTGTCTCCAATGAGGACGTCAAGGTAATAAATCTTTCTAATATTAGTTCTAATAAATTTGGGATGATTTGACTGCATTCTCTTTTCTTTTTCCATCCAAATCTGCTACATTAGTGCTGCTTTTGCAATTTTTGACCAAAGATTCTATCTTTCCTATCAAAATCTTTTTTTTTCTTGGTTAACATGATAGGAACCCAGTTCCCATCAATGGTATTTTCAGCAGAAAAATAGCGAAAAAAGGAGAAAAGAGTAGAAGGTTGATTGCTCGACCACTCACAAGGGGATCGGGACTTCCCAAGCTAATAGGCGAATTTTATTAATCCAATGCTTGGACCTCTAGGCCCAAGGGGTTTGCATATTTATAGACCACTATGCCTTGACTGACATTAAAGACCCAACCCTAAAAATACTAGAAAAATCAAATAAAATAAGTAATAAAAAGTAAATAAGGCAAGAACAAAAAAAGAAGCCAGTCGGGGCTTTCTTATGAATTAGGAGTCGTATCATTCTCCTGCTCTTGAAATAAACCTTTTCTCAAGGTTGAGCTGTAACAAATATTTTTCCTAGATCAAATGGTATAACGATTACTTCATTCATCTTAATATTTTTCTTTTGTATGTGAGATCATTGATGGAATTTTTGGATACTTTGAAATTGTTGATCATGATGATTTCCATACCCACTTTGTAACAATTGAACAAGGGCAACTATTGGTGGATCTATGTAAAAGAGATCTTCATGTTCTTGAAGCTCAATCATGATCATCATTTGAATATCCTTTATCTCTTTGATAGTTGGATCCTCAATAATGTCCATTACTGTTTCTATCATCGAATATTTCACGACCATACCTTTCATGGTTTAGTCAATAGTTAAATCTTCCTCGATTACGTCTCCATGCTTTCATTGTTGATCGAATCTTCCATGATTCTACTTGTGAATTGTTGATTATTAATCACCACCAATTGGAGTGGCGGAATTTAACTCTCTAAGTTAGCGTCTATCAGATCAACCATGATTGAGACGTTCCTCTCCATCTCCTCCAATATTTGCACATCATTAGAAGCTTGCTATTTATATATTTTTCAAGGACACAATCACTTAAATGAGGATCATGGTCGCTACTATCATTGCAAAGATTTCTATCATGATTGGTGGTGCCATCATGAGTTGCCTCAGGTGGTTGACTGCTGACAGTTATGTTGTGGCATCGATTCTCATAGTGCGAGTTTTTGTTTATTTTAACTTCATGAGAAGTCCATCGATGAACTTTTCTAGAAGTTAATATTCGGACCAATTATGTGCACAATAGATCTGCTTGAGTTGATTTTGATACTCTAGCATGGTAGTTGTTTGTCAAATTTTTGCAAGCTTGCCATTGATATTATCATATTCAGTTGGTCCGAAGTGCACCGAAAGACCATCAAAAAATTACTCCTAAGTGGGTATGCCATGGCGTGACTTGAACCGACCATGCAACTAGATTGCATCTCCTTGAGACTAATGGAAGCAATCTCAACTTAGTTCAGTTTCAGCTAGAGTTTGGTGGAAGCGAAAAATTTCCTAGCTTGTGATTTGGTCAGATCATTGTCTTCCAATCAAGAAACCTCCACCTTTATGCTTGGATAATATTGTTCTCCATGAAAACTACCTTCTCTATCGTTATGATTAATTGGACAAAAATCATGATCACCGCTATCATCATGATCATGAAGATTCTCGTTGTTAACCAAACCTAATTCTTGGTTGGTTCGGTTTTTTGGAGTCATACTAAGTGCCACAACTTGTTAGGAAAGGTTTGTGGGCAACCCTTTCATCTCAACAATCCGTTGATCAGTTGAATTTCTTTGTGCTCCCAACTGGTTATTTTGTTGAGACAAGTCTCCCAAAGCCATAGCATTAGGACTTGAGGCAATGCCAAGCTTCTCGTCATGTAGAGGATCAATACTATGATACCAAGCTGATAGAAACTTAGAGTCTTTTAGTGGTATTTTCTAGCAAAAAATAGAGGAAAATAGAAGAAAAGAGCAGAAGAAGGATTGTTCGACTACTTCAAGGGGTTTGAGACCTCCAAATCTAGTAGGCAAAGTTTATTAATCTAATGCTTGAATTTCTAAGCCTAAGGTGCTTACATATTTATATACCACTATGCCTTGACCAACATTAAGGATCCAATCTTAAAAGTACTAGAAAAACTAAATAAAATAAATAATAGAAAATAAATAAGGGCAAACATTATTAAGCAGCTGCTTAGGGTTTCTTTGTAATATTAGAAGTCGTATCATAACATGATTTATGTTTGATTATAATAGCAAGGTCCTCATATAAAAGCTCCTTAAACATCCTTGCAAGATGACATCTTTTATGGCCCATGGTTTGTTGCTTGCTGAGCATGCGTCAAGTCTTATTTTTGCTATTTCAGTGCATAGGGTTATCCGAGATTCATAGTTTTACCTATAGATTTTGAATTCCAAACTCCTCTGTTTTGCATGTAGTTTGGATTCAGGCTTTTCGTTATGCTTCTTTGTACTGCTTGTTGTCGAAAAAGTGTATTAGACTTTGCATTGGAATGTTTGAGAGTTTGGGAATTCCAAACTCCTCTGTCCTTGTTTGCTACCTGAGGAATGCTGGTTGTTGGTTTTGGACTCAAAAAAAGAAACTAAGGAGATCTTTGGTTGGTAGTGCATGTTGGTGTTCTTCCATGCAAGGGAACATAGATCTCGCATTCCTCAGTATGCCAGGCATGTCACCACTGGTCGATACTTGTAGATAGATCCAGCATATTATTTGTCCGTGTCAGTCCAGTCATTCCTCATAAGAAAAGATGATCAGATCAGTTTGAAAAGGAGGAATGAATATGAGCGACTTGGTTGTTTTTAGTAATGTTCTGTTCTCCCTTGTTGGAAACTCTGAGAAATCAGCCTGTTGGTCTAGTCCCCTTCATATTTTGGACAATGTATGAAGATGTTAGGAGAAAGGTACATCCTTATATGATGTAATTAGCCCACCACCATGCATACTAGCAGAATATGAAGATAGGAGTAACTTTGGAATGAGTTTCCAAATCATTTTTATATTGATTAGTCGATGGAAAAGGAGGATTGAATTGAAAAGGAAAACGAAACATAGATGATGTTGGATGCCACACAATACCACATGCTGCATTAATTAACATTAACAAACCACAACGATGCATTATTGTGCTTATTAAGTTTTGCTTGCATGATTTTAAAGAAGTTTGATAATTCAATCCATTTTAGTCCAACTTGTTAATGCATCTATCGGAAGGCATAGCATGTCAATGTGTACTCTTTTGTTTCTTTTTCTTATTAAAGTCTCCATACAGTTGATTTCTAACTAAAATCCTCTGTTTTTATTTTATTTTTCTAATAGAGTAAAAGGTCCTACATATTTCCTTTTTTCAGGAACTCTTTGCAGAGGTTGGTGATCTCAAACGTTATTCGATCCATTATGATCGGAGTGGAAGATCAAAGGTATCTCATTGAGCTTGCACCTAGCTTGGATGTTTTAATGCTTTTCTATTTTGCCGTAGTTTGGAATCTATTCTTTTAGGGAACGGCTGAAGTTGTCTTTTCAAGGCGGGCAGATGCTGTAGCTGCCATAAAGAGATACAACAATGTACAACTTGATGGGAAGCCAATGAAAATTGAGATTGTAGGAACAAATATTGCGACACCTGCTGCTGTGCCCCAGATTACTAACGGGGCTTTTAGAAGTCTTAATGGCCCTCCTAAAAGGTTTGTAATTATAGCTCTTCAGCTAAGATATGATGTTTTTCAGAATCTTAATATTGATATTGTTGCTTTTAAACTCCATTTATTTGGAGAATTGTCTTCATAGTCTCTTTGACTTTTGCAACTTGGTATTCTTGTCGCATGCATGCATTCTGTTTTAAAATTCCTGATTATCCTGTTAAAAGAATTGTTCTAGTGTGACCTGGCATGTATTTTGTGGCTCTTTGTCAATATCTGGTTGTGCTGAAATAGTAGAACGCAAATTTCATTTTTCAAAGAGGGAAACAAAATTAAGGATACTCAGAAAGGAGGAGGAAGGAAAATAAGAGAAGGTTCCTATATAATAATGTGTTTTGGTTACTCGTCATAGGCTGTGTATGCTCGTTTCTGTTTGTACTACCTAAAAAGTCAAACTAGTGTTATGCACCTGAAAACAATTCCTATGTCAATATGCCACTTTCTACAGGTTTGTTTCAGAGTATCACATATTGTGCCTGAATCAGTTTGCTGAGACGCACTGTACCATGGCATATTGCGTTCATTGATACCGATTGGTATAAAGTAATACATTATCTTCTTCATGATACCCTAAGGGAACCCCAAAATTCCCCCCTCCCCGTTTTAAATAGTTTGAACTATTTTTGACTCTTTGTTGGAAATTGTTTGAACACTTCTACAATTCATTTTGTCCATGTAGATACATCACAAATAACAAATCATCTGAGTTGCATGATGCTGTTTATGATAAGCATCATAAAGAAACAAGATGCTCTACCAGCTATCAAATCTAGAAAGAGAAAAATGACATTAACGAAGAAAAGAGAACATTTTAAGAGAACTTACTTTGAAAAGGTCATGTTCAATTATTATGATCGGTAGCAAAGTATCACTGTATATCTTGTTATAGTTCTTCTTGTTGCTGTAATACAGCTCAGTAGTATAACACACTTTGGGACAATTCTACAAAATATGCATTTATGTGTTCTGTGTTTAATATTTAAGAAGTGGTAATGGCAATCTGAACCATCACATGAAAACCATATCAAAGAAATGAGAACATTGTCAATGCTGATATGGAAATATGGAGCACACTGTTTGGAGAGTAGTTGAATATCAGTCAACAAATTATATCAAATTATTAGAGGAATACAAATGAAAATGAGGATCTATTTCATGTCAATGATTCCTGTTGTGATTGATCTTTGTTATCATTTATCAACATTGAACAGAGTAATAAGCTGAAGATGTTCTTAAATAATAATGTACTATTGTAGTCGGAAGACTGTACATTCTTTTGGTTTTGTGCATAATCACTAGAATGTTGTGGAGAAACTTAAAGTGAACTTCTATAAAACCACCGTAAGACTGGCTTTGCTGGAAACTTTCAAGTTAGTATTTTTTTTAGGAATGTAATGATAAACATAATTGAGATAAACTTACAGGAGGCTTTGGTTGAAATGTAAGTGAGTTGAATTGGGGGAGAGAACTGAACAAAAATCAAATTGAAAAGATCTGTATTAACAGAGTGGATGTTCCGAGGTTTGTACGGCTGGCAGCAGGTTATGATTTACCAGTTGCATGTTTACTCAAGGATCAAGATTGGTGGTGGTCAGCTATGCCTGACCATATGAATTATGTATTCCTTGCCTGGAAGGAGTGTCAATATTTGGAGTGGATGAAAAAATGATGAATTGTTGTTTTGGGGTGACCAATATTACATGATGTATCTTTTGACAGCATACTTGTTATATGGAATTGCCTCTTTCTATAAAGGTAAACATTTATTAACTAATCTTTCATTGAACTTCTTTCATTTTCCATCATTGAAAGTTAGGACCTACTATCAATTCTTTTGTGCTAAGATGCATGTGGCTTCAGGCATGCAGCTCGGTAATCGACTAGAACTGAACTATGAGGTTGGCTTGGCTAATTAACCCTTGTAAATTTGCAAGAGTAGATAACTCTTTATTAGTTATATTCTATTGATTGACGGATACAGAGAACATATATTATCTAAATCTCACTCTTTTAATCAATAAGTTATGTTTTATTATTTGCATGCTTTGTGTAATGAGCAATTATTCCATGGCACTTCTGGAGCTTAAAGTTAAAACATCAGATTGCCAAATTTGTATTCCACAGATGTGCACCAGTTCAATTTTTTTCTATCATTGAAATGACAGCAAAATTTATCTCACTTTTGTTAATTAAGGTGAAAACCTTGAATATTTTGATCTATATTTTTTGCATTGGCCACTTGTCGGCACTATCGCATAACCATTAATTTGCATGTTTTATGCTTTTCTGTTCTTCAGTCTTAGAGTTTGGTGAAATTCAATTCCCTGTATGTATGAAAAGTGTTTTAAGAGTTAATATAATCAGGAACTTCTAATAGTATTACTGTCATCTTTTGAATCTGGCTATTTTGAGTTGAATTCTGTTTTAGATGCATAAGGGGATTCTGAAGTATTAGTCTAAGTGCCTAGGTTAATTTGAATGGTTGATTGGAGACAAGTATTCAACCCCAAAATCTTACAAAAATATTTTTATGGGAAGCGGGAATAAAAGTTAGGTTTGTTTCTAGGAGTTTATCTTTAGTGACTGTAGAAACTGTTGTTGGAGCATTGCTTCATCCTGTTATAAATTCCATTAATTTTCTATTTGAATTTTGAAGTCCTTTTATTGCATTTTGTATTAAGGGAATTGATTCTTAGAGCTATGATGGTGCTTATAATTCTTCCACCCTATATGTCTGGTGGAGTGCAATATATGGGTGCAAACATATCATAAATTCATTGTTCCTAGTGGAAGGTTCAGGGGAATAACTGGTCTGTTTGCTGGAGTTTCATTAGTTGTTGTGGCAAATGTTGTACTTTAATTAACTTGTGGCAAAAAATGGAAGAAACGAGATTGAATATTTTGATATGATTGTCTTTGTATTATGTTCTCCTCAAAAAAGAATATGAATGTCTTCAATAATCCTATCCTCCACCAGTTTATGCTCTTTACTTTCCTTTTTTTGGGGGAAAGGATTTGGCAGGGCCTGATCAATTTATTACTTTGCTTGAATTGTTGTATAACCAGCATTGTATGATTCAGCTTTTTGGGCTGAGTGATGCATCATAAACATAGAGGGAGTGGCTGGTTTTCTAAATACACACTATTAAATGCATGGTTGCAAAGAAGTTTGTTTCACTCTCAGCATTTTCTTGTGTATTTGTCTTAGAAACTGCAGCCTTCTTCCATAAGTGAGAAGCAGCATCTTCAGAAATGGTATTTGCTTACATGTTTGAAACATCGTGGGAGACATAATGTCCAATTCAGAGCAGCTATTAAAAGTTTCATGCTAACTTTTGTGTTTGATTGTGATATTTAAAACGGCACATTCTAGTGACTTTTTTTAATAAATTTATAATTTTTGATTGCACGGAACGAGTCCACATACTTTGTTTGCTTGTTTATTTGGGTGGTTGTGCAATTCTTTGTATTCTCCGGAATGTTTCATATTTCCCGGGAAACTTATTTGGCCTCGAATAACTGTTCCAGTTTCCAGTTCATCTTATGCACTTGTTTTTTATCCTGGCAAATCATAAGTCCTATTTTGTTTATGTGAGCGACAAAAGCTCCCTTCAATTAGTTGAATTCTATCTTTTAACTGAAAACAGATTGATGGATAGTTTGAGGTTTCTTTTCCTCCTCTTGGAATTTCAAGGACGCGAGACCTGCTCTTTTTTTCCCCCCACCAAACTTCTTCATTATATTTCTTACTGCCTTTAGCTGGATATGTCTTGTTGTTTATCATGAGATTTATCTCTGAAACAAGATCTGATAGGACTTCTGAATCTTTCATCAATTTGAAGCAATAACACATGGAATCATCATCAACTGGTGTCGTAATTTAGCAGTTTGGGGTGGTGCCTATGCTTTATTGCTTGGATTACTCCCTTCTAGCGCTGTCGTGGCAATAAGGTTTGAAGATTGTCAAACGTTTTAGTTTTAGTAGCCTCTCTGGCTTGACATTGTAATCACTGTTAATTTAAAGACTGGTGATCTTACAAAGAAATGCTGATTGATTGCTGAAGTGCTTTTGTTTTATACCAAAACAAGGTTCTTTATGTTTTATACCTAAACAAGGTTCTTCATGTTGTATAAGGTCCGAGTTTGCTCTTTTACTTAATGTTCTCATCTCTTCCCACTCTACTATTTTGTCGTGCTAGTTTAGCTTGTTTTATCATGTCTTTCTTCTAAAAATCCATTACTACAGCAAACAATCTGGTCCTAACTGTACTGCCATTGTAATGTAACAGTGCACCTGGAAGGGGTGGCTCTACAGGATGGCCACGAGGTGGTGGTGGCCGTGGACGGGCAAGAGGTCGTGGACGAGGTAGAGGCCGTGGTGATCAGCTTTCTGCTTCAGATCTTGATGCTGACTTGGAAAAATACCATGCAGAGGCAATGCAAATCAACTGAAAGTTATTACACCTTGGTGCTTTGCATGTTTTGTCCACTTGGTTGGATCTGCTCGAAAGTGGTATATTTCTATAATTGTGTGACATTAGGGAGGGGGATCATGAATCTTTAGTATTGTTACTGGTTTGTGGGACTTTGGTTTTTACTGTTATCTGCTCCTTTTGATTTCAATGTGCTACATCTGTTAAATGGACAACTAGTGATTGCCGTTATGGATTCATGTAGCTTAGATATTCTCCCATTAGGTTTAATGCTTGCACAATGCAGCCAAGAAGTAACATGTTGGAGGTAATCAGTTTGGAGCAATCTGATACATGTGAATCCGTAGTTTCTTCTCCTGATTCCCAAACCATAACAACTGAATATCTTTATGTTTTGTTCTATTTTTACATATTGATCATGTATTTTGGTTTGTGTTTCAGTCTGAAAGCTGAGTCTGTGAACTTCTGTTTTAATCCCTTATGTATGTTGAGGACCGATACTTCAGCATATACCTGAGTGTTGGAGTTGTTTCCGAGATTATCATTCCTTTTTATTGCACAAACTACTACGTTAATCAATACCTATGGATGATTTGCTTTTCAATGTGATTTTCCCCATAAAGCCAATTGCCATAATGTTTGGTGTTTTTACTAAAGCCAAATCTATGAACTGAGTTTGAGCGACATCAGTTGGTGCCGATGACTTCAAGCTTACTCAACTTGGGTATCGTTGCAGTAGCTGATAGTGTGATTAAGCTGAATTCGGTGCTCATGTCAAGGCACATGGTTGTGTATCTATTTGCTCGTTCAGGAAATTTTTGGATTTCACAGTATCCTGGCAGCATCCGGTTGAACGCCCTGTGGCGTGGTTGTGGAAAAGCATTTGACAGATGGAAAATTGGTATAAAACACGTAGCATTCAGCGACCAGTGAGTTTTCCCCAAAAGTCGATGTATTTGTAGATTATTTTTTGTCATGCCATTACATCTTCTGTGAAAGAGTAGTTAAGCAGGAGACATTGGCACAGTTCTGTCAGGCTATTTGACGGATGTATCAAAGTGAAGTTTCTTTTTCTTATGCTTATTTTTTTCTGGGAACAGCACGAGCATCAAGGAAACATTAAGTTTGGCCATAAGGGAGAGGGGAGAGAAGGAAACCGTGAAATTCAGCTGTCGTCTTTGAAGCGCAAGTCGTGTATCTTATGACATTACTCTGAGTTGGGCTATGATAACTCGAATCAACTGTTGGTTCAGGTGATGGGCATCTCTCGCCCACGGGAGAGGTCCAGGTTTTTACCCTAGAAATGGCATTTTACTATTATATTGCACAAAAATACAAAAGAAAGGAGGCAAGTCCATGTGCCAACAATTTATCATTTTTGATGTCTGTACAATAATTTTTCATGATTGGTGATGCATTTTGCATTTTCACAACTCATTTTCTGGTAGTTTCTCTCCCTTCTGAATGAATCCATGAAGTATGGCATAAATTGATCACACGCAAGAAGATCCTGCTCGGTTAAAGTATAATCAAACTAACTGACTAGCGGACCAAATGAACTACGCTTCCGTCTTGTCTTAGCTTCGTACATAAA
The DNA here is from genome assembly GCF_051530095.1 of Phoenix dactylifera. NCBI lineage: Eukaryota > Viridiplantae > Streptophyta > Magnoliopsida > Arecales > Arecaceae > Phoenix > Phoenix dactylifera. The sequence continues at coordinate 26,823,208 of NC_143203.1, forward strand.
AGACCACGATCTTGAGCCTGGTGCTGTTACGTATTGGCTAGTCAGGCTGTTATATTAATTTGAATTAACTGGCAGTCTTTGGGTTATCATCACTGTGAATCAATGCAATGCACGTCAACAAACACCCAAGCGACATTGAGATTGTCATCTGTATCCAAGCCAGAGAATTTGTCCTTAAATCAGAGTTGGCTTGAAAGTGTTCTCTGTACCAGAAATATGGAGGTGATCTGGAAACAAAAGTATTGAGGCAAGCACGAGATTTCAAAGCCGTATAATATTAACCATAACTGTGGGGCTACCATGACATCTTCACAAATCACGTTCAAGAACCTGGAAAGAAACTGAAACTGTAAAGGATACCATGCAGATCAGGTGCATATGACTACCAAAAAAGCATATATGGATCAGCAGTCCAACTTGCTCTTATCCATAGGAGTTTGGAATGGATTAACAGAATCCAGAGAACCTGTCATCACTTGGTGGCGTGTTACCACTGCAATGCAACAAAAAACTTAGCACTCACTAACTGGTTACCAACTATACAGCGAACAAAACCATGCAGGCTGCAGGAGCATGTAAGAGAAGAAAAGAAAAACGTAAAAATGTCAGAATATTCTATATCAGCTCAAGTAAAGAAGTTTCAATCTTCAATTCTGGCCAAAATATATGCCCACCAGAGTAAACACCTCCTCAATAACATGAACCCAAAATTTCGGAAAAGCATCAACTAGAATAGTCACAGCAGCCCAACCTTGCAGCATCCGATACCCAACAATGGAACCAAGTTTACCATAAGTATCTTCGAAGATCATGACCCAAAAACCTGCCAGAGGGGCACTCATAAGACAGATGGCCGCGCCCACCACAGTTGTTGCAGACAACAATACCAAGACAGTCACGGCTGATGTGACCTGGCTGGCCACAGATATGGCATATGATGCCGCAGAAGGGCCCACCTTGGATCTCTGATGCCACGCTTGCCTTGGGACAGTTGCATGCCACATGGCCTGAAACATTGCAGATATTGCATACTGGGTCGTTAGGGCATTCACGAGCCAGGTGACCAGTCTTGCGGCAGTTGTTCCAAGCCTTGTCATTGGTGCAGTCTGTGGCAATATGGCCTGGCTTGTAGCAGTTTTTGCAGAGCCTGGAGTTGAAGGGGACTAATCTTGAGCTGTGGCAATCTCGAGCCAGGTGGCCTGTTTTGTTACACATGTGGCAGACAGGTTCATTGCTGCACTCACTGGCAACATGTCCAGGCTCCTCGCAATTCCAGCACAGGGTCTTTGTAGTGCACTCTGCTGCAATGTGCCTGCAGACAAAGCGCCGACAGCAAGTATTTATGGTCAGGTTGGAAATAAACTGATGGTTGCTATTCTGCATTACTGTATGACCCAACAACTCATAGAAGGCCCCCCATGTTCGGCACTTGTTTTAGTTTTAGATGATTTAATCCATTAAAGTTGTTGAACATTTTTTTTTTGAAACCAAATATGATCACTTACCCTGGGAGTGCACAATTGTTGCAGACAGCTGCATTTGGACAGTCTCTAACATAGTGTCCAGGACGCTTACAGTTATTGCAGAGATAATCCCTGGAAGACAACGACAAAGAACATAGAACCACCAGCTTTAAACAATCCCCTGTGTACAATAAAGTATTCGTGCAAATAGTTTGATGAAATATCGCTGCCAACAATGCATGACATGTTCGATGCCAGTGAGCAATGTATCATCACTCCAAATCACGTAACTTAAGAGAGACATTATCCATTACCATCTTAAAAGGGAAAAAGATAAAGGCAACTATAATGGTTAGCGGTTATTATAAATTAGTTAAAATGTGCAAACTTATGATAAAAAAAACATGGCAACATCAAATTGCTCATAGATGAAAGAACCTTGATAGTGATATCTTACTATTTATTAAATAAGACGGACTCTCTTTCTAAATTTACTCATAAAATTTATAGTCAGATAAAATGTCCTCTATTTCTTGCAGAAGTAATGTTCATTTCAAAACAATTTATAGTTTGAGCTTCTTTCTACAACTAGGATCCAACTTAATGTATACATTCCACGTTCTTCATCCAGGTCGCAATCAGCATTGATGGCATTTGATTTCAGCACATGAAAATGAATCTCATATAGAATTTCATTAACAAATCAAAGTTAACCAACTGAACAAAGTGAAACATGTAACAATACGTCACAAACACCTTTCAAAAATATTTTTTCCAAAAGTATAAAGGACAAGCATGAGCTTTAGGTGACAGAAATGAATGATGTACAGATAAACTATAACATGACATATTCGTCAAAGGGAAAGGAGAGTTAATTTATATATGAAGGCAGCAACTGTCTATATAGAACATACATTCTGAACAGAGCTTACACCTTATCAACCAAGGATCCCAGCCTCCTACAAACAATTAGCTCACCGGAAGAACAAGTGCAGAACACATGACTAGGATTTAGGTATAAAAAAGAATCAGAAGGATAATTCCAGGATTCTCGCCCATTTTTTTCAATCAAGATTGAAGTGTTTAACTTAGCTCTCAACCAAGGCCTCCATGCGCTTGCAGCACCAAAATGACAAAGCCGCAACACTAAAAAATAAATATATAAAGAGGGAAAAAGTATATTCACGGTAGATAAACAATTATTTGGGAGACTTGAGTTAACCCTCATAACAATCCAAACCAGCTCCTTTTGGATCAATCTGAGCCATCTACAAACAAACAAAATGCGAGAAGGATAAAAAGAACAAAAGAAAAAGGCTAGCATATTGACTATGTAGGGCCCAATAACTTTGTCAAGACAGACTCTTCTGGTAATTTGACACTTTCAGTTTTTCTTTTTCTTTGAACATATACAAAAATGAGAGAATTGACAAAGGGATTTCAAACCTATGCCCCTCTAGAGTATATCATGAACTCCTTATTATAACTGAGGCTGCAATGAAATTTAGAATCAGACTTTCACGATTATGCTTGTAACAAACCCAATCAGGGCTTTAAACTAGCTAAATTTAAAATAAGCATAACACCAGACCTAATGGTTGTAAATCCATAAGCAGATTGTAATTTTTAATTTTTTTACTCTCTTTCCATTTCTGTTCTTTTTCCTCTTATTCTTACCCCCTTGTTAGGCTAGAAACAAATCCATGATAGACAATCCATTCAATATTGTTTCCTACCTTAAATGCATGAAGTTGATATGATCCCAAGCCACACAATATCAGTTGCCTATTGTAAATGAGCTTCTTTGCTTGATATCCAACACATTTTCTGCCACCAAGACCTGCTGCAGCAACCACCATCACCATGGCAACAATGATCATAATTGTTCCTTTTTTAGTGTTTTTTTTTTGTTGGAGGTGGGAGGTTGTGCTGAGGGCAGGAGGACGAAAAATGGAAGAAGAATAAGAAGAAGAGATGGAGGAAGTGGGGACAAGATTTAATGGGAGAAAAACAGGTTCAGTGTGTACAGTTATGCAAAAGCGCCATTGTTCAGTGTCATCATTGGTCATTGGAACTTTGGTGTCATCACCACCCCCCTTTCTTCTTCCTCCTTTTAATCTATATGCCTAGAGATGAACCAAATCCAAAATAGGAATAACTAGGCGATTGAGAATCCATAAAGCTAATCCCAAATAGTTGGGAAAAGACTAGATGGTTATGGTACCTTGAAATGCACCCGACCAACATATCATGATGCACCTTGGTCCAAGCATGCCGCCAAAGACTTGCACTAGGCCTAGCAAACTGCCCATGTACGTGCCCCAAGATCTATGTTGCCTAGGCAAATCACCCAGCGTTAGGCAGGGTGCCTAAAAGGCAGCTCCATAAAAAAAGTAAACAAAAACATAGTCACTTGGGTCTTTTTCTTCCAACATGCAAGAAATTCCATCTCCATTGTGATGATTCGAAGAATGGAAAGAAAATGAGTTCAGCATTTCATTATATGATGTTCGGATGAAAGATAACGAGACGGATAATCAGGCATCTGCATTTTAAAAAGATTATTTACTAATGTGGGATGTGAAGATGTGGGGAAAAAGACCAATTGAATACTCTCCTTAAAGATGATGCAAAAAAATGTAAAAAATCCCTTTTCCATAATTTAGTCACCTCTTCCCTTTTCTTCCTATCAACATCCAACTTCCTTACAATCCTTAAACCTCTAATGATCATTGAGCCAAGAAATACCATGCCTCATCAGGATGCTACGGAAGCATATGAGGACATTTGGTGCGGACACCAGTCCCAGATCATCAATTAGACATGTGTACAATCGCATGCATAGGAGGGCAGCCCACGCAGTGGCACTTTGGCTAGGTGACAGATTATGAGAGAGAGAGAGAGAGAGTTTTTTATGTTTTATTTGTTGGGTACATTGATCTTTTCTGTAGGGATATTTTGGTTTCTCTTTTTTTTTTTAGTTTTTGCCTATATAAAGGCTTATAAGGCTTTGTTAAAAGGATGATGATTAATTTTGAGAGCTTCCTCATATTTTCTTTTGTTGGTGGACTCTGTGGGTTTAGTTACCATTATTCAGTGGATTCTGGATGCCTTATTGGTGGACTCCTAGTATTTGTATTGTCCGAGGCGTTGTTCTGCATCAAATTGGTATCAGAGCCGAAGATCCTACTACTCATCATTTGATCATCCTTCGCTTCTTCGTCGAAGATCCTAGTTTATGGACGGTCCACCCCCACTCCCACTTCCTCACGTGTACGCATTTCCTCACTTGTTCTTCGATCAAGCACTCGCACCGCGAACGCCGGATCGTATCAAAATCCGTCGCTCATCAAGCACAAGTTCCGAACTTGGAGAAGACTTCGACGCCCTCGCTAAGCCGCAAGAAAAGATCATTGCCATCACCGAGCCGCACGAAGAGATCATCCTCATCGAACAACAAGAAGAACTCATCGTCACCGCCGAACCACGAAGCGAGATTCGACAGCCATCTCCTCCGGTTCCTCCGTCGTCACTGTCGTGTTGTTTTTGCGTCATCCAATAGACGCCGGCTGCCAAGTCCTTCACCATCTTCATCGTCGCCATCGCCTTAGTTTAAAAAAAAGGCAAACAGAGAGCACCAAAAAAAAAGAAAAAAAAAAGACTAGCAGATTTCAGTTTCTTTTTTCTTAATCTTCTCCCCAAATCTCGAAATCCATCACCACTGCTTTTCTTTTCTTCCCTCCATGTGTGCCACCACTCAAAGAGAGTGTAATTAGTTTTCTTAATAGATTACAACTCATCTAGAATTTGAATTTGGCTAACAAATTTGAATTTGGCCTTTCCCCCCAAATGTCTTTGAAACTAAATTTGCTCCTCAAATTCCAACTATCCATAATCTTCTCCCCAAATTTTGAAATCCATCACCACTTCCTTCCTTTTCTTTCTTCCACGTGTCCCACCTTCAAGAAAAGTGTAATTAGTTTTCTTAACAAATTACAGCTCATTTAGAATTAAAATTTGGCTAACAAATTTCAGATTTGGCCTTTTCCCCCAAATATCTTTCAAACTAAATTTGCTCCTCAAATTCTAACTATCCATAGCAATCCAAACAACCCAAATCCACATGATTTTGTTACGAGAATTTTTTCCACTCAACTAGTGTAATTTTTTTTTCCTTCTCCCACCGCTCCACCTCCGTTGCCGCCACCCACCTCGACGCCGCCACCCAACTCGATGCCGCATCCCATCTACCTCGACACCGCCACCCGCCTCAACCCCGATACCCCATTGGTGGATTTCGTAGGTTTAGTTACCATTGTTCGGTGGATTCCGAACGCTCTATTGGTGGATTTCTAGTATTTGCATTGTCTGAAATGTTGTTCTGCATCAACATTTAGACAATAACTATGGCACATGTGGCTATTGTTTTTCTAGCTAGCCTTAAGTCTTTAGGTTCTAGGGCATCATTAGGTCTATACCATTGATTCTTGAGATTGTTGAGCCTTTGTATGATTCAGTTATGTGGTAATAGATGCTATTTTAGGAAGTTGCATGTCTAGTAAATTGTGAGGCAAATAAGATAATTTTATATCAACAAAACTAGCAATACTTTTCTTAGCATTTGAAGCAAGGTCTACTGTACCGATTATACCGACATACTGGTGGGCGTCGATACCGGTACAATACCGAAACAAACCAGTACCAAACCGGCGAAGACAAAAAAAAAATTAATGCACGGACGCGCGCGCGGATGCGGTCCACGTTAAATGCCACAAAGTGGCATTAAATGCCACTCTGAGGCATTGAATTGGGCGAGCTGTCCCCTGCGCCTGCGTGGGTGCTCTTCCCTACGCGTGGGCGCGCAGAGCGCCCGCGCTTGGACCTGTGCAAACCGGCTCGGTTCGCCCCGATACACAGCGGAATTGGTCCATTCCGACCCCTGTAGGGCCGGAACCGTTTTCAATAGTCGAATCATACCGGTGGGTATCGGTACTGGTACGGTACGCGCTGAACCGGCCGGGTTGGGCCGGTTCAGCAGATCTTGATTCGAAGGTTTTTGTTATATTCTCCCTCCTATAACATTGGCTACAGTGCTTGCGTACTATATAATTGATCACCTAAATAGATGGTTTCTGTTGTCCTTGAGATAGTTTGATCATTGCATAAGTATTTTACTTCTCAATTAGTGACTGGGCTCCCTTATCTTCTGCAGTCAACTAAACTATGCCATGACACTCAGATGGCTGAAACTTCTATTTGGTATGCCTTTCAAAATTTATTTTTGGATGGCATTCCAAAGCCTTTGCAAGCCCTTGTTATTTGGTAGCAGTCGTTGTCAATCACTATTTTTAGCTAGGCAGGTTGGTGGGTATTGATAGCATTATGTTTCGGAGACCAGTCTGTTCTAGCCATAATAATGATCCCTGATAAAGGCAATGGAAGCATCAAGGCCAACAGAATACCACACTATCTTAAAAAGGATGCATACTCTTATGTGTCATGAAATGTGCGTGTGAATATGTACTTCTATCTTTTGTACCAAAAGAAAAAAATAAAAAACCATGTACTTCTATCTTTACCTCAAATGTTCTCATACTGCGGATGCAAGCTAGCTGGTTGTTGATTCAGTATTTCTCATACTGCGGATGCAAGCTAGCTGGTTGTTGATTCAGTATGATGTACCATGCCGAAATCATCGTATTAATTAACAGTTAAGAGTAAGCTGGTCGGAGGCAATCACATGGCCAAATAGGTAAACATTCAATGAAAACTAGGAGGGGGAACATCACACGTGGCTCTTAAGGAAGTCCTTGACAGAGTAGAGTTCCAAGACTCAACTTATGGTTTTTTGGAAGAAGCATCACATTAACTCGAAACTTTTTTTTTTTTTTTGGCTAATAACTCGAAACTATTTTTTCAATAGATTGCATTTATGTGGTGCTACAAATGGCTTGGTACTCAAAATTTCTGATAATGCAAAGGCAAGATTCATAAATTAAGATAAGAGCAAATATGCTAACATGTTTAAGACTTGGTAAATTTATAACAAAACCCATCTGTGCATCTCTCTGTCTCTCTCACACACACACTCACCCTCTCTCTATGTGTGTGTATGTCAATGTGCATGTACATACAGATGGTATTGTAAAGATAATACAACAGATACCAATACTGAGAAGGGTGTTCATAACAATAATGTAAAACTAAAAGCCAAGCCGATAACAAAGATGACAACATTGGTTTGGTATATTAAAACAATATTGCACCACTATGATTGTTCTGGTCAAAATAATGCAATGAAAGTAACATTGATATTGATGCTAATTTTGTTGGTGAGATTGACAGAGATCTTCTTATGCAAATACATGCTATTGATGCTACAATGTGTTTATTGCCTATGCTGGTAAGTTTGTGCTATACTTAGTAAGAAGGCAAATGTTAATCAACATTCTGACAAATGTACTGACAAAGAAATATCATTATCAGAATCAGCATCAAGTTTTTTTCCCCTCCTTAAAAAAACATGAAATATCAATCATTTAAGGGCTCTAAATGCCAGATCCCACAAGGTGGTGAATTGGAATTTTAAGCTCATGACCATCCATTAGTTATCTATCCATCTATTGTAGTAGTTCTCAAGCAATTTTGAAAATAAGGGATTTCGCATTTCACAACATTAAAATGAACAAATGTGGATAGATTGACCCCTGAGTTAGAAAGGGCAAGTCCAATTCATTCGAATACAAAAGGAACAACATTCCATCTACTACGAGTTCGAAGAGTGGAATACATGAAAGCAAATCCAGTAACATAAACGCAAGCTCACCGGTAGCTGCGGCGTTCCCTCTCATAGGGGGCGTCACGATAGGACATGCGCTCGGTGCGGAACCGACGTGCTCGAGGAGGGCTTCTGCCGCTGTCCGGACTCATACTGATAACCCCACAAATCACAACCTCTCCACTAAACAACCCCTCCTGCTACTCCGACTCCAGCTCCAGCTTCTCACCCAAACTTTATCCTGTCGTAAAACTCCATTCTAGTGATTTTTTTTTCAGAAAAAAGCCCACATCTTGTCATGAATATAAACAGTATAAACAAAATTAGACCAATCAATTTATCAAGAATCCGGTCTCTTTTCTTCAAGAAACCGCAAAAGTCTTCAAGAAGTGCAACTAATCAAAGACCAGAGCGTTAGAAACTAATTCTCGTAGCAGAAAACGATCGGAAGACTCGGAAACATAAACCTAAAGAAAGATTTAACAAGCAGATCCGTCCTCCCGCAAATCAGTCCCAAGAAATCTCGAGTGCGACCTAAAGTGCGAGAGAAATGCCATCGAATCGCGGGAAAAAAAAGGGATTGAGTTGGGGGGCCGATACCGTGTATTGAGGTCCGAAGCGATCAAGGCTCGCCCCTTGGCCGCGGTGCTCTGAAGAGAGAGAAACACGATCGAGATTGAGAGCAATGCACGGGGGCAAGAGAGGACTTCCACAGACGGACAAGATAAACCTCCTTGGCGGTGGACTTGGGGACGTGATCGGGACTCGGCACTCCGTTTTCTTTCCCTGACGACGGAAATTGACCTCTGGGCACAATCTCGTCGGAGTAGGCGTTTTGCGTCGTGTAGTCTCGATGGATGATGGGTCGCGCCGGGATCTTGTCAACCGAGGGAATTCCCTCGGCAATCACCGCCCGACCCGCCTCTGAGAGCCCTGAATGGCGTCATGGCTCTGGGTTTACGGCCAACGCGCACAGCTTATAAGCGTGTTTATTGCGCGGCAACCTCAGTTCCTCGCCAGAGCCCTAGTATTTTGTTGGGAAACTTGACATCCAATCGTTTCTTTGACTGGAGTTTAATATGGGGTTCCTTGATCATCGGCATTTAGTTCTTAGTCATGCATACATTTAAACAAGATCTGCGCGCATTTACAAGTATATCATATATATTTATGCTAGTTCTTCTATGTAGTTGTATTGTTCCTACATGCCGTTACACTGTCTTTATACACACTGAAGTATAAGAAACCTTGAATGTTTATATGGTGTCTTGCATAAGTACATCTCACAAGTGATTCTTGTTTTAGATATCGAGATGGAGTGAATGTTTATGTGTGATGATTTCATCCTGCAAATGTAATAATTAATGTGTTGGCATGACATGTTAAGTATGATGGCAAGGATTTACCAGCATAGATATTAAAGGCATTCCAACGTGGGGCTCATAAAAACGTAATAGATACAACTTGATCATAGGCAAAATGCTAAGATAGACATGGTTAAAACATTCTACCCCAGCCCATCCAGGGGCTGGACCCAAAGGCCTGGGCTGATGCTCACCTTGCGCAGCCCAAAGTTTCGAGCCCGAAAACCGAAGCCATAGTCCAGCCCAACTCAAGGCCTTGGCTTTTTAGCCCATATTACTACTGGGTCCTGACCTAAAATGAAATCATAGATGCGCCCATTTGATGTGTGCGTAGGCCCAGCATCACATCAGCACCGTTCATTTGGCTATGGAAACAAGCAAAAGTGGTCCCTGCGACTGCGTCTTTCATTTCCTCGCTTGGGCGATAGAGAGAGAGAGAGAGAGAGAGAGAGGGGAGAAAAGGAAGGATGAGGAAGTTCGATCCATGGCCGGTGTTTTTCAGGAGGGAGTTCAACCGCAACTGGCCCTTCCTCGTCGGCTTCGCCATCACCGGCGCCGTCATCGTCAAGCTCACCGCCGGCCTCACCGGTGATTAAATTTCCGCCTGTTTACCCCCCCGCGGCGATCTCGCCTCCCTTTTTGTCTTCGTCATTTTTGTCTTGTCTTCTAATTTTTCTTCTTTGTTTTTTCTTTGGTGCGCCAGAGGAGGACGCCAAGAACTCTCGCTTCGTGCAGGAGCACAACAGGTTCAGTCTTATCTCAAATCCTAGTTTTTCTTTTCCTTTTCCTTTTTCTTTTTTTAAAAAAAGGAATTTTGGATGCCCTTTGGATATTATTTCGATTTATCACCTTGTATGGACGTATGATCTCGCGGTGCTTGATGTTTGGGTGTTAGGATACGTTAGATTAGCGAAGATTTGGTGCTACATCTGGTACAAATGTTTTTGGGTTTTCTTTTCAAACAAAGGTTGCATCGTCTTCTCTTTTGTTCGATTTTTGTGGCATATATGTTGTACAGAATCGCCACGTTAAAAATTGCTCTGGTTCCGTTTCCCCCTAATGATTACATCTTGGATTCCCTTGTATTGGAGTTCAGTGTGAAGTCTTTTCTTTATTGTTAATGTTGTTCTCCCATTTTGCTGGTAAAAACAAGTTTTACAAACGACCGGTTTTGTGTTATGGATAATGTCTGCTAAATGAATGATTTGAGAGTCGCATGTGTTTTGGCAAAAAGTTTAAGGAGACATGGATGTATCTTATTCTAAGGCTTTTTGATTACCAAAGGTGTAGTTCTAATTTTGGTGTGTGTTACTCTTCCCGGATGAAGTCTAGAATTCATGGGGATGATTACAAAAATATGAATCTAGAGATGGAAAGCAGGGCACTTGGATTATATGGCTTTAGAAAAATCCAAGAACAAAATGATTGCAGGGATTTCAGTTCTAATAAATATTGGAAAGGATATTTTGATAGAGTAAAGGTGTAGAGCAGAGGGCCATAAGAAGTTCTATCTGTTCCCTTTTATTTGTTAAGAGCTAATACAGAGGCTAGTTTTGTATGCTGATGATATCCTAATGTTTCTTGGAATATATCTAAGAGTATGGAAAGGCAAGTCTCATTTCATTCTTTTTTTTTAAAATAAATAATTTCAATCCGTAAGTGCATTGGTTGCTAATGAATGATAACAATTTGTTGATTGAAGCATTGTGACATTAGATGATTAACTGAAATTTGCAAGAAGGTAATGGTAGTCCCAATAGTATTGACTGCTTATGCAAGAAGAACTAAGTTGACTGGATACCAATTTGTTAGTGCGGTTTCACTATCATGCCTTGTAAGATTTAGATGCCGTGCAGTTGTGCCAGAAGCCCACAGGAATTGAAAAACTGACCATAAGGTACCTATCATGAAACCACCATAGTTTGGAAGGGATATACAGGAGTTGCTTTGTCAAATGAGGCAGGCAAATTGAGTTCTTGTGATAGCTTATTTGATTACTGAAAACAAGGTAACAAACCCTAACAAGGAAAAAGAAATATTTATTAAACTCATTTTAAACCCTAACAAACCCTAACTTGATTTAACCATATTTATCAGTACTTAATGAGGAAAGATTTGGCATGCTTCTAAAGGAATGAGTGGCAAAAAGTACCCTTTTCATATGGTTTTAATTAATCAATGCCATGCAACTGGGTTATGTGGAAAATAGGATTTTCTAGATGATGGCTGGTTATGCAAGGATTTAAATTGCAGTTCTATTATACTCTTTCGCATTTTTCAATGAAGGCCTATGTAGATTGCCAATGTCTGTAATTAGAAGTTGATGTTAATGATGAGCAGTCTCAGGACACAATGTTGGTTTGAGAGATGCCTAAAATGTGTTGTGGAGATTATGGATATCTTTTTTTGGTCTCCAATTTTCACCGAATGTATCAACAGAATTATTTTCTTTATTCGGTTAATGATTCTAACCAAAATCGATTCGTTGGGACCTCACTCTCTTGTTTCATCTGACTTTCATCAAGCGATGCACTTATTGAATCCGGGACAGATTCGCTTATTGAGCTGCCTGCTTCCAACGCCCTTACCATTCCATACTGCTCTGCAGTCAACACTCCCAAATCTGGAAATGCTAACCAAAACTTCAATGGTAAACCTACATTCATGATTAGGACTGTCTGATATCATGTAACACGTGAGGGGTATAGAGCAAGCACAGTAGTTTTTCTGTCAAGATGCAAACGCACTTTTGCAAACAGTAGTATGATACAGCCTTCTCATTTTGGAGATGCAAATGTTTATACGTTGAAGAATAATTTTGAATTCATGCTGCACGTCTATGATTTTGGTATAGCAAAATGATCACCACTGCTATTATTCAAGTGTAAAGTTCGTGCACTTAGCAAACTTGCTGATCGTAGTGGTCACTTGCAACATTGCCATTTTTATTGGTTAAGCTGCTTGTTAGTTGTCTTTTATTTTTGAATATGTTGAATTTCCTGAGAGAAAAGCAAATTGTTACTTTGATATTGCAAGGGGGGAACATGTGTCAAAAATATTATACTAAGTTATAAAATGTGATAAGTCAGTTCAGATTAAAAACATGAACAAGTGTGGTGTGCAAGTGGCTGTTATAGCCTTTTGCTCAGAAAAAAAAAACTATTCTTTCACTGTCTTTTGCCCCTCGATACATGGTTTGGGTGTTTTCTTGTCTTTAGCCTTTTGCTGATTGCTTGCATGCCATGCCAACCAGTACATGTTGTTCTATCCAGTTTTATTAGAATTTTGTGTATTCATGCACATGCTTAATGTTATTCAACATTTCCAAGACTTAGAGAAGGCTGTCTTGATGAATTGAGGAAGCGCAATGGCATTCTAACAATTATATTAAAATAGGCCTGGTAGTCCATGTTCCTAGTGATCATGCAAAGATTATTCTGATTTTTCTCAATTTTGTTGTCAAAATGTTTTTTTTAACACCTGAACGAGTGGGTTCAAATGTTTGAATTATTTTTGTTGGACACATGTATGATATGTATATTTCCCATTGTAAACAAGCAGACTAAAAGCGTCAATTTTTTGTAGGTAAACTAAAGCTGATTTGGTTGCTGGTTTGAGTTTGTTTCCATGATGAGGCTGGCCAAGTCCCTCGTTGTTCTGCATAAAAACTGAGCATGGTCTATGTGCTTTATGTTGAAAACTTCTTAGTATTTTTCAATTGAAAATAAAGACTGATGGATGGTATATGGACAGTTCCTTGAAGGATTTTATTGTAAGTTGTAAGAGTGTTAAACTGCCGCCTAGTCTAATAGTCATATGTGCATGTTTGTTGCCTTATAATAAGGTTATCATACTACTGGCATGCTGGTGCTCTCGGCTGATATATGCTTTGAATCAGCCGCTGGCCTCTGTTCTGATATCAACATGAACTTCCCTTCTTTTGGCGGACGCTGGTGATGGCAATGCCTAAACGCAGTTGGAAATCGACTAACATAGCTATGATTTGTTGGACTTCCTTCCAGATTGTGCCTGTCTGGTTCGGCCTTCTGGCTGAATACAATCCCTTGGCACTTGCGGGGGGGTTGGTGAATGGTGATGCCTGTTCCTTCCAGATTGTGTTCTTATTCCATGTAACTTGATTGATGGTCTGTGCTCGGTTTCAACAGATGCACAATGATATGTCGTTGGTTGCTTCAAAGGGATGTATACAAGGTTATGATCTTTGTTAGTCCGTTCATCCCACTTTAAAGTGAATCCAGTATCCCAGTTGGCTGAGGTAACGTTCTAGTTGGCTGAGGTTGTGATAGGAGAGTGTGTGATTCAATGACTCTCCAAAGGGTTCATGTGCTGCATTCGGTTTGGAAGACTGGATATAAAGATGATTTCCAAAAGCAGTTGCTAACAGTGGTACAGGGTATAGGACATAAATAGATGATTGGAACTTCCTTGTATGTGAGGCATTTTGATTTCTATTTGGCAGTTCATCTTCTAAAATCTTCTCGCAGAGTTGTTGTCACTGGCTCTTTCATCAGGTCAGTAGAGAAGCATTGCATGCTTGTTTGCGCTACCGTTGTCTCATCTTTTTTATTTCTTCATCATACAGTGAAAAACACTTCCTCCAGTGCTCAGACTTCTTTTTGGAGGTTTGGTCCTATTTCTTTTTTTCTCTTAAGAAAAAGGGTAGGGAGCCTTAATCCGAATTCTAAACCGGCGTGGCACTGCCTTTCGATCCATAGAGCAGGAAGAGGATAAAATAAAGGCCCCCAAAAGTCACGACCACTAAGATGTGCATAGTGATTTGATCTTTTGAAAATTCATTTTTCGAAAAAAATCATTTTTGGGGGCTTACGCATTACACACGGAAGATCAGATTACCTGACTTGCATAGTAATTTCCCTCTTTTTTGATGATCAGTTTATGGATGTCTTGTGAACGCAGTTAGCAAATCTCATCAAGTTGCATCATAGCACCTTGGATAGGTTTTTAGATTCTGAAACCTACACCATCGCCAATGCCTCTGCTTCACCTTCTTACATAATTTTCCTTTCTGTTTATTTTTATTACTTTTTTTTATTCTCTCTTTTTGAGGTTAGGAGGAATTGATCCTCACCTTCTACTTCCATCCTCGAGGGCCAACGCTAACCAGAATTGTCCGCTTGATCCAAGTGGCAAAGGTGATACCATCCGTGCAGAAGTTTTGTAATTTTTCTTGGCTTATTCTTAATAAATAAAACTTATCGTGTTTGATTTATCTCCCATTCAGTCCGCAGACTGAAATCTTGTCTGCTGTCCGATACATCATAAATAAGTGCAGAGAAGACCACGGGTCTGACCAGCTTAGAGTCTCATTAGCCTCAATACGATTTCCGAAAGTTATTTTTAAGTAGGAAGAGGATCGTTATTGCGAATTCTAATTTGCAGTTATCTTGGTTCGATCAGAGCCGATTCAGCCTGTGATCCCTCAATTGTCATTTGCTCTTCCAGCCTAAGCCTGCTAAGATCAGATTATATCTGATTCATATTTCTGCCAGTAATGTCTATTCACATCTGATTATATCTGCTAAGATCAAATTATATCTATTCACATTAGATTTTGCCATTCCTCAAAGCATACTCCAAAGTTACCAAGATTTTCAGATGAGAAACATTATTAAGCTCTTTCTTTTTTTTAAAAAAAAAGATTTTTTAAATTACATAATTGCAAATCATTTGTTATAATGTCAAAAGCAATAACGAATTGCGGATGTGGCGCTTCTTCCTACCTACAACACTCAATAGTATTCCTGATGATATTGCAATAGTTTTGCTCTAGAGCTCTGAAAAAGATAATAAATATATACATGATGTCATGGTTGAGAGGTGCCGCAACATGCGTAAGATGGCAGAACAAACCTGGCATCTTTCCAGAAGTTGAGTTAGCAAATATCCATGCAGTAGACATTCATGACACAAGAAACAGCTAGAACAACCATTATTTTCTATAGCCATTTTGCTGGAAAAATAAGTCCTCACATGATCCAATAACTGAAATAACAACATCAAATGAAGCAAAAAAAGACCCTCCTTTGCTCAAATTACTCATCATACAGCTACTGTTTTTTCTCTTTTAAAATCCTTGTTGACAAACCACCACCATAATGAGCAATCATTTATTCTAAGATGACAAGGCATGCGATGCAGAATGCTGGCATCTCTGAAAACAAAGCTTCAATCCAGAGGGAAAAATTGATGCTCAAATTTATGCTTTTTTGGGCACGCCAAGACGCCGTCGGAAGTCCTCTTCCATGAGAGGAAGGCCCTGCCGTAGTGTAACCTTGTGCTCCCATCCTAGTAACTCCTTGGCTTTTGTGATGTCTGGCTTCCTTTGGCGAGGATCATCAGGTGTATTCTCCACTACTTTCACAGGCACCGTGGGATCAATTAACTGCATTTAAGTTAAAGTTTGTCATTACACTATTTAAATGAGGGGAGGATAGTGCAATTTAAGAATAAAAAACAGAGTTTGGATATTGGACTAAAAGGACCAGGTAAAAGCTTACCTCCTTAATGGTTTCAGCAAGTTCCATCATTGTAAATTCTCCTGCAGCATTGGCAATGCATACTTACATTAGATAAAATGATCATCAACACTGACCCTTGGTTAGGTTATAGTCTTGAATTAAGAGAATTCCAACACATCAAGCATTTGCCCCCATGTGGAGAGCTACAGATCCCAGGTCCAGGACTTGTTTCATTTGGTTGTCAGCTGCATGCTTGGATATCATGCAGCAATAATGCAATATGCTTCTTAATTCACATAACAGTCAATCATGCAAGTTCGAGATAATTAAGCAAATTACCAGGGTTTCCTAAATTGATAGGGCCTGTGTTATCTCCTTCCATCAGCCTAATAAGTCCATCAACCTTCAGAGTTTATAGAGAAGTGAATTCCCAGAGCATTAAATAACCAGATTGTACTTAAGAAACTGAATATCACCAAATAAAGCACTACTTTTTTACCATATCAGAAACATAACAGAAACTTCGAGTTTGCGTTCCAGGTGCTTGAACAGTTAAGGACTCGCCCCTGTATGAAATCAGAATAAATGAGATATGCAGACAATCTTGGATGGAATGCAAAGCGGAAATAACAGATGACGGCAAAGAGGTTACCGAAGCGCCTGAGCTATAAAGTTACTGACAACACGACCATCATCGATGTTCATGCGTGGTCCATATGTGTTAAAAATTCTAGCAATACGAATCTCTGTTGAATACAATAAGTCCAAAGTTAAAAGATGATTTATGATCATATGCCTCCCATCTCTCATGCCACTAGAACATCTTCCAGGATGTGCAAAACCAGCAAGTTGGATTTCTAATTCACAGATAATCAATCACCTATGCCATGCTGCCTATGATAGTCAAACATTAAAGTCTCTGCCACACGCTTGCCCTCATCATAGCAACTCCTGACTCCTGTGGTACAAGGAATAACCAATTACCAATAAGGAGCCAGAGACAGGAAAGCAATGTAGAAGATCGCTAACAAAATGCAAACACTTCAAGAAAAGAGTCTTACCGATTGGGTTAACATTTCCCCAGTACTCCTCCTTCTGAGGATGCTCAAGAGGATCACCATAAACCTCTGAGGTTGAGGTCAGCAAAATCCTGCAAGGGAAGAAAATAGTGCAGTAAAATATCACTAGTTATTCTTGCTAGAGATTTCAAATTGTCCAATAAAAGCAGTTTAAACACTACCTTGCTCCAACCCGCTTTGCAAGTCCCAACATGTTTAGTGTGCCAATGACATTTGTCTTTATCGTCTGTTGTAAAAAAAATCATTTCAAGCTAGATTTGCTTTCTAGTTCAGTACTCGTCATTCATATATACATGCATACAGCTACAATAGATGAGCTGTAATGTTACAGCAACAGAATGGGCAACTAGTGACAATTACGTGAAGAAAATTGAAACAATACAATTCAAGCTACTATTTTTTATAAAGCAAAAATATGACTATGGCAGAAGATTTCCTTCTGGGGGATGGAGTGCAAATGTATCATGTCACAGATTAGTTGAGAGAATACAAATACGTGTGTGCAGCACAAGACATAACTAGGATCAAGATACTAGCTGAATGAATGGAGGTGAGGAAGGAAAACCTGGGAAATGGTAAAATTTAACTAAGAGGCACTGTGCCAGAATATGTACATTGTCTCAAACTTCTGACACCCAAAGTCAGGTAATGTTCTTTGATTACTGTCTGGCTAACATGAGTTTCAAAATTCAATCACTTCAGGAGCTGGCAACTATTCGGACAGGCCAATTTATTATAAAGTAATTTCTTTTTTATACATACTATGTACTCTAAGCTTCTTCCAGCAATCAACTGATCAACTAGTAAAACCGTGCTAGGTTCATACTTGTCACTGACATAGATGCTCAGCATGACATGTCACCCTAAATTTTGGACTAGACAAACACACCTTCACAGGGTTGTATTTGTAGAAAATTGGAGAGGCAGGGCAAGCAAGATGATAGATTTGATCCACCTCTACCAGCAATGGCTCTGTGACATCTGAGAGTCAGCAGAAAAAAAAAAAAACAAAGTCAGGCAAGTGCAAAGTGAATTTAGTTAGCTACCAGGAAAATCTTCCAATACTGACAAAAAAATGCAAACTGCATAAAAAAGGTAGAAGCACTGAATTCCTAAATCATGTTATATCTGGAGAACCATAACCAGAAGTCGCAAGTAGGCAAAAGAACAAATTCACATTAGAAAAGATGATAGAAGAGTACTTAAGCAAGGGTCTGAAGTCTGAGCACAGAATCTCACAATCAGTTACAAAAAATAAACTTCCAGCTTGTCTTGATTAATTTAACCAGATGAATGTAAGTAACAGTACCATGTCGAATTAGCTCAAATCTTGGATGACCAATCCATTTTCTAAGATTGTCCTTTGAACCAGTGAAAAAGTTGTCAGCAACAATTACCTGCACAACATGGGTAGAAAGAAACACATGAATGTGTGTTCAGAAAAATTAACGATGAACATGCATACAATTGAAATTAGCAGACACATATACATTGCTGTACTTCTGGGGGATTTTTTTGACCCCAAGTTATGGATGGGAGAAACAACTGTGGCATTACAGCAGAAGGGGTGCCATGAATTTGATTAGGAGTTCCACTCGACAAATATGATGTATAAACAGGATAAAGTTCATGCATCCCAAGCGTAAATTGTGGTATCCCAAAATTGTGGGCTTATATATCAGATTATTTTCCCTTATTATTGATTGAAAACAACAAAAGGATGATTCAAAGATGAGAAACCAAATACTTATTCATTCAAGCCTAATTTGATTCAACAGCTAGAGTTAGATAAGGACATACGGCTTGGAGACATCGAACAATAATTTGTTTGTTAGCATCAACCTTTATCAGGCTCATTCATAACTGGTTTTAGATTTCAAATAATGCTTCCCGTCTATGCATGAGCCATGTCATACGGATAACAGGCAATGGTAGCTGCAATCCAAAAAACCCCTCCATATAAAATCATATAAATCTGAACTACTGAATCATAACAGGTAGTGATGCGATAAATGCAGTTGAAAGAATCAAAGAGTGTGAATGCTGCATTGCATGTTAATATCACTGAGGCAACATGTGCATGTAATATCATCACCAATATGCGCACAGATAATCCCATTTATGACACAGCAAAGGAGTGAAGTCTCCAACAACTTATTTGTTGACTGCATGCAAGTCAAATAGGTCTGTTTGTCCAGTTGGAACCACAGGAGAGATCAAAGTATTGGCTCAGAAATAAGTCGCGTTCCGAAAAATGTAACTTGTCTAGCGACCACAAGTTCCATAATGACCACCAAAACACAGCCAAAACCAATTATAATGAAAAAAATAAGGCATAAAAATTACAGTAAGAAATACCTCGTTCTTTTCATTCTCCATCAACTTGTCCACCAAATGAGACCCAATGAATCCAGCGCCCCCCGTCACCAAGATTCTCATATTGGACTGTCAAACAAGAATGCCTTCCAAATATTCAGTCGAGAACAAACCAATCTCCGCCCGTATCATATAAACAATGCATTTCGATTTTCATATACAGATCGGAGAGATCAGAGAGGGAAGATTTTATATCAAGTTAATCACTTAGATCACAGATCTGATTGCCAGAAAAATACCACTCTACACCAAATGAGGTGGTTCAAAAAATCCCTACTACATTTTGGTGAAGAAAAAAAAGCGTCTCCATCATGAAAACAATCCTCTATTTTAGACAACACGAGGGAAGAACGAACCCCTTGCTAAGATAATTCTTCTCTAAAATAACATCCAGAAATGTCCGTTTGAATACGTAGCCGATCCACTTGGTGAGACCTCGATCATACTTCTATAGAACTCATAAAATCAAGAAGGTAAACAGCACCAACCGGATCGGATCGGTAGTAAAACAGGAAGCAAATCTACCTGAAAAAATTTGGAATTCCGCAGTGGGGAAGGCATCGGAGGCGGCTTTGACACCCCGTTGGAAGATTCCTTCGCCATTGCTCCGATCACTTGTCGAACAAACGAGCCTGCACCAATGATTTTAAACCCTAACCTCTTCAGATCTAATCGAAAACAAACCAGAATGATTAAACAAAATAAGAAATGGTGGAAATTAGGGGAAAAACCTATTTAATGTCGGAATAAAAAAATAATAATATCTATATGTCGGACAGAGGAAGGCTCGCAGAAAACCTCGAGATCCAGAGGGGCTTATATAGACCGCAACCACCGGCACCAACCGATACCGATGTAACCAAATCCGTACATTCCATTAAAAATCAAGCGAGCACAGAGATCGGGGAGTTGAAAATGCTTAGGATACACGCAAAGGAAACTCTCGAGAGCGAAAGCCCTCCCGTTAGACACCAAACGATTCCGGAATCCAGCATTCTAAAAATCAAACTATTTTATTAACAAACACAGAATTAGAGCGAAAATTGACCAAATACTTTGGATTGGATTTACCGCAGTTTTAGAATTTTTGATCCAGATTTAATAACCAGGAGATAAATGGTGACAGGATGCGGTGAGACGAGAAGAATGGGATTGGATATGAGATTTATGAAAGAATTGGCAGACTGTAAAAGAGTTTGCTTTCGTTATAAAAATCGCGCGAGTGAAGATTTCTTTTTCTTTTTCTTTTTCTTTTTCTTTTTCTTTTTCTTTTTTATATGATAACAGCCGCACAGCTTTTATTGAAGAAAAAAAAAATTACAAAAAAAAAATCAGCATCTAACAGGTATTAGAATAGAGGAAGGCAATATGACAAAAATAAAACGGTTGCAGAAATAAAAAATAAAAAAAATAAAAAAAAATGATGCAATTTTAGCTCAACAAAAAATCAGCATGTTGTTCATATTAAGTAACCTATTTGGTAAAGTATGAGCGACGTCAAGCTCCATTTATCAGGATAGATAATTTTCTTATTTTGTGCCAAATTTTTGCATGCTTATTAAGCAATTTTGTGTTACAGAGATTGGACCAAAAAGAGAATGGTTGTAAACTTTCTGTAGCAATGGATCTTATAGAGATTGTTTATTTATAAAAATTCTAATATTTCTTTCTTTCTAGCATGTTTATGAAATGGCAGTAAACATAATTCTTCAAAAGTTCTGTGCGATTGCAGCACACCAGTTAAAAGACAAAATCCTTTCTAGATGGTAGCAAAAAAAGTTGCATTCCAGAAACAAATAGTTCACAAATTCGATTGAGTGGCAACACAATATGCATTCTCCCATATTTTTTCTAAATTTTCTTCAAATGCTATCTCTAGTATTGAACCGTTTTTTCCAACAAAGCCGTAAGAAGCATTTTACTTTAAGTGGCACTAAAAGGTTTCAAAGTAAGGAGACAAAGTTGTCCTTCACTCCTCTAAAATTAATGAACTAATAGTGAGATGCAGAGTTGAACTTTCCTTTACTGCTTAGTTTCCAAACAATCTTATCCTCATCTCTATCAAAGTTACCAAGGCGAATAAAGAGAGCAAATGATTTTGCTATTGAAAGATCTCCACTTATTGATTGCTCAATGATCTAAATTTCCACGACATACTTCTACAATTAAAAAAATCAGATACAGTGCCAATTTTGTTTTTATGCCGGGAGCGTAGGGAAGACCAATTTGAGGGGTGAATCACAAAGCCAACTATCTCTCCAATAAAGAGAGGTATCTTTAATATTTTATTCTTCTTAAGTCTTATCGGATCTAACATATGAACTCAATGTTGCAGCTTTACTCAACCACAAGCCAACTACTCAGCATATGGAGAAGCAAGTTTGGACACTGAATTCTTGAGATAAAAAAACAGGATGCATGCCTACCATACATGGCATCTCAATCACACAAAGGCTATCGATGATCCAATATGGTTCTACAACAGATACTGGCATCCCTCCAAATAGATCTTGTGATACCACTTATGCTAAAGATGAGAGTATTTTTTTGAGAAACGGAGTTTCTTTTGATACCAATTCCATAACAAGTTTCACCAAAATCTGCAGCTTGTTTGCTTGCCTTCTCGATAGACATGCGACACATATAGAGTAATAACCAAAGAAGAACAGCTCCAAATGTAGGATCATAAATACAAGAAGTTACTCCACCGCTTTGCATTGAGAAGTTTAATAGCAACTGATCATATGCCCTTCTATGCTCCTCGCAATTCTCTAGAGGAACATAGCACTTAGATAAACTAAAACCAGCAGCAAGAAAAATAATTCCTCCATAATCATGAATGATGAAGCCAGTGCCTGCCCTATCCTTTCGTGATCCTCTATCAAAATTGATTTAAGAAGCTTTGCTTAGCCAGAGATCCCGAGTGAGCGATAAGTTCTTAAGAAATAGATCGAGCTGCAGGAGTTAGAGACAAGGAGAGTAATTTAGGAGCATATGAAATAGCATGTTGGACAACAGAAATTGGAGAAGATACTCCATGGAAGAGCAAATTATTCCTTGCCAGCCAAATCCAATAAGCAATGTATTCAAAATTGGTAGCCAGCTCAAATTTGCTTGAAAAACTTGAATGCAGACGGTAAAGGAAATCAAACATGCATACCAATATAAAGAATGCAGTTGTGGATCCAACAAGAATTATGTCGGTCTTTTAAATCCAATGACATTTTATAAATCATTTTGAAGCTGAACATATATGAATGAATTGCATGAGCTTTTGATACAAATCTATGGGTCCCATTGTAGAGCAATTGCAGTAAATGTAATAGTTATCTTATTAACTGTACTTGATATCAATAGAAAAACTAAAACCCAATCGTACCGCTTGTGGCTGTAGTTTAGTGGTGAGAATTTCACGTTGTGGCCGTGAAGACCTGGGCTCGAATCCCAGCAGCCACATTTTTTTTTTATTTTATTTATTTAAATTGTCCCTTGTTTCCTGAAGGATGAGCAATTAAATCTTCTAAATATGTTGTAATAAATATTTATACATCTATTGATCTAGGTCTTAAAAAAACAGACAATTATGCAGCTCTTTCAAACTATCCATTTTGAGTTATTATTTATTTTTGCGAATGTTTTAGATATGAATTGTCGCTTGCTTTTTAAAAGATGAGTAATATAACAACCTTCAAGACATATTTATCTTGTACTAATTGTCAAACCAAACCTACACTTATGATCATCAATTTACTGCACATATAAGAAAAAATAAATTAATAAAAAAATCAAGGAATTAAGGGATAAATAAATGGGTTAGAGAAAGAGCATCAATACCTTTTTTATTTTTAGTATTTTAAATAGAAACCAATGGATTAAGAATGTGAATGAGAAATGAATAGAATTTCTTTAAAACTAGAGTCCGGCTAAGTTAAGATCTAAATATAAGAGATTAAGACACACAAATAAATAGAGACTCTAGCCAAAAAATTTTGACCGGGAGAATCTAATGTTTAATATATCTCTCATTTAATAGTATAGTATAGATTTGATGAGTTAGAAATTTTAGGAGCTTGATATATTGTTATGTTTGTTATATTTGCTAATCAACTTTCTACCCAATGCTCATTGATTGCGAGGCAATTCAATGACAAGAGAAATAAATATAATGAATATAGTTGCCTAAATTAAACTAATGTTATGTTCTAGATTTGTGGCTTGCTCTTCTAGACCATTATTAATAACTCATACATTTCTTCCTTCAAATTTACAGTATAGGCATAAAAAGTTTATTCCACATTTTTTTATATAATTCACGTTATAGGTAGAAAGGAAATTACAAAATTGTACATAAAGATTTTTGATGTAGCACAGTCAATGAAGGAAGGATCGCATAGCGAAGTGGATATCGCGTTAGACTCCGGATCTAAAGGTCGTGGGTTCAAATCCCACTGCGATCGTCGCGTTGGATTTGTTTTGTGTCCGTTGTAAATATCTTGTAGTTCTGTACCTGTCTCTAGTTGGACCACTCAATCCAAATGCTCGAAGCTAAACATACTCCCGCTACCGCGTTTGCTGGACTGAAATCCCGCGACTTTGAAATCATCCCTCCCCCTCCCTTAACTCGGTATACACCACCCACTCGGGCCCTTTTCAGAACTCGTCATCATCTAATGTACTTCGCTTCGGTCACCCCGGAACCATTTAGATTTTGCCATGACCAAGGCCACACTCCTCCGAGTCCAACGACGGCCCCGCCACCCTCTCGGAGATCAAACACCTTCAGGGCACACTCTCATCGAAGCCGGAGTCGCCCACACCAGCCCCCCCCCCCCCCCCCCCCAACCGCCTCGTCGCCCTCTACTCCGCCGCCGCCAACCACGCCCGCCAGCCCGACCCCGCCATCGACCATGCACTCCTCTTCCCCCGCTCCGGCGAGCCCAACCCCTGCTGAGCAACACCATCGTCCAGTCCCTCGCCGCCACCTCTTCCCCTGACCGCGCCCTCCGCTCCTACTCCGCCGTCCCACCAACCAACACGCCTTCCCCGCGCTCCTCCAGGCCCGCTTCCGCCTCCGCGCCTTCCTACAAGGGTCAAGGGAACCCGATCCACGCCCACGCCCTCGAATCCGGCCGCGGCCTTGATGTCCCCGTCCGCGCGCGCCGTTCCATTTGTACCGCTCTTGTGGCTCCCTCGACCTTCGAGAGCACGCCGGTTCCAACTCTCGTCCTTTGGACGGCCATGATTAACGGGTTCGCTATTAACGGGTCCGGTCATCAAGCAGCAGCGTTCTCTGATGGAATGGTTAAATGTCATAATTAGCAGCGGCAATTGGGTCGGATCAAATCTGATACTGATCATATTGGATGTACATTGAGTCAAAAATTTGAAAATAGGACCAGGTTCTAAAAATTAGAGATTGAAAAGATTATTTCTGAAAATCATTTTTTTTAAATGATGTGATAAAAATATGAAAAAAAAAATAGATTACTCTTGAAAATCCAACTTGATAAAAATATAATCTTATTTTTAAATTTTATTTTTAAAATTTAATCTCTCTCTCTCTCTCTCTCTCTCTCTCTCTCTCTCTCTCTCTCTATATATATATATATATATATATATATATATATATATAGCTTCAGTAATCAGTAGTACCTACAATTTGCATATAACATAACCTAAAGCTTTATTCTTTATTCTTTACTCCCAAATGCGCGTTATGCACGCATGGTCGCTAATCTCATTTAAGGAGTTCAAGATTACCGCACTAGTATGAATTGTTAAAAACAATAAAATTACAAAATAATCCACATAGTTCCAACAAACCAAATCAAGAATCTAATTAAATTCCTAAATAAACAGTATGCCAATAAGGAATAACCGATAACTGCAGCTTTTGTTAGATTCTTGACTCTTTGTGGAATTAAAATTGAAAACAGAATTGCCTTCTACCGGACATTGTTCAAAGTTGATGCACAGTTAATTTAGTAGCAAATAAACGGTATAACAAAGAAGAAAGAAGAATAGAGAATCCTCAGGTGGATATGATATCTGCTGGGCTGTGATTCGGACATTTAGATTTGCAGGTCAATCTTTGTCCGGCTTCTGAATCAAATTCCCAATCCTGTTCGGTTCTAACAAACTAGACCTTATCTTTTTGTGAAAATTAACTAGACCTTATTTTTGAAAAAACAAGAAAAATGAAAGCATAGACCGTGATTAGAGCTGAACCATCTAAACCTAATCTCAGGAAGACCAAAAACTGGAACTTGACAGATGGGTTCAGTACCAATTCAAATTATCACATCCGAAGTTGCTGCATGTAGAGGTTGGCTACCGCGCAGCCAACCTTTGTAGAATGTCAATCACCCTAGCGGCCTGTTCCGGCAGCAGTTCTACAAATTCAGATCTGATGTATAATACTAAATCTAACACTTCAGAGTTCAACAAATTTACACAAGGCATGTCGTAACTCATTCAAGAAAGATACACATAAAGGCCACTGTTAAATGGATGACTAAATATGTAAGACATAATTTCTAGACAACTTGACAACAACATACCAGGTATACTAATCACACATAGCTCTGTAATATATCCATTATTTTCAATAAAGATACTTAGTAGGGATATTGTTAGCTAATGACAGAATATTCAAAAAAGAAATTGAGCAAATGTAGCACTTTATGATAGTTGCGATGAAGGAGATTCAGTATCATTCATCCCTGCAAAAAATGAAATGAGAATCCACAGCATGAGGAAGACTACTATTACAGCCCTCAGTACATGGTCGCAGTTATCATTCATTGGAAGATCAGTGTTTGGGTAACCATTGACAGCTGCATCATCATCTGAAACATTTCTGTGATGCTGGCTTCTGCTCGTATCTTCCATTCGGCCTAGAGAGCTGCCAGCAACAAGCCTCCTGCAATGTGAACAAGTGCAGTTCCCACCTAAACAAGCCGGCACAGTCTGAAGGAATTCAGAAAGAACCTTCAGGTATGTTGGTCCCTCAACACGCAATTTTTGCCGAGTTGTGGGCTTCAGAACCTAATATATCAAGGCATTGTAAATCCAATTAAGCAAGTCCAGTATAGCAAGCTGCATGCATATCTTGACACATGATCATTAGCTAAAAATTACATGAACACCTAGCTAATCTTATAAAGGTAGGCTTCATATGAGGTAGTATTATACTCAAAAGAACACTTACCTAACTTGTTCGCAAGGCACTCCAAACCAGTAATTACATTGCATTAAGTAAAAATTATAAAACTTTTAACAAGGAACAATATGCAGTTCCTATTCCGTTAAATTTTTAACAATCACAAGGCTGTCATTACATAAAAATAATCACAAGTCTGTAATTTGAGTGATGGCAACATCCTTATGGAACTTGTCAGATCAATGTTTGATCAGAACAAGTTATAGAACAATCAGTTTAAACACCCAGGATATTTCTGAATATTCAATCTTCTGTCTAAAACTATAAAACAATATAGCAGAAAATCTCATCTGATTAAGTATTTCTAATTTAAATAGAGTAAATGACTGTAACTTGGAAAACAAATCAGGATGGGCTTGCTGGGTGCGTTTCAGAGCATGCTTAACAAAAGGCAAGGGCCAACTTTTACATGCAAACTGTGTCCCTAGATGCTTTGTCCATAACTACAGTTTGGCAAGAAGCAGCTCCAAGTTTTGCAAGAAGCTACAAAAACAAAACTAACGAAAACAAGTGCACAGGAAACTAAATCAACTCCAAACATGGCTAGACAATTCACCCTAAGGAAATCTACTCCAATAAGACTACACGATCCACCCTAAGCCTAATTGGTGTGATCTTAAAGAGAGGGCCAAAACCCAATTTAAGGCAAGAGGCTCTGAGCTGTGTACATTTGCCAATATCTGAATCGAGCCATTTTATCTATCATCTATCAAAACCTCCTGGTCTTGGCAATAGGATGATCATGCCTCCCTCCCTTCCTGGGCATGCTTGCATGAAAACATAGTTGTCCCACCAAAAGGTATCTTTTAGGTATATGGGGTCCCCCCAAGTGAAGAGGCAGAAAAAGAAAAGAATTGAGGGGAGGCTCAGGGGTCCCCAAGTGAAGAGGCAGAAAAGGAACAGGATTGAGGGGAGGCTCAAAATCAGAAAGAATCCCAATTTTTTCAAGGATGGCATCGCATGAAAAGCTGATTTTGCTATCCAAGAAATCTCAGTATGAACAACCTCAGCTGATTGTAGTTCTCAACCTCTACCTGATCAATATGAACAACCTCCATTCTCTCTTTACCTATCCCTACCCTGCAGGAGATATAACAGGCAAATACCATGCTCTGGCATCCAAACAGGTTATAGAAGTCTATATTGAAACTATGAAAGTAAAATATCGAAAGGGGCACCAGGAGAAGAAAGACGTACATCAAATCAGCTGTGTTATAGGAAAAATCGGTCCCCAGGCCCACATAGGATGCATGAGAAATTGGTTATTCCTCTCTCCAACTACCTCACAGGATGCACAAGATGATCTTGTTAAGTGATTCTACCTTCTGCCGGAGGACCAAACAGAAGTCTCAGGCCAAAATTTTTCTCTTTCGAGTCCTGATATCTAAATGTGAGAAATCGATATGCTGCACTCTCATTGGACCTCTGAACTTAAAGTTAGTTTGTCATTTTAACTAAGTTAGATCTATTGATTTATACTGTTTCTCTCAATGATGCTCTAATGCAGCCTTCATCCTAACCCTTTACCTTTTTCAGTTTTTCTATAATTAAGATTAATTACCAAGGGAAAATCTCATCATATCACAGCTCATGATGGTTAATAAGATATAATCTACTAACAATGGAATAATGCGTTTACTAGGATTTCCATTGCACTACCTACTTCTAGCCCTTCATATGGTTGTTTGGCTATAACAGTAATTGAGACATGTGGCTACTTTATGATGGAATATATGCAAGAAAGAAAATTTATTCAAGCAACAACAGCTTCTTCTAGATAATGCGAAGTAATCCATATAAAGTGAACTTAATGCCGATCTGAGATGCAATTGCACTACGATATGCATAGTAAGAAAAATACAATATCCAATGAATAGATAAAATTCTGTCATCACAGCTACCTACTCAGCTCTGTAAATTTAATGTCCCTCAGATGAAGATATACTGGAAGCAGTGATTTCTCCATAGCTTACTAGAGTAGGTAGCATTTTTCAGAATGATATAGCAAAGCATGGTCTCATAAGCAAGCAACGGTTAACAGAGATGCTACCAGCCACATAGATATGGACCTGAGTTCTTTGTAGAAGAAAATTACAGTGCATAACAAAAATTGCCAACTACAAGTAGAAATCTAAAGTGTTGTCAAAAGATAGGCCATCTGTAACATGACAACTTAAATGCATTTATCAATACTAGCAACAAGAAACAGACTTTTTCTATATATATAACTAAGAAACATGGTCATATTTGGGAGAAAACTGAGAAAATCTTTTTTCTCAAAAAAAAAAGAAAAATATTCTACCATTAAGATCCAACAAGCCTACATTCCATACACTTTTTCTAGATTTGTGAACATGTAACTTTGGAAGTGTATGTTATAAAAAATTTACTTTATTGACAGTTCTCTGTTTGAAGTTGGCGGTGATTATCTCTTAGAAGGCCAAATCTGGGAGACATGCAGACCCAATTATTTTGTGATCTTGTGCTTAACTGCACCAGAGAGCAAACTAGTAACAAGTAACCAACTCAATTCCATGCACAACTATGCATATCATGCTACAAATGTAAAAAAAAATATTTGCATGGCCAAAATCATGTTACATAGGCAGATGATATTGCACAAATTTAAATACAAAGACAACTAGTTCCACATGTTCAATATAGTCCTCAAAAATCTACAACATCAAGAAGATATTTGAATATAGCAAAACAGATTTTTTTTAATCAAAACAAGCATCTTACTTGAAAAAATGTCTGTGCAATAACTCGAACAACCGGAGGAAGACGCATAACGAATAAAGCCCCAAGGCGATCTGGATAATGATCTTGTACAAGAGTGGAACAAGATCTCATCATTTGCATTGGAAATTTGAGTGGAGATAACCCTTCACAATCCACTAAAACTGTAATCCGTGGATTTTCTTCATGAACCAAATGCAGGACTCCTTGTTCTATTTGAGAAACTGCAGCAACAACAAAAATGCACCATGAACATAGGGCCACAGATCCTCCTGACAAATATGAAGACTTGAAAAAACAGCTGCGAAAATGGTCATGTTTTTGCCATGGGTCATGATCAAGAAGACTTTTCCATCTATCTAGAATCAGATTGAAGGGATTTGATAGCTGATGTGTTCACCAAATTGGCAAAAGGCAGACAGTATCACCTGATATAATGTGTGAGATGTAAAATGAACATGAAACAGCTATGGTCAATCACACGTGCAAGCACAATTATGCAGCAGCTAATAAAACCCAAAAACAACAAAATCTTGTAGTTTGTTCTAAATCCATGACCACAACCATAACAAGTTCTCCTCTCAACTGTTTAGGTTGGCTTGCTTCTTCGGCTTTGTTCCCATGACATGCTTACCCAGATTCAATTCTACCTATGAATTGATAAATGTATGCAGTTGGTAAAAAGTTATGGTTGTCAGTATGATTACAAAAAACGTAAAAGTGGCTAATTCAAAGAAAAGCCATACCAATAGCTTGAACAAAGCGTGGCCTATTATGAGGCATTAAACTAGAGCATGCAAGTCCAATGCGGATGACAAGGCAAGGTCGAAACATCACATCAAATCCATGCCAAAAAATCAAATGTGACCACGTTTCTAGTTCTTGTGATGAGAGTATGTTGTAAGTTTCCCTCCAACGAATGGTCCTCTTGAGAGATGAAAGCAAGCATGAAATGTCACCATTTGATGCAGTATAGAATCTGTGAAGCTCATCCTCATCGATCCTGTATAAAATGATTATCTCACTCATTTCCTCTGGATGGGCATTAAATTTAAATGATACAAGGATACGCATAGTCACTCAGAATATGTATCTGTGTGTATGCGCGCATATAATATGTATTTTCTATGTACATATATGAAGTATGTGAATATTGAATGTAAACACATCAACATGCTACATGAAAATGCATCTATACATGCTGTGTACATCATGATAACCAATTTAAATTGTATGCACTTGCAAAGAATTCGAACTTTATACATGAAAAGAGCTGTGACCTCAACATAATTTCACTAAAATTGTGGAGGTATTCATATAGAAGAAAAGGCAATATGTATGATAACTTTTGTTGGTTATAGCATAAAATGTGGAAATTACTGAGCCTCTAAAACCTACACTTAATATTGTCTCATACATCATGGGATGCATTTAAATTGGTAAAATAACAGTATTTTAGTTCAGATAAATATATGCATTTATATATGTCTATGCTACTAAGGTGAAACTTATTGCCAAATATGATAATTTATATCATAATACCTATAATATATATGATTATGAATCAAAGGTATAAATATGGCTCGACACTGTCTTGTTGATGTCAGCAAAAAAAATCCAACAGGCTCCTTTTGTGGACACATTTATGATGCAGTACAAAGTTCGGAGACCGTATGTGGGTTAGGGGGTTGGTAAGAGAAAGAGAGTGGGAGGCTTGGGGTCAGATGGGTCTCTATTTCTAGACAAAGTGTGTTGTCCATGCCTATATAGAGGTATGGACCAAGAATGAGAACATTAACTATAATGACACTCAAAGAATTGTTTGACAATCATGAATTTCACATACAAAAACTCCATAAAATCTCCTAAGGCGCTTGACGATACAAGATCCCAAATCAGACAGAGGAAATAGAACCAATTTTACTTAAATTTTCAAAAAATAGAATAGCGCCAACTCCAAAAGGATGGGAAAAGAATTTTTTGCACTGCTCATAGTCCAAACTTGACAAAGGCATCCAGAAACTTGAACTACTTGCAATCTTCGGTCATATTGCATTCTGCTAATAATTACATCATTATGCTCCAGCCTCAAATTAATATGCAAGCCTTCAAGATTAATAGACAAAAAAAGATTGCACTATGTCATTTTATTTGATATGCATTAAGCAGAAGAATATATTTATGCCAAGTAGCTAAACAGAAAAGGCGCTAGCATTTCCTGTAAATTGTTTGTAAGATTTGACTAAGTGTAGGCATAAACTATTCTTATCTTCAGTCCTCTGGTTGTTATTCTGCGGTATCAAGAGATTCAGCACATGAAATTTACTTCATGGCACTACTCCAACAAGCAACTTCTGAAAAGGAGATAAAGTAGAATTTCGCAAGAATTACTTTACATATGATATGACAAGGTTAATAACTGGGTTGGTTTATTAGGTCAGAATCTGACAAGATCTATAGCAGATCCAGTGTGCAAGAATCCTAACCCATGGTCATTACTTAGTAAATTTATCCGGTGATTATTAAATAATGTTATGGTACCATTTGGAAGCTTCGTGCTACTGAAAAATATCAGAGCAATGATAGCCAAAGTCTTCCCTTTGATTCTGACATCTAGGTAGCTTTTTAATAGCAAGCTGTGATTAGCCTGCTCAAGCTAGGTAATATGTAGATATCACGAATACATACTGACCTATGTGCATACCCATATGTGCATTTGTGCATATATAGAAATAAATACATGGCCAGACATACATATCATGTATGTTTATTTCTATCCAGTGCCACATTCGGTTAACTTTTCTCAAATTATATGTATGCATGCAATTATGTATGCATGTATGCACATACTATGTATGTATATATGCATGTAAATATGTCTAAACTAGTTAAAGCCATCCATGGATATATTCCTTTCAAAAGTAAAACATATTACCAAATATTCTATTACTTGAAGAGGGAACACAAGCTAAATACAACCACCTCATTTCTTTATCCTTTTATATAATTAGTATATTCTTCCCAATTCTTAAATATGTAGAGAACAACTTAAATTACAATGGCATACAAGATATAAGCAAAGGACCAACAGCCTCTAACTTTCTAAGCAGAGATTCTACTACATATTTTATACACAAAACATACAAGATCATTAGCAGACAGGAACATGGATGAGAAGATGACCTTTCAGGTAAAGTAATTCCCTGTTTTTCCAATTCTCTAGAAAGTTGAACCAACCAAGATTCGGGCAATGTATCCTTAGGAGATTCATCAAAGTTCCTGAAAAACAAATTTTATCAATGAACCATCAGAATGCATCAGAGGCTATTGGTAGAATAATCTTTCTTTGAGGGGGAAAAACAGTATTCATGTGTTTCTGTATTTCAAGGAAGAAACAATCAAAGCATTAGATTATTTGTCATGAAAGTTTCAGACATTCCTTAGATATCACTTCATTAGTTTCTTCTGTATTAGTGGAGTTGACTTATCATCCATCACTTTCAAGCATAAATAGGTCTGAAGCAATTTGGAATAACAAAATCAACCTATCTATCAGAGTTTGTCAACTGCCTCTAGGAGATCCATTGAAATGATGAACCTCGATAGATGCCTTATCATATATAGCAGAAGCAGCTGGTCTCGGGGACGGCGTATAAATATTTCATGAATATTGCATTAACTCTTCTACTGCTCTCCAACATGAACAGCATTATCTTTCCGCCAATGATTGGTCAATAATATCCTTACACAGATGGCTAGTACTCATCATTCTCATTTTGAGGTTTCTATAAACAATCAATGAACTTTTGACAAAAGTTCTAATCAAAATTATACAGAGTTGAAAACTGTTGTCAGAAATAGCTGTTCTGGCTAGTCTGATTCAAGTGGAAACATGTGCAATCAAATCTGTGGAATGCAATTTATGCTACAGTTTTGTCTTTTTTTTCCACGTTTCAGAACTTTCTGAAGATTTTATACTAGCATCTAAAGTCATATTAAATATTCATGCAGCAGTAACTTTTGTTTTAGCCCAAAGTCCTAACACAGAAAGCTATGCCTTTCACTGGTAAAGACTTGCATCTTGGCCAGCTTCTTAATTTTATTTCTCTAATTATTTATGGTCGCCTACTAACATGTCTTGCTAAGTCAGTGTTCAAGGATTGCTTTTAAACTCTGTCACAGCACAGGAATCCAGAGCACATTGTCACAAATATCAGAGCAATTAGAACAGCAGGGACAAATATGAAAATACCTCTTTATATTCTTTCACCTACCTCATCTCAGAAGCTGATGACCTACTAGGTGATTCACAATGTGCTTCAGCATCATCCACACTATCAGATGTCCTTTTACAATTTGCAAAATGATCAGAAAAAGTTGTTGCAATCGAGAGAAACAGTAATGGGCTTGAAACATTCTGTCAGTATGAACAATGTCAGCACGAAAAAAACGAAAAAAAATTAGAAGAACTAAAATATAATGGCAGACACCAATATACATCATTCTCATTCGAACAAATATATGTGGGAAACACCCGTTGATAAATCTATCTGTATTAGAGGTTAGAAAATATAACACATAAAACGCTAGTCAGTAATTTTGAAGATACATACAAACAAGAAAGTCAATTTCTATAGGTCAGAAATGTAAAAGTCTACTATATAGAAGTCAATATACTTGGAAAAAGGGTGTCGCGTCTCTATATCCTATAAACCTAAAATTTCAATATACTACATAAAAGAGGCCAAAATGCCAGAGAAGATTTGAAAAAATCAGCAAAGGCACTGGATGTTGTTGGTCAGGAAATATCCATAAAGCTAACTTCAACTGGTTGGGGCAAGTAATGTCTATGACCAAGTTAAGTTGGCCTATGATTGGATACTTACTTGGTTAAGTTATACTTAGATTGCCCCGTAACCAAAACTGCCCAGGTTACAACGTAGCATGCATGTGCATGAGAGGGAGAGCAGGGGAGAGGGAAGGTGGGCATGGGGGGTGGGGGGGGGGGGGGGTGCGGGAGGAAGGGAGGGAGGGGGGAGAAGATGCACCAAGAACATCAAACACAATCAAGAAGGTAAAATAACATATGAAGTTTTCCAAATTTTGGACCACCTCTGGCCACGTCCATGTAACATCAGAAAAAAGCAGTTAGTAAAATTATTCTTGCCATAATTTTCTAGTCAGGGATTACAGACAACATTAACCATCTAAGCATATCCGAATAGAGAACAATGAATAGACTAAATCAATTAAGCAATTTTAAAGTTAACTCAATCAAACGAACCTGTGCACCTTTGACCAATATCCTAAGGGGTGTCCATCTTTGAATCCATTTGAATGGTGGATAGCAAAGACATTGAAAAGCCTGAACAGCCCGCCATACAAATGGACATCTTGCTCTGGAGAGTCTTCTTACAGCCTCTAGAGCAGCAACTTTCAGTAAGAAGAACGCTATCTCCCTTGTAGGTCCTCTTCTCAAGCTTAGAGGTTTTGGAGGTGATATGTGTTTGAAAGTCTTAGGAGAAATATATCCCGGGGAAGAAGCAACTAGGGTTCTTTTAGGCATCTTCTCCCCAGTAAGGTTTCTTGATTGAAGGTTTTTGCCTGAGCAAACAGATCAAAATGGAATGGAGCAGTAAAGTTCCATACTGGTGGACTCCATCTCAGTGATTGTACCTTATTACCCTCACAGGTAAACATTTACTGTCTCCATATTGACTAGTTGAAATATAGATCGAGGTTTCACTGAATTATGACCTGCAAAATACAAAAGAATAATTAATAAGGTATCTTAATCTGTCCAACATAGATAAAACAACATTTAACCTGGTATTTTAATCTGTCCAAAATGATGCTATTATTGCTGTGCAGAATTTCAGGACATATGCAAGAATGAAAAATTATATTACTGTTCTATATTATCATCCCATTAAAAAGTTGTAACCAAGTGAGAAGTTATCAAACTCAGCAAATCCAAAGTACAGAAAGTACAGAATGCATATGGCATGTCGAAGAACAGATAGCAAGTAAAAAAGAAAACTTCCCCTCTCTGTGTGTGTGTGTGAGGTATGCACATATCTGATGCATGTATTTAGTAAGCACTGTAAGACTGTATGCATAGTTGGGATGCCTTCCATTGCATAACTCTAATGATTAATGTTTCAGGCAACTTAACCATAGCAATAAAATCTGATTACCATCCATCTTGGGCCATGTAACAATAGCGCCTTTTTAAGAACTATCAAGTACCACATCCTTTGGCTATACCAGCTCGTTACAAATCCTATGTCTTAATCTTCATCCATGTTATTGAGGTGCATACATATTTTCACTCACCATGCCTATAAGAACTCAGCTGGTTTATCGCAATTTATATTCGCTATTGTTGCAACTCACATGCACTTCTGGCTGTAAAATGTACTAGGCTCTTATCCTCATGTATCACATATTGCCAGCACCTCTTTATTTCCAGAAGTTCTGATTCATGAAACATTAATTGCCTTGTAGTTGTATTATAAAATGTTTTCTATGTCTCAATGATGTCACAGTTACACGACAGCATCGCTGACTTTATTTACCTTCTCTCTCTGCACATATATTTTTCTAGAAAATATTTCAAGAAAGCAAAAGTTAACAGATTATGGTCTCTTTCGCCCATTTATCTTGCCACTAAAATTGCGTTATCAACATTGTGCTCGAGTTTTAATACTTCCACCACATTTGAGATCCTTTTCTTTCAAAATGTTCTCTATAATTTTATGTTGTAATTATAAACTGTACTTCATCAGTTAACACTAAATCATCTTCAACTAGATATACAATGGCACCTCCTCCTATATTAGCAAAAAGCTCATGACGAAAAGCTTGACAAAATGCGGTCTTAAGACCCATAGGGGAAGCCCCACCATGACAAAAAGACCTACCAGACAACAACTTCGAGGACATTTATCTTTCAGATGTTTTTAACAATATCAAGACACCTTTTAGCAAACCGTATTGCCTTTATGCCAACCAGAATTGATACCCTAACATTCATACGAACATGCCAAAAGTCAATATCTTAATCTCAAATTTTCTTTATTTCATTATGTGCACTATGCAGTTGAATCGCCACTCTGCTATTGACCTTGATGATTCACATCCATGATATAATTTTCATACTTAAATCACTAATAAGTTAATACATCTATAACTTCAAATTTGTTGCAGTACATAGTCTGTTCAAAAATGTGTCAGAAAAAAAAATAGAATAGTAAATTTTCAACAACACAATCAAGACTACGAGGCAACACTCCAACCATGGAGGCAACAAATCTCCAGAAACCCAGACGCAGGAGGTCAGCCTCGTGGCCGCGAGATCCTGATCCCGTGGCCATCGTCCAAGCATTAGACCGTTGATTTTTCTAAGCCCAGCCATTTCATTACTCCAACTACAACTGGAATTTAAAAGAGGGATCCAACAAGAGAAAATCAAGAACCGCAAAGAAAGCATGAGCCTAAAACGGATGAATTCGAGAAACGAAATCATGGAAAATTTTCGGAACAGAATAGCTAAAATTCCAGAAAAATTAAATAGATCGGGGATTTTTTTAAAAAAAACTTGCCTCCAGAAATTCAGGGAATGATCCTTCCAGATCCTCGCCGATTTGTAGATCTGAGCTGTGAAAGAAGAAAAAATAGGGCTGAAACAAGAGAAGAATTCTGGAACCCGGGAATTTTGCTGCTCTTCTCTCAGCTGCGCGATGATTTGGGTCGTAACCGAGAGAGGGGAGCGCGGGGCCCAAGGGGAACCCAAGGAAGTCAGCTGCACGTGACGGGATGACCCGTGGTCTTCACCGCCCTCCTTCACAGAACCTACGAGCGGACTTGTCCTTGTATTCTTCCCTCGCACGAATCCACCGTTGGATCATCTACTGCTTACTTTAAAAGCCGTGCAAGCGGATCGCTTTGGAATTGAATCCTTCTTCCGCGCAAGGGTCCAATCGCGATACCCTTCTACGACCTCGCGTCTCCCTCCGCCAACTACCGTCACCTACGGTGTTCGTCATCAGCTCCTCTTTGTAACCCAAAAAAACAATTAACTACTAAATTTAATTATTTTAATTGGTTTCTCTCTTTTTTTGGCTATCAACCATCTCCTGTGTTTTCATATAGTTGATGAGGAGGAAAATACCGCACATCTTGACATCTTAACACTAGGTTGGACCGACCTTCCTAACTTTAGTCATAAATAAGACGTATGACTTCAAAGTAGATCGAGACATTATCCTATTCGAAGCAATAAAGATTAATAATTATGCCAAAGCTACAGTTAAGACATACTCAACACGAATGTGACCGCATGCTACTTACGCAAAGCGGTTATTACGTCGTTAATGCACAACTCATCGTTACCACACAGTTAAGACATGTCGTGCCAAATCAGATAACGAACGTTTATCTTAACCATATATAAAGGAGTAATTTGGAGATCCTCAGGTGAGCTCACATAGACTTCTCTCGACATTTTTTTCTTTCTTCTACCGCTGCTCTAGGTTTCTAGCTTAGGCATCAGAGGGTCTCCTGTCGAAAACCTTCTGGCAAACCGACTTTTTGCATGTTGGCCTTAGTTACAACCAGTCTCAATTCTCCTCGGTCTCACTAGACCTCAATTATCCTCGGTTCTCACCGACCTTAGTGCACAACCTGCAAAGACTGACCTCAGCTCAGAATCTACCGACAACAATTAGATTAGATGACCAACAAGATTCATACTGATGATATGAAATATGTTACATCTACATGGATAAAAGTGAATTAATATAAACTTTAACTATTGGATATGATTATTTTAAATATTTTTTAATAATTAATACGGCTTATATTCATCAACCTGATCTCGCCAGCTGGCCAAAGTGATTACCTCGGCATAAATTGAGCTGACGAACTTAGTAGCGAACCAAGCCACCAGCCATGGTAGTCGACTGAACTGTTAACCTCAGTGCTTACCAAGAAGCCGACTTGAACCATCAAGCTAATCAAAGTGAGCTGGCCAACTAACAGCAATAAATCATGTCTCTAATTCAAATGTATTTAAAGCAACTAACCATCATTAAAGACACGATCATGGTTCCACCAGTCGAGAGGCAATTACGGCTCATCCCAAATAGATCCGCCATTACTACATGATTAGTAAAGTTAATATTTCTTATGCGTACAACATGACGCCGTTACTGAGCAGTCAAAGCCCACTTCCACATTTCTATAAAATGAGCTCTCTCATATTTTTCCTAATTCTATCCAAATCCGATTGGCCTAAGTATCGGATGATCTCTTACTACGTAAATTCCAACAAATAGACTTTCTTTTCTGATTTCAGGTTGAAACATGAAATATCATAAGAGTTCCTCCAGCCAAACTCTCCAGTTTGGAGCCGAGCTCATTGCTTCACATCGGTCTTTACCCAACCATAGTTCAACTCAGATTTTAGCAGCAATAGTAATCCAATATTTTTCATGTTTTAAATAATCACATGAAAAATGAGATATCTCCTTGATATGGATAACAACAAACACATCCCATGTTTTTGTCGGCATGTTAGATGTGCCGGCACTTTGTGCTAGTCAAATGTGTCACATCCAGAATCAATGGCTCGTCCAAAAAAGATTATTTAAAACATCGATTGAGTAGCGAAAAAAAAAAAATTGTGCTTTAAATGGAGGGCTCGATTATCTTTCCCTCATGAGGCATCTTGTAAAGGGCAAAACCGTGAGGAAGGCCGATTCATGCGGTATCTGGCCTAAAGCGGATAATACCTCCTGTGGGGACGCAGTCCCATTTCTCCGCTCTAACAGGTGGCGCTAGAGGAATGGTCCCGCCGTAACTTCCTCGCACGAATCCTCTCTGGTGGGGGGGGGGGGGGGCTAGTGTTAGGTCTTCATCCATGTAAAACTTTCAGATTGTCACGAATCCTTTCCGTTGGGGGGCTAGTGTTGGAAGGTGGATGGAGGATCCGAAACTTTAGTCCCACATCAGTTAAGTAGCGAAAAAGATTGTGCCTTTAATGGAGGGCTCGATTACTCTTCTCTCAAGGGCGTCTTTTAAAGGACAACTTCGTGAGGAAGACCAACTCGTGCGGTACCTACCTCAAAGCGGACAATACCTTCTATAGAGATGCAGTCTCATTTTTTTGCTTTAACAATCATGTATACAAGAATTTGGCTCACCTTTGCAACAAATATAGTCCCGTTTTACTTTTTCAATATTCATCGAGAATACCATTAAGAATCCATGTCACTGCCGTACGATAATTTAGGATGGAATTCAAAACATCGAGTTAAAAGTGATTTGGCCATCTTGAGAGAGATGGCTTCAACTACAACTGCTTACGTTCTCATGAAACCTTGTCAATCAACTCAGCAGTGTCCTTCTTTGATAATTCTATTAGAAGATATAGTGACCGCAAGGTAATTCAAGGACTTATCAGTAATCTCCAATTGAAGGTTCCTCCTAATCATACATTTCAATCTGGAGGTGGATGAGATTTAGTGAGCAACAGAATGGACATACTCTTATTTACCTTCTAATCTATATATCACCTGATAGGTTTCCAAACCTAACAACGGTCCTCCAATGAAGCTCTAGCACAACGAATGACATCATTAGCATAAAAAAAAAGATAAATTGGAATCATCAGCAAGCTTCGGACCTTTAATTCTTCCTATCTGCAATTGACCATCAAGGATACCACCAAGCAGTTAAATAATGGGAGGTAGAAATGTAGGATAAATAGATAAGGCGATAAAGAGCGGCCTTGCTTAATACATCTACTAGCTGTAATTCACTGAGGTGTGAACACATGATATACAGGTCTGAATCCAAAGAAATCCGGGTTTCGGGTAAAATTCGTACTGCCAAGCACTTGGATAAATAGCCTCTCGGCTGAGACAATCATATGCTTTTTCCATATCAAACTTGAATGACATAGGATGTTCCTCCCTATTAACATTCATGGAACATAGAACTTTCCGAATAGCGAAAATATTGAACAAGAGCATAGCTAATAAATGGCAGCAAACAATACATAAGGAAATGAGCCTTAATCTTGAACATTTTGTGCGTGTTCTGTTTTTGGTATCAATACAATATAAATATTGCACCACAGTGGAGAAAGAACACCATAGATCTATTAATAATTGATGGATGTAAGAAAATATAAAATATATAAATAAATCTACTTTATTCTATCAGCTTAAGTTTTTGAGACAAATTATAATTTTAATATGGTATATATAAAATATATAAAATAAATCTATCTCATCCTATTAACTTAAGCTTTTGGGATATGGAAAGGTCTAACAAGCATCTCATGATAACCAACTGGCAACACAAGAAGCACAGAGCAGTCAACAAGCACGGTATCATTAGAATTAATTTAGAAGAAGCAACCCAAAGTTCAGGTTAAAGATGAGCAGATTCATTCTCAATTGTCCTACCATCAGGGATTCTGACACCATTAGGCATTTCAAAAGACCAAATAGCATTTCTGCTTTCATGAATACGAGTAGGCATATGAAAATAGTAGGAGTTTTGATCACCCTGAGCAACCAATTCCTCCCCTAAAGATGAAGAGAAATAATTCCTGGGATCCTCGCTCGATTCAAGGCAATTTCGGACACGAGCAACTGCCTCCCCGTGGGCTTGCCCGTTAAGAAAACTCCATAAGCAACCCGAAATTTTTGGCTGAAAGCTCAGCAGTTGACGAGTCGAACGACAGTCCAACGCACGCCAATGAGGAGAAAATTAGAAAAAAAGATGAAACGATAACGTTACCTGCTACATACGGTACGTCATCGTTGAAAGTGGCCGGAAAGCTATGGTTGATCCTAATGTGGCATGTTCAGATATCAAAATAAACGAAGTTACGTGGCATGCTGCGTGAGTGCCGTGTTGTTTAGATCAGACATGTCTTTCGGAAAGCGAACTGAGCTGCGGATTGAGACGCGTTATCTATTGTTCATCATTCTAAAAATTTTCTATAAATTTAGCTGTCTTTTGTTGTTTCAGATTTATGTAGTTGTTTTTAATGGTAATGTAGCTAGTTGCGCTCATGTAAGGATGGCATGAGCGGTCGGTGTACTAAAAAAAAAAAAAAAAAAACTTTGGATGCTATTCTGGCAAACTGTGCGCTGATGTAACACTAATAGGAGCATGCAGCACCAAAAGCAATGCTCGAATCCAAAAGAAATCCATAGCCATCGGCTATTCCCCAATTCCAATGCTGTATTCTCTGTTTTGGTACGTACGAAGAGTAAATTGGGGGAGAGGATAGATCGGGAGAAAAATCCATTCATTTTTTAT
The DNA here is from genome assembly GCF_051530095.1 of Phoenix dactylifera. Classification (NCBI taxonomy): domain Eukaryota; kingdom Viridiplantae; phylum Streptophyta; class Magnoliopsida; order Arecales; family Arecaceae; genus Phoenix; species Phoenix dactylifera. The sequence continues at coordinate 26,865,068 of NC_143203.1, forward strand.
ATATTTGGTGAAACATAAAAAAATTTGGATGTGAATAATTTTTCCCTCTATTTGTTAATTATATAATATTTTTATTAAACTATCATTTAATATAAAAATATTATTATTATTATCAATTTATAATACTTATTCGTACTACACAAGCAAAACACTATATAAAATTGTTTTTTATAATTTATAATTATATAAATATTTACTTTTTATTACATTAAACAAAATAAAAAAATTATAAACTAATTTTATATAAAAATAATTAAATATTTTATAATTTAATTTAAACAGTTAATTAATTTTATATAAATAGTTTACTTTAAAAAATGGTGAATATAAATAGGAAAATAGAAGTTGTGTTAGAGTTTTGCCCCAAAAAAATTAATAAAGATAATTTTTATTAATATTAATATCTATTTTCTATATACTTTATTATTATTATTTATATTTTTTTTATTTGAAAGGATATAAATTGGTGGAATAGGATAGATGAATAATTTTATTCTTTTTAATTCATCCTTTTTAAAAAAAATTAAACTAGATCGCGGACGGAGACCAATTATTTTTTCAATCTTATCCACCCTTCCTTTCACGATCCCAGCCAAACCCCCAGCCCAGTTATTGCCCGCCACCATTCAATGCAGGGTCGGGTTATACCTTTCGCACGAAAAAAAAAGATCAACCTTTCTTCGTAAGAATCCACGGTTTGATCGCGAGATCGGAATGCCAGGGCGCGATCCAATGGTCATCGTGGCGAAAGAAAATCAATCATTATTCTGCGCCAAGGATACAACCCGAACCATGGCATCACCGTCCAGAGAAAAAAAATCTCAATTGATTCGCCGGGGTCCACCGTCCGGCGAAAAAAATGCGATGGCCCCACTTCGCGAGGCATGTGCCAGGGAACGGCTGCTGCCGTTGACCAACTCAAACGGAGCCTGGGAAACTATTCCGTCTGAAGCGCGGCAAGAGCCCGTACTCGGAGAGGTACGTCCAAGCAAAAAAACTCAAGTAGGCTACGCGGCGCCTCCCGCCTGACGTGCCGATTGCGTCGCGATAACGTGGCGCCCGATTAATAATTTCCCGAGCTTGACACGTTCCGAACTCCTGCCACGTAGGACGAGAACCGGCGGGGGCAGTGAAAGTTGTGTTACACTGGCACCATACTTCACAAAAGATCTAAAGTTTTTTTTTTGTACCAAAGAAAATATTTCAAATTGAACTCCCAGGATCACATTTTGTACAGACCAGGTGACGAGCGATTAAAACAATATATCTACACAAAATTAGTGGAGCCTTCGTCTTTCGGATCGAAGGGGATCACAACCGCACGATGGACTCAAAGATTCGGAAAAAAACACTCTTCTACAAAAACTTATTATAAAAAAAACTAGAGATCATATCAGATCACCGTTCAGTTCATCGTCTACCGTTCGGCGATTGCTTGAGCGATAGGCGGAGCTCGTCCGTGTAGTGCACCAGTCTACTGCTGCCACGTCAGTCAGGTGATGGAAGGCCATTTGACGAGTGAGCGAGGGAGAAGTGACCGTCCTAGAGGTGGAACCGAGAGCCGGTGATGACGTAGCAGGCGACGCGGAAGCCGGAGACGAGCGCGGAAAGGGCAAGGAAGACGAATCCGGCGAAGCCGAGAGCGACGGAGATGTAGGCCTGCACGCAGAAGGCGCTCTCCGCCGTGCACACGTGCGCCCCCACCAGCCCCCGGGCCTCCACGGTCCCCGCCGCCTCCGCCGCCAGCACCAGGTACGAGAAAACCTAATTCGCCACAATAAAACTCCCATCTTCATAAAAAATCGAATCTTTACGGAATTAATTAGAGAGCAACGAGTAATTTACCTGGTCGTGGGCGAAGTCGAACCAGAGCTGGAGGGGCTCGGGGAAGAGGGTGGCGCCCTTTAGGATCTCCGAGATGGAAAACCCCATCGCGAACAAGGAATAGGCGGCCATGATGGCGTTCGCCGCGAACACGAGCCTGCGAGATTACCGATTTGCCCCTCAGCAGGCCGGGAGCTCAGGGGTGGCAGTTTTGGTAAATAGGGAGGAAGGGGAGGGACTGAGTTGGAATATAATAGTACCTGAAGGGGTGGAAGTGGAGCCAGGAAGGGGAACCAGGGGAGCGGGAGGTGTTGGTGCCCATGAAGATGGCGGCGGCGAGGGAGAAGCAGAAGGCGGCGAGGCGGAGAAGGAGGATAAGCGCGTTGAGGCGGCGGATCTTCTGCTCGGAGACGGTGGAGTGGAAGTGATGGGGGTGGCGGCCGACGGCGGGTGAGGGGAGGCGGGGAGGGGGTGCGTCGCCGTTGCGGAGAGGGGATGGCATCGTGGGGGAAGAAGGGTCATGAGAGAGAAAAGGAGACAGCGGGAGGGGAAAGGCGAGGCGAGACAAAGCGAGCCTTCTTTTTTTCTTATGATCTTGGATCGCCGTTGGAATCGCAAGACGAGCGATGAGGTCCGTCACGAGTTAAAAAGGACGGCAAGAGACAGATGGAGATGGCAACGGCACAGGACAGAGCACGAGGAGGAAGTCGGAGTGGGACCCACATCCTTTTCAGGCCAATCTCTCTCTCTCTCTCTCTCTATTTTTTTTAATGTTTGTTTGTTTGGTTGGTTGTCGTCGTAAGGGGAGGTGAGAACTGAGCCGACGCAGAATTTCCTGGTCTGACCGCATGACATTGGAACCGGGTTTATTAGTGTCTGAGTTTGGGTCTGTCGGGTGGAGTTTTAAATTACATACTTTGACCTGGATGTTAGACAGGTCAGAGTATGGATTAGAATTTTGATTCAACTCGGAACTGGTGTATTTGTTTTGTTTTTTATTTTTTTTTTTTTAGTTACATCGGCAGCTTATACTAGTCTCGAATGAGCATTGTCATCAAAGTCAAGAAACAAAATAGGTGAAGGAACATATACAAAGTGGGTTCAGAAATTTTTTTCAGACTCAATCAGCAGCTCAATTCATCTTCCGAAACACACAATTTGATAGGCATCACACTTTTTCAGGAACTTCTATGTCATCTAAAAGCTGGTTGAAAGAAATCAGTTAGGGTTGGGGCATGGAGAGTAAAGTTAGATTGAGTCTTCGCTGTTACAAGAGTCCTATCTGGGTTCAGCAGCAGGTTGATTACCCTTCAGGTAGATTGCCATCTACAGGTGACGTGGAAGCGAACAATGAATACGGTCAAAGTCCTAGATTGGGTCTTTTTTTTCAGTATCAAAAAAAAAGGGGGTTCCCTCATTAGCAATATATTTATTATGGTGGCCGGCCATGGCCTTGAAAAGGCTTGATTTGGCCGAACTCCAGGATCCTGGTGAAGCGCTTAAGGCTCCTTTGATTGTTTAACCTTGCGATGTTAATAGCGCACTTGCAACAATTAAATTAAACTGCTGATCAGCGTCATAGGGCACCGCAACGTTCCCCACTTAGAGCACCAACCTTGCTTAAGGCTTCTTAAACTATCTACTTATAAAGCCATTAGTCTTAACCCTAGTGTAATTACTATTTTCTTTCAAAACACCTAAGATTTGAACCCCAAACTTTCTGAAAGGTAAGCTCTTAGGAATGAGGTACCAACCAACTATATTAAGAACCCAATTTAATTGCTTAGACACTAATATTATTTTTTCAAGGCTGCTTGTGAGAGTTGTTTGATACCTTAGGCAGTATTTTGTTCAACAATAAAGCAAGGAAATTGCTATCATGAGCCGTTTCTCACATAACCCTTCATTCATTCTCACACCCATAGAAAAATTTTAATCTCTCTTGATTGACTTTTTTTTAGATCCAGGTGGATGGGGGATAGCAGCCTGAGATGGCCACCAGCTTTTCGCCGCCGGACGTCGGAGTTGGGAAAGTGGAGAATGCGGGCCTGATTCGGCCGGTCTCTAAGAGTGAGGTGCTGGGGGATCTTTGAGCCTTAGCAGAGGACAAAGGCCCGAGTCTAGATGGTTTCCTCCTTTTTTTAAGGAGGTATTGGTGCATCACTTAGAGGATAGTAATAGAGCCAGTGCAACCGTTTTTCAGCACGGTGTCGATGGCATATTCCTGGAAGGCAACCTACGTCGCTCTTATTCCGAAGCGCTAGGATGCGATGGAGCTCAGCCATTTTGGGTCGATCAGTTTTTGCACTACTCTTTACAAAATAGTGGCAAAGATTATGGTGGACGGGATGAAGTTGTTGCTGTTGAGCTCATCAGCCAGGAGCAGGAGGCGTTTGTGGGGAGTCGCCGTATTAACAACGTCCTAATTGCCTATGAGATGATGTGAGATCTACAGCGTGCCCCGAGGCGACAAAGCTACATGGCAGTAAAGCTGGATATGGAAAGAGCCTCCAATAGAGTCTACTGAGACTTCCTCAGGTTTGTGCTGGAGAGCTTTGGCCTCCACGAGATTTGGATCGGTTGAGTTCTTGGCTGTGTACAGAGGTCGTCCTTCTCCATCATGATCAAAGGGACGTCATCGTCGTTCTTCCATTCCACCATTGAGCTACATCAAGGGTGCCCCTTATCCCATTATCTATTTATTATTTGTGCTGATGTGTTATCTCGTGCTCTGCGAGCTGCGTGTTGAGAGTGGAAGATAGTCGCCTACAGACTAGCCTCCGATGTCTGACCGATCTTATATTTTTTGTTTACAGATGATTGTCTTCTTCTAGTCAGGATGAGGACAAAGGATGGATACTTACGGATAAATTTTTGGTGTCCGACAAATCTTCCATCTCTTCCTTGCAGAAGATCATCAGGTTAGGGAGCGAACCTTTTTTAAGTCTATAATCTATTTCAGTCCAAAGATGAAGTTGCCGATGAAGTATGCTATCAAGGGGCTCGGAGTTGGAGATGCCGTGGAGTTATATGGTGTCCCATCACTGAAAAGACACTGCAATGTGTCGGAGCCAAAATAAAAAAGGCAGCACCACTTGAAATTAAACTTCCCGGACACCGCAAATCCGAGTCATATCATCCAGGAGTCATCATGTGAATGGGAAATGGGAATTTATGCCATTGTTTAGGTCGCTAGACGGTCACATTTGATTTGTTTTGATGAGCTTGTACTTGCATCATGAATCCTATTATTATGACTCGGAACAAACAATAAGGTTCCAATCCGATGTCGCAACCCCACGCATCATTAACTCTTACATGATCCATACCAGACTGGTTCCAAACCGATGTGGCATCCCGTGAATGGCCAACCCCCCAGCATTGCGCTGGAAATAATTTTAAGAGCAATACTAAAGGTACATATGAAAGTGGTTCCAAAGAAAATAGCAGTAACTTGCAGCAATTGATAGGGTACATGGAATAGTTGAACATTAAGCTGCCAAACCAAAGACTGGAGCATTATTAAAATTTCACTTTGTCAACCATGATAAGTTATATAATTAATTCTGTCAATTAAGAGGGGATTTATAATTGTATGCCGTAAATATGGACTTTGGAGGAGGGGGCCAAGACTGGTCTGAGGATTGGTCAATGGGAGAAGCTCGAGAACAGAAGAAAGTTGTTCAGCAATCAGACCTGGCAGAGTCCAAGGAGATCCACAAACAGAACCTCTTACTTTTCAAATCATTGTTCCAAGTATTTGCGTACTGATCAGTGACAGGGAGCTCTATAAAGAACATGCCCATGTTAAATCTTATTGGTCCAATGTCCTCTCACAAAAAAAAAAAGCTCAAAGTAATCTTCCAGAATCCGACTTCTAAGGAAAAATTCATATTGAAAGACCATCAAGGTCCAAGCAACTACAACCTGCTCCATGGATGACTTCAAATCCTTGTTCAAGGGACAAGGACTGTAGTAAGTTGCACATGCACATATTGATAGACCAAAAGTTCAAGGTGCTGCATCTCCGTCCAGGATTAAGATACTCTGGTTCACACACAAACTTGAAAGGATCCAAACTCTTTTCCTTTCCCCCTGAGACCAACCACCCCAGGGTGAGTTGAATGAGGGTCAAAGTCAGAGCCAAAATTATCTGCCACGTTTCCTTGTTAGAGATTTTGAAGTTAATTGCAGGAGTACAGAAATTACCAGACATTGAATCCTCGACAAGTCAGCCAACAGCTATGTTAATAACACAGAATGTTGGAAAACTTAGCATTGGATGAGCTAAAATAGTGCAAGTTTAGTGATTTCTTCCATAGTGTGTGTTCAACATTTACAATACCATAGAGTAACATAAAAGGTTCAACAAAAGGTTCCATAAAGTTAACAAAGATCTGTTTGTCCTAAATTTCTTCATTTGGACTTTATGACCTGTCAGACTTTCCACCAGAGATTATATGAAAAGCAAACAAGCAGATATTTTCAAAAAAATCACTCAAGTGAAGCCTAATGAGAACTCATTAAAGTTTTTTAATTGGATAGCCGACAACCCTTTAAGAGCAAGATGATGCCAAATAATCAGCATCTTTCAAACTTTTCTTGCGATAAAAAATAACAAGTATTGTTGCTGCTACAAACGATAAACTATAACCAGAATATGTGGAACCCACAGTCAACAGTCACCTAGTTTTAGCCATGATAATTATCTGAACAGTAACTTACTGCTACAAGCAAAACAGTTCAAACCACACATGACGAACTAACGTCTGAAAAAAAAAACTGCAACGAACATATGGATTCAAATGCCACAAACTTAAAATACAAAAAGGGGAGAGAGAGAGATGAAAAAGAAGAAGGCCCAACTTCACTAAACTGAAGCGATCATAATTTATAGAAATGAAGAGGGTTACAGTAGTGAGATGTGTCCCCTAGAATCATTACAACAGACCAAGACACTTGAAACTCACCAAACCCACATTAGATAAGCAAACGACCAAATAGCGTGCAACCGCAGTTTGTTGAGAGACAAAAACGAGACCACCACTGGAAGACAATGGAAAATCTACAAGAGTTGTAAGAGACTGCCACTGGATATGCAGCATCTCTCCCATACCACAAGACTTCCACAGAGACCAGCATGAAGCTGGGCAGACCCTTTTATCTCCGACAAAGCTCCACTCTTTCAAGCTCTTACAGAATTTCTTGGGATCGTCTAACAATGCGGCTGACTTTCTTCTTAAATTCATCCCTCCTCTCCCTCCATTCCTTCTGCATGGCAATTTAAGTAAATTCACATCGGATCAACTTCCATGACAAAATTCAGAGGCGACTGCAGATTGGACTAACCTTATTGAAAAATTATGACACTGGTGTATGAAAGAAGGATAAGCAAATCAGAAACTTAAAATATGGTGGAACATGGCATCAAATTCCAAACAAGCAACAAATATCAAATTCCAATAATAAAATTGACAGGGAAACCTGAAGTTACAATGTAACTCAAATTTAACCAATGCTGAAGTATGGGAGGAATATCCACACTAAACTGTCAGATTTGCCAGCTCTTCAGAGGCAAAGACCCCTGACATACAGAACAATATTTTTACACATTTTGCTAAAAACTCTAAGCAAAATCCAATTGTGTCATATATTAATTCTATATTTGTGCATGAAGAACAAATGAACCTGAGTTCCCTTGTAAACACTGACCAAAATTATTAAGAAAGTACAGCAGCATCATTCTAAAATTAATTTTACTTGGAAGGTGTAATGTGTCCCTACACCAGAAATATGATGAAAAATTCAAGGGTATCATTTGACATTTAAGTTACTACAACAATAAGTGATTCGGCCATTTCCTTTTTGGTGCTCAATAATTATAGGTAATGCAGCATCATTTTCTAACCAACAATTTATAAATTTAGCTAAAAACATCATAAGAAAAATAAGAATTAATTGAACAATTTAATAATTTATAATCTTCTCTCTGTAAATGAAAACTAGACCTAAAAACTTATGACTTCGTGGTACAAGTTGATATATAATTTCAGATTAGTTTCTAAGCACAAGGGATCAGAGAAAGGATCCAGGGCCATCAGGCCACTTGAGCAGTCAGATATGGAACCAGTTAGGTAAATGCATGGGCATGTGTTGTTATGTTGTTCCACCATACAACCGGAACACATATTAGGAAAAATGATATATAAACAAAACTAAGATACTGCTTCTAAGCAACCAAAAATGACCAAAAGAAAACAATGTCTAAAGTAACATATTGATACAAGTAACTTAAAAATTATGTTTTTCTAAATGCTGGTCCTTAAACCGACATCCAAAATCATCACAATGCACAGGTACAAGACAGTTTTCTGCTTTCTCAAGCCTTCCTCTTGAAATTGCCCTTTAAAAGATCCAAGGTACCTACGAAACAGTAGCCTTCCAGCACCTAAAACAAGGCTTCTGTACATTAAGTTCGCTTGAGATTTTGTGCTCCTTTATCACATTCAGCCTTTATATCTCCAAGATAGCATTTAGTTCTACTTGATTTAAAATAAATTCCCACCAAAAGTTTTCTAACCATCATATTTGGACTGTCCTAAGACTCTAGCATGAAAATCGATATGTAGAAGCATCAGATGGATTCTCAAATACTCAAAAGTGCATTAAGGAAAAATATCTGTTAAGAATAAAAGAGACACCTAAGCATTCAACAGCACAGACACAAGATCTGACAGGTTCTGTTCTCCAGTAGAAAGAAGGGGCTTTACTGTCCTTGGGAAATAACACTTGAACAAAGAAAATAACTTGAATGAGGACATGTTATTTACTTGAACCATTAGGTAATCAAAACTTCCGCGGCACAAGTGACACCTCACACATAAACTAAGAAAATTTAACTCAGCTAGGTACTTCTTTGTTAAGACATTATCTCAAATCTTCAAATCTTCAGCAATCACACTCTTCTGTAAATGTCCATTGGCTTCGTGGAGTGCAAAGTGTGTATAGAACATTTTGGACATCAGCTGGCTGGTCTCACTCTTATGACCCAGTTTGTGGCAGCAGCAGCGAATGCCAGCAATGGTCAAACAATTCAAATTTCAAGTCTTATTGGCATCATGAGTGCAGTGCTGCAGCAATATGAAATGATTAGAATTCCAAATTAAATTCCCTCTCATGAGCCAAATGCCTAAACCATAGAGCATATAGGTTCGGCAGCTCCAGGATCCACCGGAAACCCAAAATAACATATCTGATCAGCTCAGAATTGAGTTTTAAGCAACATAAGCAATCAGCAGTCTGGTCAAGTCTGATGTTGACTTGTATCTTATAGATTCTGCAATTGGACCTGGACTAATCCCTTGTATAAAGGTGTAGACCCCACCTAATCCTGAATTGTTCACATGTTTCAAATTAGAGCATGGAATAATTCCAACTGTTGCATTGAAGTGGTCAAGCTTATGGCCCAAAATTCTTTGAGACATCTCAAATCACTTCTAATCATAGCCAATTAAGACTCAGGTCCATTGTTGTTGGAACCATTTGTAGCCTAATTGGAGAATAAACCCAAGTCCATCAGAGGATCACAACAATTCTTATGATCCAGACAGGGTTTATCTGAACAGATGCAATGCTTGTATCATATTTCAACTGAATATATCCCATGGAGTCAACTATGTATATAGTTTTTTAAAATTCAAATAAGGATATTGATATTCATGTAATAAATATACAAAAAATAGAAACCATTGTCATTGATAATCAATGTGAGAGTGAATCATTGACCATTGGTCAAGCTTAGGCAACATTAATGTTGTCAAATCTTAAACAAAAGTTTATATGATCTTTCTAATTGCACTGCCTCTGACATAAAAGGAGATGCAACTTATAAATATAGTGTTGTTTTTCCATTCACCAGGTTAAGCACTTCAAGCCACAAATTACTACAAACACTCATAACTAACTGCTTAGGGACAACTTTTACTGCACTAGACTTCTGGCCTTCCACTCTTCATATTTAATAAGCTAGTATATTCACAAATCCATCTCAAACAAAGATTTACTTTGGATAATTGTCTATGAATAAGCAAAACTAATCAATGATATTAGTGTGATTTTCACGTTTTACAATGATATTTGTTCAAATTCTCTTATTAATGCAAGTCCAGAGTATATCCAGGAAGACAAACTTTACAGCTTATTGGACACCATCAGTAAATAGACGAGATCTTAAAAGGAACACATCAATTTATAATATATATATAAAACGTAGCAAATTGAAAACAAAACATTTTCTTATGTCCACTGTTTCTTGCAGCCCTCAATGGGCTGCAACCCAGAGATAGATTTTCATAAATAATGAATAAATGACTGACAATTAATAAAGAGAAACCAAGAATAATAAAAATTAGAAAAACAGTATCTAAAAACGCAAAATTTTCACTTACAGCAGCTTCAATGTTAGCTGGAGATTCATCATTAGGACTAGAAAGCATAGAGATAATACTCAGTACTATGCTCTCAACCTGCATATTTCACGTATCCCATTATTCTGATGTAGTAACATGCTCCAATAACAAAATATATAGAAAGTTAAATATTGAAATACAGATGAAGATTACACCTTCAGATGATTGCAATCATAAATAAATAGATACACAATGCTGCAGAATGTTGATATCTTTACAGTCAAAATAAGCATTATAGGCAAACCATTATCGGTAAAATAATGAAAATGAATCCTGCAATCCTACAGGGAATACTGCACCCATACATTTAAATAACTCCTTGATTTATTTTATCATAGGACTATTTTCCCAAAAATTACAGAAGTTATGATCCCCTAGGTATCAATTAACTTTCTCTATTGAAGTTTAATCCCTCTGACTTGAAGGGCTGCAAGCAGGTCAGGCAGGATGTAGTTTCAGCACAACCTAAGCTTCATCCATGTTTGAATTGCCACAAAAAGATATAAATCCAAGATTGGTCCGCTTCCCTCCAGGGCAAGTTGAATTGGTTCGAGATTTATTTTATTGATCTATCTAGTTATTTTTGGGTCAAATCTTGAACAACAGGCATTATTATAACATACAGGCATTAACAACAACCAGTTCCACATAGGATTAACCAACAACTACATATAACTTATCATTAATCAATACAAATCGATCAACTTCGTGTCTGTTAAATAGTATTGTTATAAATTGGGACAACTAGTAGAAATAAAATCAAGAATGTATAAAAAAATAAGAAAAAACTTTGAGTTTTAAATACTGTTGATGGTTAAATTTATGGAGCCTTAAAATATTTTTAATATGCCACAGTTCTTGAATAACTTACATTGTTTCAAAATTTAAAAATTACTTTGGTTTATCTCCATAAGTTCCAGCAGCCCTCAAGTTTCTTCTACTAGTTAACGATCAATGAAGTTCCAATGTCAAAAGTTATGCTAAAATAATCTCAACCTCTCTATAAAACAAATGATTCCAGTCATTTGAAATGACCAGAAAAGGTTCCATTGAATACATATCCTATCACCCAAAAGATGAATGTTAGAACATAATCCTTCATTGCTGTACCAAATAAAGAGAAAATGTTTGTATAGTATAACATAGGGAATTACTTACCCAGTGAAACAATCCTTATATCACTAAATTCGACTTCTAATGTAGGCCCGATTTTTTTGAGCTTGAAGATGACCAGATCATGTGCAAATGATGATATTCAGATTTACTACAATTAGCAGAATTTGGAATTTATATGACATTTGGATTGGCTATTTGTTCAATATAAAAAATGAATACAAATATGGGATACTATCTGCACCATTCGCGAGATAATTAGAACATTCTTAATAGGAAGCCAATTAAGAAAAGAAAAATCAATATAAACAAAAGAGAATACACCATTATAACATGTGAAAAGCCATACTGTATGCACAGGTGTCCAACGCTCACTTGCGAGCTCATATCCATTTGGGTCTTCCCCAGGTGGATGAAGAATTGATATGCAAACACGGCCATCAGGATAAACTGAAGTTCCAATAAGAAACAAGACATTCTTATATACTGTATCACATGGTAAGGTAAACAGGATGATTTATAAAAACACGCTTTAGAAACTAACCATTTGGATGCCACATCTCTGATGTAAATCTGACTGTTGGAGGGCTATTGGGATAGTTGGCAGGAAAGCTCATAATTGCATTAAAATAGCCACCATCACTGCAAGATTAGATACCAACAAGGTAGCAAAAACAAAAAAAAAAAGGAAATTTATCGAAGTCTAAGAACTGCCTTTGAATAATAAAAAATGACAACAACATTTAAGCCACTATATAACAGTTTGATATTCTCTCCTACATTTACTGTAATCTTATTTTCTGATTCCTACAGGTTCACTAACAAATCATCATCAAATGTCATGGAATATAAGATGCAAGAGAAGAATTTCCTGCAAAAGTTTTGAATTCAGAAAACCATTTTCAAATTCCAATACATGGGCCTTAGCATAAAAAATTATACAGGCATTAGCCTATCAACAGTGGGGTGGGCATCATGATCCCACTTGACTATTGGTTCCTTATCATTGCCACCATCAAGATGGAGAATGCCTTGAAATCTCTTCTAAACATATGCTAACACGCTGTATGGACTTCTACAAACATCCACCTAAATATCAGAGAACCTGACAATTGTAAGAAAATTAATTTCTGCAGGTACAAAGGGTCAAACAAAATTTAAAAGATGGTTTACAGTTCCCACTCATAGCCCACAGTGTCATCAAATCGCTGACTCATCAATTTTGGCTTAGCCTAAAAGATCCCGCTTTGCTATGGGTTCCTATCCCAAGCCAGGACCTCCAAAATCATGAGTTCATTCATACAACTATGAATTGCACTCCAAAACTCAGATTAGAAAATTCTCTGACGGACTCATCTCCATATCGAAGAATCAAATAATTACGAGAAAATTAATAATAAAGGCCTCGCAGGACCAAATCAAAGAGCTTTGGATGAGGTAAAAGATAACCAGAAACTAAAGTTTCTTTTGAGGCATCGCGATCAAAGATCCTATCTTTCCATGTTCCAAGTCATGCAAAACCCCAAGCAATCGAACTAAAACCCTAACTTCACCACACAAACCAGCCGTAGCTCGACAGAATCCATAAAAATCCTAATTTTCAAGCAGTCCAAACAGTCAACCAGCGAAAACAACAAAAAGATTCACGTTTCTACCAACAGAATTCACAATAACTAGAACGAAAAGAGATGAACAAAAGAAAGAAGAGATAAAACCATGATTACACGAGGTGGGAAGCCACGACTCACTAAAGCGTATCGGGGGGGCCGATGATAGTCACGTTCCACTCAAAAATATTGGTATCATCAACCAGGCCGGCCGAGAACCCGTCCACAGGATTCTTGGTAAGATCTGATCCAACAACAAGAAAAACAAAACATTTCATCCGATCGATGCACGCCAAGAAAGCAAATCTCCAAAAGAAAACCCTTGAAACCATCAGAATCGACGCAGAAATGATCTTATCCGCACCTTTCAGCTGCTTCGCGAGGAGCAGGCTCGCTTGGCTCGTCGCGGCCATCAACAACCCAACCCAATTGATAGAGATAGGGATACGAGAGCGGCCGATAAGAAGAGCTTCCGACCGAAATGGGAAAGAGGGGAAGGCGAGGAGGAGGAGGACCGGGCTTCCAAAAAGACACGAGTTGCCGTGTGCGGATTCCGGAAAGAGAAGGGGATGCAATGGACGACGGGCGAGAAAGAGAAGAAAATTTTAATTTTAAATAAAATAAAGAAAAATATATTAAAAAAAATTTAGAAATACATTTATATTATTTGATTTCCTTTTTTTCGGTAAATATATTGCGTGGTGATCCGTTCGACGTCGAATGGTTATATCCAAACGCAAACCCGCAAACTTACGGGGCAAACTAAACGGCGTGGTCGGGACGACGCCGTTTTGCCGGCAGCTGGCAACGGGAGTTACTTTGGGTCGGATGATCCTGGCCGTCTGATGGGCAGGGGAGTCATAATTTGGTTGGGTTGGGTTACTTGGTGGTGAATGGGAGCGAGTTAGGCCGTAGGTGCGCTGTTGTAGGTCACAAGCCATTGGAATTCAGTTGACCAAAGAATGTGATATAGAGTGTATCATACTGTACCAATTCAATACTGATATATGATATGAAGGGTATATAGTCCGAACCGATTTCATACCATTTTGATACAGTAATGATACCGGTACGAAGCTCAGAACCAAAATGGCATAGCTAAATGTGCACCATTTTATATATGGGCCATTTGCGATAAAAGTAGATAGCATTTTTAGTCGGTCTAGGACATGGGTGAATTCAATTTGAACTTTGGGATAGGGTCGTGTGGCTGATGCAGTGTTACATTTGACGCATTTGTGAACAAACAAAAAGAACACGTCATGGTATCTTTTTAGAAGCATCGAATAGTTTCTAGATAACTCACCTTCCATGCAACTTGATAAATCAAGATTGCTTTTTTTTTAAAAAAAAAGAAGAAACTAACAGGGGGAAATCAAGGGGTGCACAGAGAGAGAGAGAGAGAGAGAGAGAAGCAGCACGAGCAATGGATCACTTTTTTTTGTGAACTAATTAATTGACGTAAAAATTTTAGGTTAATAGAATATATTAATAATATCTGTAAAAATAAACACTTTCTGCTGTGTATGGTCCAATTCATGTGCATGGAAATACAACTAAGCCAGTGAATTATCTCCAACTAACTAATTAACTCTTAAGACCTAAATTAATTGGTGAATGGATCAATAATGTTTATTATACTTAATATTTCTAGCAATATGAAAATCTCTAAAACCCGTATATCCATGCTGAAAGCATTCTCCGTTGTTCCGTTCTTGTTTTCTTGCATGTCAATTTGCAATAATATTAATATTTTATGTAGTTTCATGCTAAGTTTTTGAGCTGACAAATACTAGAAATATAAATAAAAACAATCCATTATAAGTTATTAATATTTATTCAATTTAAAATAAAAATTGCCTAGCATAGGAATTTTAAGAGCCATAGGTTCAAATTAATTCATGCTATCCAGCGTTGTAAGACCTTTGCAATGCACTGCAGGGGATCCAAACTTCAGATAGCACGGTATTTGATTGGTCCGAATTTAAGCATCCAAGCCTCGCTGAAATAATTTGAATCAACATGACGTTACCTAAATGATACTTCTCTTTAATAAATTATGATTTGATTTTTAATTTTCACGGACGGATGCTTTGGCCGGAGCCTCATGCAATAGTTAGCCCACATTAAGCTAACAGAGAAAGAGAACTATATTCCTTCCAAGGTATTGTCCGCTTTGGGCGCTCCGGCCCGCACGTCCAACACAGACGGGGGGAGACTGGTGTCCTCACGGTTTTGTCCCACAAAAGGGCCCTCGAGAGGAAAGGATTTCCACCCCCCATTTAAGGCACAGAACCTTTCCGCTACTAGCCAATGTGGGACTAAATTCAAAGCCCCCTCCCCCTCCACAACATAGCCCCCCTAGCGGGAAGGTCCTGTGCCGGTTTAACCCGACTTTACCAGCCCCCCAGGCAACTTGAGGGGTAGTCAACGGAGAGCGGAGATTCGGGCCCTCCTTCTAGCGCCATCTGTTGCAGATCTTCGACCCAACAACAGCGTAGCCCCAACCAACTGGCGACAGGGAACATCCCATGTCCCCCACGAGGTATTGTCCGCTCTGGGACTCCGGCCCGCGCGTCCAGCGCTACGGAAGGAATTTTCTCCGGCCTGCGCGTCCAACGCTGACGGGGGATACCCTCACAGTTTTGTCCTTCAAAAGGCGCCTCGTGAGGAAAGAGGTTTCCCCTCTTTATAAGGCACAGACATTTCCGCTGCCTAGTCGGTAATCGGTATGAGACTAAATTTAGGCTCATCCCCCATCACGACCCAATTCAGGCAAGAACATAATCAGGCGAGAGGGCTCGACTCGCTGATGGTTCTGAAAACTAAAAATCATTACTACCGTCGCCATCCACAGAAAACATAATGCAAAAATCAAGCTAGCAGGATCAAAATCCGCCGAGGTGGCTCCAAGGAAGATCAAATCATTTAGCTTGCAGACATACAACTGTGACCCTACTGTCTCCGGTTATCTTTTTAAAAGGATTCTTATGAACCCTCCCTTTCTCCAACTTGCAGCAGCTACATCCACCTTTTCTATCCTTAAACGTTCCTTAGCCGTTCATTTGATTTTTCCCCACATCGTTTGGTTCAATTATGAATGGATCCCTCTTAAAGCATGAATAGTTGTGGGACAGGGCAAGGTTTAGGAGCCTTTGTCTTCTTTTGCTGCTTGAGGTGACCATTAGCTTGCAAAAGGGGGTTGCGACCATTCCTCTCCCTCCTGCTTTTCCAGATCAAACCAACAGGCTACAAGGAAAAAAAAGTTGGGACAGGAGAAATGGAATCCAGTCCGCGACCACAAAAACTACAAGGCCGCAGTTTAGTTTTTCACGTCACATATCCTTACATTATTTATGCCACCGAGTCCTCCTTAAAGTCGAGGGGCTTGTTTGGTTCGCGGAAAGCATTTTTTCTTCTAGAAATATAATTCCTGGAAAACAAATTCTTAGAAAGAGAATGCCTAGGAAAGTACTTTTGGCATGTTTGATTGACCATGGAAAAGTGACAAATTTCCAAAGTGCTTATGTTTGGTTGGCCATCCATTTTTCTGGAAAAGTTATGTATAATTTCTATTATGCCCTTAATAAAAATTAGGTCTTTAATGCCTCTTTAATGCTTCTTTAATGCTGAAGGATCTTTTTGGGAAAAAGTAAAAATAGAGTGATTCCCGTCTCATAGGAAAGTTTCTAATGGAAAAGACTTTCCCATGAAATGTGAAAATCATATTTCCACGGGAATACAACTTTCCTGTCTCTCTCCTTTGAAAACTCCAACCAAATAAGAGCCATCTCATTACTTTCCCGTTGACCACACTTTCCCCCCTTCTTTTCCCGCGAACCAAACGAGCCCTAGATGCCAGCGGCATACGGCAATCGGGTCAGATTGAATATGGTTGGAGTTGGATTGGATATATGATAGATCAAGCCGGTCTATCCAAATTCGAACGGTTAATTAAACATGTCAAAAACTTAGATCCAAATCTGACTATTTTATTAAATAGATAATCTACTTTGACTCACAATAGGTTGAAATAAATTAAATAAGTTGAACGGTTAAGCATTGCCATCCTTATCAATAATGTTCATGATGCAAGACGATGGGCATATGATCAAGGAGGTAGTATAGCCAACTTAGGTTTGATCGGGACAAATCAAGTCCAAAGTAATATTCCAAATAATTATGAGTATTCAATGTAATGATACGTTGATTATAGTGGTGCATGATTCCAGGATAACCGATCATTCATGAAATGAGCAAGTATTCCTAGATATGAAATCATATGACATCATTGTTCTTGGATGTAAGTGTTCTTCTTCTCACTATGATTATTTCTCTATATGGTACCAAGGAATTACATCTTCCAAATTGGAGGTGCGTTTATCAGTCTTGGGAGTATGATAATTGATAAAGAACTAGATTAATGCAGCCCACATGAGAGTTTAGTTCAAATCGTTGTAGAGATATATACAAGTAATGCATTCTCGGAGAAAAAGATAACAATGATAATTGCCTTCTTTGATTTCAGAAATACTATTATTTATGTTTTTTGAAACTTGGTTGCCCTACGATCTTCAGAAGTGCACGAAATGCACCGCAGAGTACTATATAGCCGCTATCAGGAGATGAACATGTAAGATAGCAACACACCATAAATAATGCTTAAAGCCGTTTTATATGATAGCCCTTTGACTTTGCAAAGGATTCATGCTCAACTTGGTTTCAGATAAGTTACAATACTCTTTTGAAAAAGGCAGCTATTTTACTAACATGTCTCATTGTCTAAATCCCCCAGGACTTAAAAAGGAAGCGCGCCACCTTTGTGATTCACTGAATAGGCTTCGGCCCCATGGTTACCGGGCTGGGCATGTCTTCCACTATCAGCCCATAAATGAAGTGTTGGTGCCACAAGGCGGGCCGGACTTATAACCCACTGAAGAACCCAGCCTAAAAGGGCATGGTTGTTACAAAAAAATTTTCTCAGATTGGATGGATCATAAAATTCTAGTATGGATATACTCAATAAAATTAAAAAACAAATATCCTGAAACTAGAATGAGAGGGCATCATAAGTCTCCTATCTGATGTCTTCATAATGCTTAGCTACGTAGAAAGCAATCCAATCAGCTACACTATTCACCTAAGGACAGATGAGAAAAACCTAGTCGGCACAAGAATGTGCGTTCACCTGACCCTGGATATCCGTAACTACAGCAAGTTAATTGGCCAAAGACTTTAACCAGCACTAATTGGAAGCACGCAGAATTGCAATCACGAGTGCGGTTTTGAATGGATTCTCTCTTCCAGAATTGAGATCTCCAGTCACGCGGTGAGTTATATATTAGAGCACATAGGAACGCAAGGCTATGGGTGTCCACTTAATGCACTTCCTTGTTGTAACTGGTCATATATATCTAATAATACCTCCTGGGCTTAGTGCAAATGATATAACTAGGTCAGGACGAACATGATTCGGAACCAACTTGGTTTATTCTTTCTGTTCATGGTTTTAAACCCAAGCCCTGTAAGTTAGGTAATCGGATCAGGTCATGTCCGGAGATATAATTTTGACTCATGACAGTTCTAGCTAGGTTGGATTAAGCATGATTGAAATCCAATTTATCAAGGTCCTGAGACAGGCTGGGCTTGAGTGCGGATACCATGTAAAATTTTGGAAAAATTACAAGAACACCTCAACTTTGGGCCAATTTGAAAGATACTCTCTCGGCTTTAATAAGTTTCAAACAGATGTTTGAAGTTTTCAAATTGTATAGATGGACGAATAATCTTGATCATCTACCGATTGCTTTGAGAGCTATGCAAGTGGATGAATAGTCGAATTATCCATTTATTGCTTAGAGATTTGTGCACACGAATGAATATATGAATTGCTTCAAGATCTGTGTAGTGGATGAATAATCCCGAACATCTATTGATCATTTTGAGATCTATGTGAGCGGATGAATATCTGGATTATCCACCGATACTTAGAGATCTATGCATATATCATCCCTTTCTTCTCCTTGAATCGCCTCTTCTTCCTCTTTCTCCACGTTTGCCAACGGTCGATGGAGAGCATATTTATCAAGACCAGTGAACATCTCATAGCAGCATTAGGAGTACCGATGCATCATTCCCCCGTTTGTGGCAAATCTCTCTTTTCTCCATAAAGTCCATAGCTTTCTACTTGCCCAAACCCTAATTCCCTCCAATTTCTTCTAATCTCTCAATCTCCGACTCCGAATTCCGACCTGATGATCTCCCACACAACCTAGCTTTGACCTTTATGGCCACTTTGATCCATTCTCACCCTACCAAACCCTAATATCTCAAGCTCGAACCATCCGCAGCCCCCGCTATCTCGTCTCCGTTGGCAGCATTGGGATCTCTGATAACTGGAGCCTTTCGTCGAGGGACAGGGTGGCCCTAGTGGTGGCCTAAGTGGAGGAGAAGCCCTCTCCCATCTTTCGATTCGTAAAAATTCGAATCACTCATCTAGCATTAAGATCCATGCAGATGGATGAATAATTTAAGTTTTATAATCTATACAGTTGAATGAATAATTCTAATCATCTATTGGTCACCTTAAGATCTACGCAAAAAGACGAATAATTTGAAACAACAATAGGATGACTTTAAGACTTATGCAAGTGGATGAATAATTTAGATCATCGTTGCTTTAAGATCTTTGCACTTTAAGATTTTGGTAGATGGACAAGTGATCCCGATTACATGGATGGTTTGAGATCGATACAGTAGATAAATAAAAAAAAATTGGAGCACTTTAAGATCTTTACATACAAAAATTTCTAACAGCACTGTACAACGAACGATTCCAACACCGGATCCTTTTTTGATGGGAAAGAAGTTTGATAATAATACAATTTTGTGCTGACGGTCATATGATATCCGGGCTTGCAAATTTGAAACATCCTTTTTTGAAACTTTTAAAGCCAAGGAAGCGTAGTTTAGGAAGCCGTTCCCGTAGCCTTCCCTAAAATTTTTTAAAAAGACGCTAAATTTTTCGAAAAAAAAACCGTACATCAGTCCCGAGCACAATCATTGGGTCCCACCGAAATGTGGGCCCCTTTTTCCACAACGTTTACACGAAGAGAGACGTTGCCGCCCTCTGGGTCTGACGTACAACCTTCACGGCAGCGAACCCTTCGGCACCCTAATTTAAAAAAGCCCACGAACTTCTACTGTTTGGTCTGAATAAGTGGAAGCTTTTTAGCAAAACAATTAAGTAAAAGAAACGTATTCCCGAATCCTCTGCCTTTAACTTTTCCGTGCTTTTTTTTTTTTTTTAACTTTTAGTTGTTTCGAGCCCTTCCATATTTTCGTCTAAACAACCTTTTTTTTTAAAAAAAAGTTACGGTACTTCTAACAAATTATTTTTGGTTCAAGTAAAATATTTTTTTTTCTACTTTTAGTTTTTTCGTCTAAACAACTTTTTTAAAAAAGCTTTTTGCTGCGCGCCACGCAACATCTCTCTTTTTTCCAAGCGGCGTACCACCGTTCCGCCAGCTCCGCTTTGCACCGCTCCCCATGAAGAAAACCAACAAAGCCTGCCCCACAACAGAACAGACGACACGCCACCTTTCCCCTCCAAGCACTGGGAAAGCCAGGCTTTCCTACAGAAAGCATGGGCGTCTTGAGTTCCCCATTCCCAAATCAAACCACTTCTTCTCTAGAAGTTCAAAGTTAAATACATCTTCTTTTAACCAAACCAAATTACCATACAACCATAGCCGGCCATTACATCAACTTCATCCACACCTTAACCTTAGCAGAAGAACATAACAACATATAGACTACTAGAACGTTAAAGAGCAACAAGTTCCTAACAACATAGAGATGTAGTGGAAGCAGGATTCAGGATCAGTGACAGAAGATGACCTTAAGTTCTTTCGGAGATGCGCAGTCATGGGTGAGGGAAGGGCTGTCGTGAGCGTACGTAAAGGTGGCCGGGCACGCGTGCTTGAAGAACTCCGAGTACGTCGACGCCCGGCACGTGCGAGGGTCGTTGAACTTGTTCCGGCAGCACAGCTCGTCGGTACCGAAGGCCTGGCAACCGCTCTTGCACCCAATCACAGCCCCCCCCGCCGGGGCCCGCACCTGGAGCACGTCGGGACACGTGGCGAGGAGGTTGGCGCGGCATCCGACGACGGGACACTGGCCCTTGCCCTCGTGCGGGGTGACGGTCATGCCCACGTTGAAGCCGTCGACGAGGCTGACGCCGTAGGAGGTGAGGTCGCGGCGGCCGCCGTGGTGGAGGGTGATCTGGGCAAGGGTGGCGGGGACGGCGCCGCCGAGGCCACCGCACTCGAGACGGCCGCCGCAGTCACCGGTGCTGCAGGAGAAGCGGCCGCCGGAGAAGGTGCAGCCGGTCCGGGCCCAGATGCGGCCGGACCAGTGGTGGGTCGGGGCCTGAAAGGACCGGTGGGTCAGAGTCGGGAGGGCGAAGCCTCCCTTCTCGAGGAGGTCGTGGCCAGAGTTGGGCTGGATGGCCGGCCACACCGTGAAGGGACAGTTGTTGACCACGGTCAACATCATCGCCGGGTACTGGGCCGCCACCTGCTGGACCACGAAAATCAAGAACAAGGAGTAGAAGGTTAATGAGAAGAACGTAAAGCTAGAAGAAGCAGCCATGGCTGCGACCTGGTTGGTGGGGTTGGTGGGTAGAGAGATGGGGGGGCTAATGGGAGGATTTATAGGCGTTTCGAGGAGCTTCTGGGCTCTTGGGAAGGTGTGCAGTGCGGTGTTCCGGCGGCCCATTTAAACGTGGTTTTGACTGTCTACGTGGCCGACTGTCGTATCTTTCAGTGTGTTTATCGTGTTACAGTGGCAGTGGGTTTTCTTCTGGGCGAATGAAGAGGGGGAAGAATGCGGCGTCTGGGGCTCGTATTTTGAGGCAGTTTGATGCTTTGGTTTTCTTTTGAAAAAGGGGTGCTACTTCCCTTTGTTTTCTTTATTTAGGTTTTCGTCGTTTTCCAGTGGCTAAGCATGCACATTGTTTGGGGCATTGCTGGGTATCCGTATTTGAACAGTGGATGCCAGAGGAAATGGGCATTAATGGTCATCGTTCATCACTAAGATGTTCAGATTGTCGTACGTCGACATGTAATTTTGAATTTTAAATTTTGAAATGAAAGCAACGTGCGCAAGACGCTGGGTATAAAAAAAAATTCGATCTCTTATCATGTGTCCTTATGCTAGTTGCCAGAAAAATGATTTAATTAGTAAAGAACGTGACTTCAAAACTCCTAGAAAGCGTGCTTAATTGATATCAAACTTTTTTTTTTTCGCGTGAAAACGGCATCTAAATTATTAGAATGTAAGTATTACCTGTCAAATATATTAAAAAAAAAAATGATACTCATCCAAATATACTTTCTGAAATGTCGAGGAACATAAGAAACGATCCAACTTGTCATACTGTTCATCTCTTGATATACATGTACTGCATAAAAAAATTTATTTTTTTAATCAGATTACAAGTCTCGCAAAGTAATGGATAACCATTACTGGAACGGGCTACGGCCCTGGGCGACTGTCATTGGGCTACGGCCCTGGGCGACCTCGACCCCGATCCCCAAAGCGGACAATACCTTGCTCTACCGAGCTGAGCTGCTCCAGCACTCTCTCGTTCAGACGAGGCGCCTTTTATAGGACAAAACCGTGAGGGTAGGGGGCAACCTCCGCGGACCCCCGCGCCGTCAGGGCTCGGGACTGTCATTGGAACTGTCATTGGGCTCCGGCCCTGGGCGACCTCCCGCAGACCCGAAGCGGCAATCCCAGAGCGGACAATACCTCGTGAGGGACGCAGATGCTTTCCCTGCTCGGCCGGTATGTGGGCTGGTGTCGGGGTTCCGACCCCACATCAATTACTATGACAACCTATTTTTGTATCTAGTCGTTCACGGGAGTGGAGTCTCCCTAGAGAGCTAGCTGCTCAAAACTTTGAAACTCCATTTTGCAACGTTTCAGGCTTCATCTAATTTACTCACTGATATCGGCCGCACAGTGCATATATTCTTGACAAAATTATGGTGTTGCACCGGTGTCCCAACGGATAGTCTTTTGGATTTAATTAAATGCAGAAGAATCGAGAAGTCGAGGACATGGCCATAAAAAAAACAACTAAAGGTACGAAAGCTGCGGACCCAACTCATAAAGCGAAGGAAGCAAAAGTTTTTTTTTTGATGGGAAGGTTCGCACGAAAGACATGTCCGCGTGAGCACCAGCAGAGGATAAGGACGCGCCGCGGGGATAGATTCCTCCACTGCCATAAATAAAAAAAAAAGAAAGAAAAAAGAAAGAGTGGCCTTCGTTTTTATCTTCACGCGCTTGCTGACTGGGAGGTGTCTGCTCCCTGATTTTTACACTCATGGTGTTGGTGTCACTTCCTATTTACGATGAGCTCTCAGCAGTAAACCCAAGTTCTACCATGTCATTTAATGCATGCTTCGCGAGATATGTACTAGAAGTTCACTGTATCGTCCGAAGAAAAGCTGCATTTATTGGACAATTACGAAAGAAAGAGCGGGAGGCCCCAGAACATCCATTTCTCAGTGACACGAAAGATAAATCGAGTTCCAGATTAAATCGTCTTACTTGCTATTCATCTTTCGAAAAATTTTCTATGATTCTAATAGACTTTTTTTTCTATTTTATATAATCTTCTTATTAATGATCTAGCTGGCTATACTGCCATGTGAGTAACCGATTTATTTAAAATAAAATAAAATAAAATAAAAAGCATGCCGAGGACGGGGTGGGACTCGTCCCACCTACCAAATATAAGTCAAAATAATAGAGCAATAATATATATAAGAAAAAAAAAATATAGAAAAAAATTTCCAAAATGAGACTACTTAAGGATCCTCATTTTCTAATTTGGTGTGACGTATTTTAATTGTAAGGTAATGAGCGGCTGTATGTTAACAGCATAAAAATTATCGGTAATTACGTTGATCATGCATTGATACCAAGCTATTAGTCTTTATTAGACCAAGCCGATTGGCACCTCGGTTTTCATGAGGTTGTTCGTCTTGATTAATACCAAGGTCAAAAAGATCGGTTAAGGCCGAGGTCAAGATATCCAATATTTTTTCTATCATATACTATCAATGGATCCACTCCTTTTATAAAAATAGTCACAAAGAGATGCAATTAATTGGGAACAAATCAGCATAAACTCAAGCAATGCTTTTGCTTAAGTAAACTTAAATAATGTTATAAACTGGTATCGGCCAACCTTTTTAAGGAATAAGATTTAAACATGGACCCCACCGGACAGTAAATTGAAGATTAATTTTGGCGAAAAACTAAAAAAATCGTACATACAAAGATTCATATCCAACCATAAATTTGATCAAATCAACTCAAAAGCTTCCGACTGCCAAAATTTCTACCAAGCGAAAAAGGGAAAAAGTAGAGTTATCTTAATAAATAACTGATGTATGCATCAAATAATTGACGTCCTACAGTAATTACGAGGACAAACGGAGACACAAATGATGGAGAAAACAGGAAACTGCTCCTAACCATCCAACTAGAGGTACCAATAATTGTTCATGCGCGTAAAAATTCCTGCGAAGAAGTAAAACTTTAATGGAAGACCACGAGGGGTTTTCATCGAAAGCAAAATGATAACACTTTGTTTCCACCAGCTGCATGCGTGATGCCTAGAAAACTTCAATTTGTTTACGTAAAACGTTGTCAAAAGGCTCCATGAAAAAGTGATCATGCACATGAACACGTATCGGAAAGTCTGCCTCAACACTCAAACGGTCGATGCGGACGCCAGGGGTTTCCAATCAACAGTGTTTCATTTATAAGCAAAGTTCCAAGCCCACACCTCAAACCATTCCAAAGAAACTTTTTGAGCACTGTAGATCGCTAATCAACTACTCATGGAAAAATCAGGCATGCAAAATTCATTAGATCTCGTTAAATCAAATAAAAACTAGGGATAAAACAAATCAACAGCTTACTTTTCATATCAACATAAAGCTAAAGTCCTAGACAGCAAATAAATCATGCAAAAAAGTGAAGGAACAAACATATAATAATATGAATGGATTATTACTAAGCAGTCCCCAACAAATAAATCTAAAGCACCAAAGTCCAAACCATAAGGTCCGCAGGATGAAATACTAATAAAACTTAATTAATTCACCAACATACGAACAATGGTTGGGGCTGGTGGGGAAGAACTAATAATCTTCATTTATTTGATCTCCTAAATCAAGAAGAAGAAACCAGCGGCCACAACACCGGCGAGGACAGCAGGCACCGATACCACAGCCGAAGCAGCGCTGCTAGCTCCGGGAGGGGATGATGGAGACGCCGCCGGGGATGGAGGAGAAACCGGGGGAGAAACGTTGCCTGACGGTGGAACCGCAGAAGGTGACGGAGACGGAGCTGGAGGATGCTTGGGGTGGTAAGGGGCTGGCGCCGGTGAGTTCGACGCAGCTGTTCCCGCGAGTAATGCTACCGCCATCAAAACCACCATGAGGAGAGTATTGCACGAGATCGACATGGCCACTGCGAGAGAGAGAGTGAGAGAGAGAAAGAAAGGCGGTTGGAATAGAAGTGAAAGAAAGCGAGGGGGTTCAGGGTTTATATAGTAGGGAGGAGGAGGTGCCTGCTTTATTCTCGCCGAGATTAGTTTTGGTAAGCAATTTTCTCGCCGAGATCAAATTAACGAAAGAAATATTTATTCCAAAACTGAAGAGTTTTATCGTTTCTTGACACGGCTTTCTCGTTTAGGTGGTACCAATAGGGATGAAAGAAAGTCGGTGATGTTGCCAATAAACGTAGAACTAATTAAAGAACGAGATGGTGAGTTGTAAAATTGTGAGAAAGCTTCTCTGCTAAGTTGTAGCAACTTTTGATACGTGACAGCTTGGAGGGCTGATTTAGGAATAGGTTAACCTAATTAGCGGGACCCGAGGCTGAATGATATCATAGAAGTTTCTCTAAGTTAGGATTGTGATTGGTGACCGAGCCGGTTGCACCATGACACTATCGGTAAGTCCCATGCAGGCTTGGACCTACGCATGTCCGCATTAGTAAGCGAGCAGGTCATTACACGATTCACGGCTCTACGTTACCAATTAAAGCGCTCTTCTTTCCTATCTTAGGCTTTGTTTACGTGATTAGGTTTGGTTACTAGCTTTAGGGATCAGACCTTCGCTTTGCCGAAGAACGCGGTTTCAAATTCGGATGTGTACGATTAATTTTGTCATGAGAGCTGTGTGGCGTATTACCTTTGCATGCCGGGTTTTCCTGGGGAGATACTAGACCGCCTGGGTTCCAATACGAAGCATGAAGGAAGGGCAGGCTTAATTTCTGATGGACACAAAGCAGCCCTAACTTCTCAATTCTTTTCCCTTTCTTAATCCTCCCAGATCATAAACCTTGTTTTGTTGCATGGAGGGAATAATTAACCTTAATGAGAAAGTTCAATCCTTAAAGGCTTGTTTGGATATTCCTGCAAGAATATTCTGCCTAGCATGTATCTTGTAAAGAGCCCACCAAAATTCTAACCCAAATTCTAGCGTTTGTTAGAAGCCTACACGAAGGAAAGAACAAGGGCCATAGTTAATTGGAGGAAGGATGGATGGATCTTCTATCTATCCTTCGGTGTGTTTTGGTGCAATATAAAAGGATGGACGAAGATTCCTTCTCTATTCATTTTGGGAAGAATGAAAGAGAGGATGAATCATATTTATGTGATATTTTTACTAAATTATCCTTTAATAAAAAAGATGGCATATGGGTTGCTTATCTTTTGTCAAAAAATTAATAAAAAGTAATTTTGTTAATGCAAAAATCCACCATTCACATGCTTCATCCATCCTTATTGGGAGGGTATAAATTGGTGTATGGACAATTATCTTTTTTTTCATCCATTTTTTTTTATTTTTTGTTTTTTTTGGATCAAACAGTGGATTGAGGCTATCTAGCCTTTCAACTCCATCCTCTCTCTCTAACCCAAATAATACTGGTGTTCCAATGAGTGTAGGTTATGGACGTTTTCACTCTCACAACTAATTCTCTCTCTCCAACCTTAATTATAATTCGATGAATAATATAACTGGCCTTCGAACAAGCTTTTCATGTTTAATTGTGCCAGATGATCAAGCATATTAGTGTTGTTTTTAAGCAATTCCCAGGATTCGAACCTGGACTTCCTTTGTTGAGCCTCAAGATTTGATCGCTAAAGTTTGCTTGCGAGGTACACTGCAGGGAAGATGCGAAAGTATTGCAAGACGATGTCGTTTTTTCTTGATTTTTCAAACTCATCCAATTTAATTGTTATCAGAGAACTCTGAAAGTAGAACGATTTCTCACTTCCATCACAAAGTAGAACAAGCGGAGTCTTCAGAGATCCACCAAGAAAGGCATAGGCACCAATGCAACTACTACTAAACTGTAAATAGTTTTTTTTTCTTTTTTTCTTTTCTTTTTTTTGAATGCCGTGTAGAAAATAGAGGTACGTAAGAAGAACAAATAATTGTACCATTATTGATCAAATATTCAATAATCAAATATAACCAATCTCGCGTTTATACCAGAGAAGAGATATCAAGAACTAAACGAAGAAAAGCATGAAAGCTGGACAACCAGAAATGGCACAAGCCGCACGACCATGAAGATGGCTAAAGAAAGAGAGTGCGACGATGCATCCATCAATTAATAGTAGAAGAAGAAAGAACTGGCAAGGATTCCGAGCAGCGCGAAGACCGGAGCGGACTGCAGAACGGCCGCACTGACATCCGACGCCGGAGGCTCCGACGGTGGTGCAGCGATCGACGGTGGTGTCGCGGTCGGCGACGGGGGCGTCGATGGAGTTGACGGCGACGGGGGCGGCGAAGGAGTTGACGGCGACGGGGAGGGAGGAGGAGTTGACCGCGACGGGGACGGCGAAGGAGTTGACGGCGAAGGGGACGGCGAAGGAGTTGACGGCGACGGGGACGGCGAAGGACAAGAATGCGAGACACTAGTTCCGGCAAGTAATCCTACCGCCATAACCACCACGAAGAGACCATGAATGAAAGACGGCATCTTGAAAAAGAGAGAGAGAGAGAGAGAGAGAGAGAGAGAGAGAGAGAGGACTTGGGGAGGAGGAGAGGCCGGGTATAAGAGATTTATATTGGAGAGGCGGAAGCGAGGAATCACGGAAACTTCGAGTATTAATATCTCAATATCATTGGGCGAATATTTTCTGTATCTCATTACGCGGTGCCTTTAATTCGGGGTATGTGAAAGGAAGGTGGAGATATGAAACGAAAAGGAAAGACAGCTAACTTCCGTTTTGGTGCACATGAATTTGAGACCGCGTTTCCATGAATACTGCTCGGTTTATGTTCTTGGTATCGGTCGAATCCAATCACAGATTTCCACACCGAATCAGTGAACTGAGCATTGATTACAAGTGATCCCTAGTTTATTTTTTTAAAAAAAAAATTATTATTAGTTCAATTCTTTATCCTTGTAGATTTTTGAGGCTTGAATGGTCTTGTTTGATGTTTTTTTTTTAAAAGTTCTTATCACAAAAGGAAAAGACAGGATTTGGACTTTCTTTCTTCTAAAGACAGTCTTTAAATCTTCCGTTCTATAGACATTTTTTAGGTACGTTACAGAGAGGAAGATTGTAGCACATCCTTTTTATACCATGTTATAAGAGGAAGAAATAATAAAACTTCAATTCGTGGATAGAAAGTTTTAACTGCGAATGATGACAAATGAAGAAAATGGTTTGATGCAGGCGATGGAACCCCATGTAAGGTCAATGAAGTGGAGAATGAAATTCTAGCGTATGCTGTTAGCTTAGATGAAATAGAAAACACAGTGACAGGCATGGCACTGGAGGATGCCCATGGATTTGATGGCTTTCAATCCTTTTTTTTTTCAGAAATATTTTGGCCTGTCATAAGAAATGATATGATAGATGTAGTCCAGGACCTTTCAAGGACAGCTATATGCCTAAGATTGGGATGCAACCATCATTACTTTGATTCCAAAGAAAAGTAGTCCTTTGGGTGCCAAAGATTGCAGGGCAATTAGTATTTTGAGTCCAACCTATATGGTAATGGCTGAAGTCCTGGTTATTAGATTGAAACCTTTATTACACAAACTAATTTCTGGGAGCTAAGGAGCATTTGTTCAGGGTATTAACATATCAAACAATACTTGCTTGGCTCGAGGCTCCTAAATCAAAAGCTTTAATGGTAGTGAAAGTTGACATGAAAAGGACTCAATGACAGGATGGGTATATTGGAATTATCTTTGGCAGGCACTTCACAAGCTTGGCTTCTCATGGATTTATTTCTCGGATCACTGGATGCATACATGAATGGTAACCCAACAAGTTGATTTGATTCTTTAATGGGACCTAGACAGGGGTGTCCCCTGTCACCATTTCTCTTTAATGACTCTTAATAAGACTGTAGGGGAATGGCAATTGAAGTTCATCAGACTATTCCCACTGGACCCAAGGTTTCCCATATTTTGTTTGTTGATGAGTGTTTGTTACCAGTAAAGTCCATCAAACTAGTAAGGAGGATTGCTTATGTTTTAAACAATTTATTCTAGATTACAGCTTCGGGTCAGCAAGTCAATTTGCAGAAATTCCATGTATTTTGAGGAAAATGGAGGAAGTAGGCACTTTCTCCAACTTTATAAGAAAATTAATTAATTACCTGAGATCTCTTTAGCTATTTCTATAGAATTAGACCGAGGAAAATAGAGAAAGTGAGGCACTTTCTCCAACTTTATTAAAAAATTAATTAATTACTAGAGATCTCTTTGGCTATTTTTATAGAATTGGGCCGAAGAAAATGGAGGAAGTGAGGCACTTTCTCCAACTTTATTAGAAAATTAATTAATTACTAGAGATGTCTTTGGCTATTTTTATAGAACTGGAATGAATATCTTGTAGGATTTATGGACCCAGCTATCCATTGAAGTATAGTTATGCATCAACCAAACTTCACCTAGCCAGAATTTTGTCCAAAAAAATATTTTTTCCATTAAAGTATAGTCATGCATCAACCAAACTTCACCTAGCCAGAATTTTATCCAAAAAAATATTTTTTCTTTCTTTCTGCAGTACAAATGCTAGAATCTGGACTGAGTCTGGATAGGCTCTTAGATAATATAAGATAGATGGGCTAACGAACTGGATTTTCATATAATTTTCTGCACAATCCTATAGAAATATCCAAATAGACTCTAAAAGTATTTTAAAATCCTGCATATTGTAGTCTACTCTATCATAGGCTGTTCAATTTGACATCAGTAGTTGTAGAAGAATTACCACTGAAATGGGAGTTTGGTCTTGTCAAGAAAATCCATCCACCATCTCATGATCTTCTCACTCTAATTTCATATTTGAAAAGGTGCACAACAAGCTAAATAGCCAGGAATGGAGAGTATGTAAAATGCCATGCTATACGGAGTAGATCGACTGTGTCAACCTAAGATCTAGAACAAACACTAAACAAAAAACAAAAAAAAGAAACTGGAAGAAAACTTGCTCTCTCTCACTCTTCACCAAAAGGACGACTCACACTCTCTCCTTCTCTCTCTTCTCACGCCACACTAAAGGAGACACCAAATGTCCTTTTAAATAAAGTACCATATGGATATGATGTTTGACTTATACTTAAATTTAAAAACCAATATTTACTAAAAGATAAAACTTGATCTCCATTAAAAGCTAAGAATAACTATTATAGAAAGAATAACTAAGTAGAATAAAACTAGAAATAGAATCATAACGTCATTAAAACTAATGACCAACTAAACATAAATCCTAATAAAATTAGAACTTGGCAATGAATCTCAACGAAGTATTGTCCTTCGCTAGTAGAGCTGCAATGCTATAGTCTTTGCTATATTGCATTCTTATCTCCATGTCATCTTATTGCGTTGTACCCTTGAGGATTTTGGACAAATTGGAATTAAGATACAAATCATTTTTATTGGGCAATTCTGGGGATAAGAGGAAACTTCAACTTATAGCATGGGACAGCATAACTACAACCCTAAGGAGAACGGTGGTTTGGGCTTCTTTTCGATTAGAGCCAGGAGGCCAGCATTTTGCGATAAAGCTGCGGCCATTAGCCTCAGGAGCTATCAAATATGCTAACTGAGTTGGAAGAATACTGTCCCCCATGCAAGCTTTTGTAGATACACCAACATTAGCTAACCAATCAGCTAATTGGTTACCCTCTCGAAAAAAATATGTAGCTTTCGATGCCTATAGAGACCAATTAAACTGCCATTGAACTGTGGTAAGTGAATCTTCCTCAACCCACACCTTAGAGGCTTCATAGATATAGACCGATCCACTCGGTCCTTCACATGCTGCTTTTTGTTTGGTGCAGAGACATCACTTAAAGACTTGGAAGCAACGTGAATCACCTTACCCGATTAGTCTCTGATGATAAAACCAGCATCTGCAATGGAATTTCATTGACCCATCAAAGTTGACCTTTAAGACCCCTAAGGGTCGGGGATGGCCAAACAACCAATTAGAAGACAGTAGGAGGTTAGCCAAACTATTTCTGCAAGTTGAGTCACTTATACATCGATCCCCCTTGCACTTGTAAAGTCTCCAGACGATTAGCCTTAATTTGTTTGGAATTTGTCGTCTATCAAGTTATCTCATTTGCAATTGTTTCATATAATCAATTACATCATCAAAAGGCTTAAATCTTAAGAAAACAAGAAATAGATTACAAGTTGCACGAAGGAAAAGAAATAAGGCAATATTTATTTTTCACCCCTCCCTTATGAAAAGAGTTGTTTAGTCCAAGAGCTATTCAAATTGTGGTTTGGGAGGAATCTAATTTTTCTTCAAAGTCTGTTTTATTTTCTTGCCAGAAACAGAAAGTACTTTACTTAAACCCAAATATGCAGTGAATGGTTAGCTGGCTTGTTCCACATTTTTCACAATCAGTGATTTAATTTTAAGTCCACACATGTCATGTTGATAATTTGCCCGCTCAAACTTGGTTATTGTTATATATGATAATTTCTTTAGCTTTTAGCTCACTTGGTTTATATAAGAAAACTCCAGGGACTTGGATTCAAAAAGTATTGCTTCATGTAGAAATGCGGCAAACATTTACAACTTTTAATTTATAAACTTTTTGTCAAATTTCTAATTATAATTCAATCCTATAGTTAAAATATATTACCATATTTTTTTTCATAAATATTCTTCTAAACATTCAATTTACATGAATATTCTTTTACAATTTATATTTATTTATGTAACTCATAAAATACTATTTTTACACAAATGCCCATAATATAACGGTTCTTCTAACACCGTTAATAACAATCATATTTATTTTAATTAAAAATAAAATAAAACTTTGAAATTACTTTTTATCTTTCATTGCGATCGCCTTATAAATATTTTTTTTTGCACATCTATCCATTCTAGATATTTTAGTTATTTTAATTTGAAACCGTTAATTTTTAACCATATTAGATGGTGTAGGTATATATGCAAAAATAAGGATAAAAATGGGATAAAATAACAAAACAAGTGTTTGAGGAAGATATATATGTAAATATAAATTAGAAAGGATATTTATAAAAAAATAATATTTACAAGAATATTTATGAAAAAAAATAGGGCCGGTGCTGTTTAGTGGAACCAGGTTTGTCCTCCAGGCCGGTCGGCCCGGCCCAACTGAACCCAACACAAAAAAATCAGAAGCGGTGGGGCCAGGTACGGGCCGGATTCCGTCATCGGTGGAATACGGTAAGGCGGCAGGCGCGAGGAGACCCACGCTCGCCCCCGGGTTTTTCACAAGACACGAAGCAAAAGACGGTTCCAGAATTCGCCAGACTTCGCGAGAACCATTCCACGCCTTC
The DNA here is from genome assembly GCF_051530095.1 of Phoenix dactylifera. NCBI lineage: Eukaryota > Viridiplantae > Streptophyta > Magnoliopsida > Arecales > Arecaceae > Phoenix > Phoenix dactylifera. The sequence goes on from NC_143203.1 coordinate 26,897,988, forward strand.
CGAGCGCGGGTGGCCCCTCTCCCACCGTCGATCCACAACCAACCCGACGGCCACGATTCCCCCATTCGAACCTTCCGGAAATACGAGCCATCCAATAAAAGCGAGCCCTTACACCTCCTCCCCAACTCATACTGAACCGAATTCCTACTCTTCTCCGCAGAAGTCTCCGTTCCACTGTGGTTTTTTTGATCTCTTTTCCTGTTCTCTTTGCTCTGTTCTCTTCTTCTCTTCGATTAGCTCCGAGAGATCGCGATACATGGCGAAAGGCGAGGGTCCGGCGATCGGGATCGATCTCGGGACGACCTACTCGTGCGTCGGGGTGTGGCAGCACGATCGGGTGGAGATCATCGCCAATGACCAAGGAAACCGCACCACCCCATCTTATGTCGCCTTCACAGACACCGAGCGGCTCATCGGCGACGCTGCCAAGAACCAGGTTGCCATGAACCCCACCAACACCGTCTTCGGTGAGCTCTCTTCTCTATGTTTGGGTAGTCATAGCGTTAATAGTTCTATTTGTTGTTATGAAGTTAATTTTTAATTCCATAAGTTTGAATTAATTGCTCATTTACTGTTGATATTCGGAAATTTTTCATTTTTTTTTTCGGGCCGTTGTATTTTTTTTTTTTTTTTTTTGCATGATTCATGGGTCCGTTTGGGAAATAATTTGGGATTTGCGTAGTTTTTGTGATGTTTATTATTTAGAGGCGTCTTTTTTTTGTTTCCGTGGATGTTAGATATGATTGTGAACAGAAAATTCTGTGTTTGTTCTAGTTTTGTGCATCCGGATCGGACCAAATAATGCATAAATTTTTCGTTGTGAAAAATTCAATATATATAATGAGATTTTTAAATGAAAAGAGAGAGCGTGTACTTTAGTCCGAGTGATCTGCTTTATATCAAATAACCCGTGTTGTTTGTAAGGTTATGTACTTTGAAAGCTATTGCAGGTAGTCTAGTTTTGGAATATATAGTTATCAATGAGAAATTAAAAGAAGGCTAGAATTTTAAATCCGATCAACTTTAAAACCTTGTTTCTTAACTTTAACTTATCATGATTTATTAAGAATTTTGTCTACTTGTAATGATTTGTGTTTATTTTATCTTTGTGAAGTACCTTACATCTTCTTTTTTTTTTTTTTGCAATTTTTTTTCTGATAATTTTTTTTCTGTTTGTGCTTATCTTCTTCTACAACAGATGCGAAGCGGTTGATTGGTAGACGTTTCAGCGATCCCTCTGTCCAGAGTGACATGAAGCTATGGCCGTTCAAGGTCATCGCAGGCCCTGGTGACAAGCCCATGATCGTGGTGCAGTACAAGGGCGAGGAGAAGCAGTTTTCTGCAGAGGAGATTTCATCCATGGTGCTCATGAAGATGAAGGAGATCGCCGAAGCCTACCTTGGTTCTACTATTAAGAACGCAGTGGTGACAGTCCCTGCCTACTTCAATGACTCCCAGCGCCAGGCCACCAAGGATGCCGGAGTCATTTCTGGCCTCAATGTCATGCGAATTATCAACGAGCCTACCGCCGCTGCCATCGCCTATGGTCTCGACAAGAAGGCCAGCAGCTCTGGCGAGAAGAATGTTCTCATCTTCGACCTCGGCGGTGGCACCTTCGATGTCTCTATTCTCACCATTGAAGAGGGTATCTTCGAGGTGAAGGCTACCGCTGGTGACACCCACCTTGGCGGCGAGGACTTCGACAACCGGATGGTCAACCACTTCGTTCAGGAGTTCAAGAGGAAGCACAAGAAGGACATCAGTGGCAACCCAAGGGCCCTGAGGAGACTGAGGACAGCCTGCGAGCGGGCCAAGAGGACCCTCTCTTCCACCGCCCAGACCACTATCGAGATCGATTCCCTGTACGAGGGCATCGATTTCTACTCCACCATCACCCGTGCCAGATTCGAGGAGCTCAATATGGACCTGTTCAGGAAGTGCATGGAGCCGGTGGAGAAGTGCCTGAGAGATGCTAAGATGGACAAGAGCGGCATCCACGACGTTGTCCTGGTTGGTGGGTCGACCAGGATTCCCAAGGTGCAGCAGCTTCTTCAGGACTTCTTTAATGGGAAGGAGCTCTGCAAGAGCATCAACCCCGATGAGGCCGTTGCCTATGGTGCTGCTGTCCAAGCTGCCATCTTGAGCGGCGAGGGCAATGAGAAGGTCCAGGACTTGCTGCTGCTGGATGTCACCCCTCTCTCCCTAGGTCTGGAGACGGCTGGGGGGGTCATGACCGTCTTGATTCCGAGGAACACCACCATCCCAACCAAGAAGGAGCAGGTCTTCTCCACCTACTCCGACAACCAGCCCGGAGTCTTGATTCAAGTCTACGAGGGCGAGAGAACCAGGACCAGGGACAACAACCTCCTTGGAAAATTTGAGCTATCCGGCATTCCTCCTGCTCCAAGAGGCGTGCCTCAGATCAATGTGTGCTTCGATATAGACGCGAATGGCATCTTGAATGTGACTGCTGAGGATAAGACCACCGGGCAAAAGAACAAGATCACCATCACCAACGACAAGGGCAGGCTGAGCAAGGAAGAGATCGAGAAGATGGTCCAAGAGGCCGAGAAGTACAAGGCTGAAGACGAGGAGCACAAGAAGAAGATTGAGGCCAAGAATGCCTTGGAGAACTATGCCTACAACATGAGGAATACCATCAAGGATGAGAAGATTGCTGCCAAGTTGCCGCCGGCCGACAAGAAGAAGATTGAGGATGCCATCGAGCAGGCCATCAATTGGCTGGACGGCAACCAGCTAGCTGAGGCCGATGAGTTTGAGGACAAAATGAAGGAGCTGGAGAGCATCTGCAACCCGATCATTGCCAAGATGTATCAGGGTGCAGGCGCTGGAATGGACGCCGGGATGGATGAGGATGCTCCGGCTGCCGGCGGCAGCAGCAGCGGTGCCGGGCCAAAAATTGAGGAAGTTGATTAAGGTGTTTGCTGTAGTTGTAGTCATGGTGTCTTTTGCAGTTTCTCACCCGAACTCGTTCCCACCCCCCACCTTCTCAGTTTGAGCTCTGTATTTTTTCCTCTTTGTTTAAACTCTTTCGTTTTTTTTTTCTTTAACTTTTGGGTGGCTGCAGCGACCATTGCATCTATAATATTATCTTAGTCTTTAATGCGTGCAGTTAAATATTATTGACCCTAAAACCGAAGATGATTTTTATCTCGAAATATTCGGGATTTTTTTTTTTATTAATTGATGGAAGGAAATTGAAACTGTGATGGTATGTGGAAAGGGGTAGAGGCTGCAGGTTCAGCTCGTAACGAGGGAGAAAAGGCAAGTTACGAGAATATCCGGAAATGAATCTAAGTTGTGGACCATGGATTAATGTATGTTTACAATGTCACTGCCATGGTGTGTAAAGTTTCTTATCGAAGATAATTTACGTGTATACCAGGTCGGAAGATGGTTCTTTCGGCTTCGAGTCTCGAGCAATTTGGGAAGAACTTGCAGAATGGTCTAATGCAAAATAAGATGCCTATTGTGCGAAGATGAGGCACAGAGGAAATTGAAGTTTAACGAGTCTCGGTTGAAGGTCCGTCAAAATAATTTAGAACCGCGTACCAGTAGACTTCAAAGAGGAATTTTCCTCTTTCTTCTACTCAATTGCAAAGATCTGTTCGTCAGGATACAATGATATTATGATGCGTACAATCGGGATAAACAGCAGCCGATGGCAATATTTGCAGATTATGAAATTCAGGACTCTTGTATTTAGTGTGACAATTTACATACGTTTGCATAGGATATCGAGACAAATCTTAGCATATCCTTTTAAAACTCAATCTCCACGATATCTTTCTTTAATATTTTTAAAAAACCGTTTCGTGGTTGGATTTGGTGTTTTGGACTTGGACCATACCTGAGTCAGCAAATTTTGGATGAGGAGTCTTCGTTTAGAACCCTAAATATCTTCGCCTACAATTATTCTACTCTAAATTGTGAAAATTGTCAAAGCAATTTCGAGACCTTAGTCTTTCCACGAATATAAATCTAGCTGCAAACAGAGACTAAGCTAGTCTCTCATTGCAAGATTAACACAGCGTAAGATCTCTAGGACCAGCACTTATCTAATTGTGATCGTCCAGAACTGACAATCTATGATAGCGTGTATCCTGTAGTACTTTGTGTCCAGAAATGGGGGAAAGAAAAAAAAAGAGAAACCAATATAATCAATTTCACTTATTAACACCATAAAAACAAAGATCGATGGTTATCCTAGATAGTCACCAGAAGCTATCAGGGAAGAAAAGTTACAAGAATAGTTAAGAAATAGCTAAAAACCAGCAACATTAATTAAAAAAAATTCATCACACAACCCATACGTGGGACAAGCACATGCATATGGACATAAAAACTAAAGAAAGAAATGGAACAATCCAAATATATCTACCATTGAGCAATGAACACAAATTCCATATTTAGAGGACACTTAGTAAAACCACACAAGCAAAGACCTCATGGGTCAATCAACATTATCCGTGACCGTCCAGCCGAGTGACTTTAAGCAGAGCAGTTTGGATGCGCTCAGAAATTAAAAAAGGACACAGTGTGCAGAAAAATCGTTTCTGCCATTCCAAGCACCAATTCACATAAAATGTCTAATTGCAGGTCAAGAGGGCAACACACCCTGTGCGCACCATGAAGAGAAAACCAATACATTCATTGAATCAAAGACTACACCAAATGAACTAAGTATATAAGTATACAAGCAGAACACAAGTATATAATTTGATTGGCAAAGAAGCTACAAACACAAAATGAACAGGAGAAGTTGTTGACATTGAGGGGCGCCGGCAGAAATCTTTGATATTAAAATACATCATCAGATGGAATCAAAAGTTATAGTGTTACACCATTATTAGATGATCCAAATATCCTGAAGGCCTTTAGATATACTAAGTAACGGGTTCACTTTAACTAGCCACACATTTTTTTTATCACCGGTCTTCTTTAAACTGACACAAGCATAAATATCCATTAGAAAAACGAATAAGGGATTTCACTGGATAATCGTACTTTGAGAATGCATACAAGAACGCAGAGGCATCACCCTACCACATACAGAGCAGAAGCCTGATAGATTTTTACTGGAAGTTTACGAAATTCCAAGCAAATGTGTCATTGAACCACAAATCTGGTTTATAGCTATGCCAACAAAACAATCAACCAGATGACAGAAGAAAATTTTGATTTAACTAGATTCATCATGTCAAATATTTCAACATGAACCATAAAGACATTCTCAAAAGTATTTCAACATGAACTGCAGAGTATGGCCTCAAAGCTCAACATTTTGTTGGGACCTTCAAGCATGCAGCTCGGTAGAAATATCCAAAAAACATGAAAGAACACCAAATTGCAAAAGAGAGTTAAATATGGTAAGGATGCGCTTCCATTGCACAGATATCCTTTTATGCTACAGAGTTAGTAAACAACAGAAACTGGCCAAAGGAACAACCCATCACATATTATTCCCACTTATTCAGGTCAACATAAGATTATTGGCACCAAGGTGAGGAGGGCGCATGCACACACGCACTTCATGTTCTTCTGGCCCAACACGGTGTTTAGGAACCATTATTTCTAGCACGGCACCAGTCTCATCATAGTAGGCTTCCAACTTAGCATCTTCAGGGATTCGGGTGGCAAGCGGTATCTCTCTTATGAATTCCCCTGGCAGGCAGTGCTCGGGAGATGGATCGGTCAGCTTGAATGTTCTATCATGCCTCTTTATATATGGCATCCGGGCGGTACTGACACAAAGTATCTTCACTATCCCATGAGTAAGACTGTTCCTCCAAGAAACCTTCACACTCTGTTGATCAACAAAGGGCAAGCTAACCGTTATCAAGTAACCTTGCTCATCCTCATAAATTGTCTTCGCAGCAGTCACCGGCCCATAGGCATTCCTCATTACACCACTAAACTCATTCAGCCACGATGGCTCGACCGGGTGCATGTCCATATCTTGGGCTTTTTCTGAAAAAGAGTTCATAGGCAAGCCGCAATCCTCATCTATCCTATGGGGGAAGAGATCCTTCCTGCGTTTGCTGCATTCCGGAGAAAGGTCCATCCCATCACCATTGGAATGATTCGACTGCGACAACAAGTTCAAACCTGATCCATTAAGCAATTTCTTTGGGTGGGGATGCAAAGTGCTCTTCCAAGGAGGAGAAGGCCTTTCAAGCTCAAATTCAGTGTTAGGAAGATTCCTCCATGTCTCAAAATCACTGGCTTCCAACGGGATAGAGAAATTAAGCTCCCTACCAGTGAGCTCCATCCACTTCTTGCGGTCCTCCTCGGCGACCACCGCCAAGTTGGGTGACCTCACCACCTCAATACCATGCACACACTGAGGGTTCGACAGCCCACGGTACTGCTTGCGCTGCATCCGGTGGGACCGGACAAAGCCCTTGTCAACGCCGAATGGGAATTGGGGTTCACCAAGGCGGGAGTGCCCATTCATGTAGCTCCTCAGCTGCATCTTGCCTAGTGCATTCTCCGGCCTCTCCTTGAAGACCCACATGTACATGTTCTCCATGTCATGCTGGACCAGGAACACATCAAGCCGAAGGTCAGACTTGTCAAAGCCCAAGAAACCATTCCCGTCCCTTGTTACCTTGGCCTTGGATTTCTCAGAGAGCGCCGGCTTGAAATAGAAGTTGAAGAAGAACCATGCGCCCCAGATGCTGTCGCCTCTCTTGGCGCACTTGCGGGCGGCGCTGACCTTGGGGAGGTGCAGGATAGCCTCAGTATCATACACCTGAGAGCCGAGGCCGACGTCCAAGATGTCGCAGGGGTCAGGGTTCCAAGATTGCTGGGGAGGGGAGCGCTCGGCAGAGAGAGGGAGGTTGATGTCGGGCGGGCCGGAGAGGACCATCTGCGGGCGCTGGATCATCAGCTCGCGGTCGGTGAAGTCCTCATGGGAGGAAAACAAGGCCGGGCCGCCGGATGGGTCCATGGAAAGGAGAGTGGACGGGTGGTGGTTCTCCATGGACAAAGTGGTGAGGAGATCTTCCCCCATGGCTCTTTCTCTGCTATCTCTTTGTGCTCTCTAACAGCCTCCTCCTCCTCCTCTTCCTTAGATGCTATCTGTCTGGTGGGTTTCGAATTCCACCGCATTCAATGAACGCATCCCATAGAAAACACTCACAGATCCATTCCATAAATCCCACTACACGAAATCCTATCAACCAAACGATACCCAATACCCCCAAACCCAACAAATCTTCGCCAGAAGAAGCAAAACGGAATTTTTATGAGAGAAAAAAGGCTAGCCCTGGAGATTTCTCAGAAGCCCTTTAACAAACTCTTAGGATTAGAAATGAACTGATCAGATGACAAGAAAGATCAAACCTTGCTCGATCTGCAGCGAAGGAATTCCCAAATCCTCCAATAAGCGTAGAGACGAGCCCCCGTTAATTTCTTGGAAACCCTTTCCAGGCCTTAATCTAACAAACTAAGTAGATAACTATAAAAGATGAGATCTATCTCGGTCTACCACTATGGAATCCCAGAACCCCCAACAACGAGAAAGAAAATCCCTAAAATCATGATATTCTTGCAAATCCTTCGCGAGCCTTAAACCAGCAATCCCACAAAACAAAAAAGACGGAAGATCTTTATCATCCTACGACCACAAAGTCCCCAGAATCCTCCGAAATCGGGAGGAAAACACCGAATCGGGGAGATCAAACCCGACTATCCATATAAAGATCAAAAGGTGCAGAAAAAAAAAAAGCGAAAGGAAATCGAAAACCTAACCCTGAAAAACAGATTGCATCATGATTACCTCTTGGATTCCATAGGAGACCGCTAGAACTCGAATTCCTTCCCCATTCGAGGTTTTCATCGGAGTTAACACCCCCCCCGAGATCGAGAGAGCGAAGTGGCGAAGTGAGAAGAAAGAAGGGGAGAACGTTAACGTCTCTGTTTAAAGAACCAGGCCAACCTCGCCGTTAAGTGACGGTGACCAAGTTTAACTCTCTTCCATCGTATGGCGAAACGGCGAAAGGGTTGGGTCCGTTACCCGGGGGGCGGAGTGTTTGGGTCAAAAAAGAGGCTCGTCAAAGTGGCTGTCGGTGAGCTCATATCTCGCTTTTAAATGATGAAAGCACCCTATCAACTCTCCCTCCCCTCTTATCATAGTAGTTGTTGGCGACGGACCTTGACGAAAAGAAGTGGTTGTTGGCGATGGACTTGACAAAAAAAATTATGTTTGTGATCTTTTTGCTGAAAATTAGAATAACCTAACCCGCGGACGGTAGGATAGCTTTACTGATTCGGAAAAAAATTATACCCTACACCAGATGCACCGCTGAGATAGAATGAGAAGAGCGATAATTTGAGATAAGTTGCATGATAAATGAAATCCACAGAAACGAAAAATCGCCGACATGGTGCATCAAACGTAACCTAGAGTAGGATATAATTTTAATTGATAGAAGGCATTCAATGGAGATAATGACTAGTTAGCTGTCACTAATTGATAAAATACAATAAGATGCTAAATTGAGGGTGGCATATGCTAGATTTCTTATTTGATAAGTTGTGGAAAGAGCCATGTTGCATAGAGTCTAGGATAGCGTGTATTATGGGTTGCGTCTCTATTACTATAGCTTAACAAGGCAACTTTATCCATCCTTGGTTGATGAAAGACCACTATGCATTGCAGTAAAGTAATCCTAATTTGCCAACAGTATTCCCAATACAATGGGCTTAATTTTATGATTAGGCTATAGAGGTGTGGTTAGTATTAAAATGATGACTCAAAGGAAAAAAAAGGTTAATTCCCATGTATCCACTGCCACTTGCAAATCCTTGCATTAATGGATGAGTAGAAGTGGCCAAGCAACTGACCTGTGAGGTATTTATGAAATGCTTTGCATCACACATGTAGAAGGTGGAGGTAACTACTTCATCCCCTTATATAAGTTCACAAAAGGAAGAAGGAAATATCTTGAATGGGGAGCATTAAGTTAAAAATGGGGGAGCGCAAAGGTAGTATTACTCTTTTCAAATATAACACATAGGAAAAAAAAAGAAAAGAAAAAAAAAAAGAAGCTTGGCACAAGTAATTTGGGTTAGGGGTACAACAAAGTTTATGAGACAATCAAAGCAAGGCAGCTCTTCCGTCTTGACTTCGCCAACCAAGCTTATTTAACGTGTTGCATGCTATGGAATCTTAGACTAGCTACAAAATATCACTATCCTCGAGACCATTTGCACTATAAAACCAATCTAAGCAATCTTATATAACAAGAACTCAAGCCGTTTAGTATTAGCAACCACTAGTTTTCCACTCTCTTAGCCAAGATTCTCCTATTGATCAACATTCATGGCCCATGACGTGTTCCCCAACCAGCTTGTGGATAACTACTGAAATAATAGAGACAACTTTAATTTACACCAAAAAAGTAGAGACAATATTTTGTAGGTTAATGATCATAAAAAATGAAGTAGACTAATGACATTAGACACTTGTCGTTCGGGCAGTGGCACACATCGTGCTTTGAAGATCTCCAAGCAAGAAAGTTCAATGCGCACTCCACATTAGCAATCAGCCACGACTCAATGACTAGGGTTTCCACCAAAAAAAATATACCAATAATTGTAGTTATTTTAAACCCGAGCAAAAGTACAATAGGCCGGAGTAAAAGTGCATACTTACCACCCTAAAATATTACTCCAAAGAGGGGTGAGTGGGTACTCATTGTCCATATTATCTTGGTGCTCCCATGCGTCCAACTGCACGAAACCTCGGTGCATTCTCCAGGGACAAAGGGGAACATGTCATAATGGAGTAGAATAGCAATTGATAGAAGAGTTCTTTTGAGGAGCCAAATGATGTATGTCTATGATGATCCCAAATGCACTCCCCCCTGGGTAGGCTGATTGGCTGTGTCTATTGCATCTTGATAGTTACCTTTTCTACGTGCCTTGCCTTTATTCTCATCATACCATGTGAGACTCCTCGTTGTTCAAACAAAAGTCAGCCAACAAAATTTTTGGAATGGATGGTACTACTTTCTAAATGGAGATGTGAGGATCCGTGCAAGCGTATATTTAGTCACATATCAGTTATTCACTAGAAAGATTTTAGATATTTATACAGGAACAAGAAATCCAAAAAATACCTTACGATTAGCTATTTTGGGTGAGGTTTTGAATTGTTACAAATGAGCGAACTCGGCCCATGACCTATATGAACCAGAGGACACTACATCAGTATAGGTTCATTAAGGCTGACCACAGGTCAATTATGATGCTTGTGATTGATTTGAACGGATCTGAACTTTGGGAGCACGCCACTGTGATCTAACATGGTCCGAATGCAGTTTTGCAATAGCTTTTGCCTATCATGTGACATTTATAGGTTCATTGGATGCCGCTCTCTCCTTCAATTAGGCTTTCGTTGTAGGACTTCATAGGAGCCAATCAGTGTGGCCAAAGAGATAAAATCTTCTCTTATCTCAGTTCGTAGGTTTGAGAGTGGTTCTAAACCGATGTTCTGCGTCTTTAAGGTAAATTTCAGTTGGACTTTCACCACTAAATGTTGCTGTCGACAACTGATGGACTCAAAAAATCCAGGCTAGTTGTATTCTTGTTTGAGTTTTTTGAGTATTGAGTTGCGATCTTGGTTAAATCAAGGCTCATGCGAACCCGTAAAATCTATTTCTCGATGAGGACGTGATTGGCTACACTAACACGCTCTACACCTCACTGTGATGACTGATTAAGGGATGGAGTGCACTGTATATCCATCTCTCTAGGGGCACAACCAAAAGAAATGAGATTAGAGGTAGAGACTGAGGCATTTACGAAATTTGCTCCATCTCTCTCTCTCTCTCTCTTTGGAGTGCCCATTGCATGATAAAAGAGGAAACTTCAATTATCATCAACTTTTTAAGTTATCCTACTATTTGCCTTGGTCACACCAGAAGAAATGTGTGGCTAGGCTTCCATTTAGACCAATTGTAACGTTGTACGTTACTTCCATGTGCCTTGCATTGATACCCGGCTCCGGTTGCATTCAACTTTCCTGGTGTGCCGTGCGGAGACAACTCCGGTGCATCACCATCAGGGTTGTGGTGGAATGCCAAGCTTTGATGGATAATCTCTTGAGCTTAATATTTTTATGAAAGTTTAGGTAACATATTTGATCACCTTTTCTCCATTGAGCTTATTCCCTCCTCCTTATATCTAAGCATTATTCGCTTTGTGTTTATGATCGAAAAACCAATAAGTGCCAACAAACTTAGTCATGAGATACTCGACAGTTGTTGATTTCCATCCCCTTTCTTTACCTAGTCAAGAATTGTTCATGCAATCTATTAGCATAATGATCAAGCAAACAATAAGAAGACTATTGCATGCATTAGCTCTTTCAGGCACCGAAGGAATAAAATTGTCCCCTTTGCCATGCTAGGGTTCCAGATATGGCGAAATGGTCAGCATCGCCGGCGATCTTGTGTGATATTGTGACATGATCATCAGCTTTGTTCTTAATTTTTTTCATTTTGTTTTCCCTTTTTAGGTTCTGTGTGACTAATTTCATCAATCTGCCTGATACAAGAGCCGAAGTATCAGAGCATCTTCACCTGCAAACTGGTGACATGAATTCCATGCGTTTTCAGAGACATGTTCACAAATTCTAAGGAAATGCATTAGTTTTAAACAAAAGTTGTAAAATCACATGCTAATATGATAATTGTTCATCCTACAGCCGTTTCTCTTCTTTTTTTTTTTTCAGGAAAAACGAAGGTGAAACGACCCAAAATTTATTTCAAATAGAGAGAAGAAACACAAGATCCTCAACGAGCGAGGCAGCACAAAAGTATGACGTAGGACCTCAGCAAGCTAATTGCCTACCAGCACACCTTAGTTTTGGAAAACCCTATCAAATATTTCTGGTTAAAAGATCCTCAACAAGAGACCTGTCGTTTCTCAGAATCTTAGAACCGCTTCTCTGAGAGAACAAGAATGGAGATGATAGGCTTGCAAGCGATAATCTATTGGATGTCTTGATAAAACATAATTTATTAAATGTCTTGATAAAACATACACTGGTGCAACTTTGTATGGGGGAAATTTTTCACAATCAGACTACAATACATGATGCTAGATGCTAGTGATCCATTGTGTCATTGCTTCATCAGTCACACGCTATTAAGATTACTACATTTTTCTTAGATTGTCTAATCTTGCCTGCAGTTCACTGTCAATTGCGCTGTCAACGGTCCCAGATGTTTCAGCTTGAGCAACCTTGTTAGTTGCCACTGGTTGAGCCACAGCAGATGTTGGTGCTTTGACAAGCTGTGCACAAATTACAAAAACCAATGGATCTCAGTACATCATCTATGAAGCAAGCTTAAGAAAATTCTCTGGTTTCAAGGAAGGGAAAGGTAAACAGATAAATAAAAATATACCTCGGCATTAATGTCAATTCCAATTTCATCAAGGACCTGGTTCACAAGTTCTTCTGTTTCTTCTTCTTCCTCGTCACCTTCCAAGGCATCATCAATGGCATCTCCCATCACCTCGCTGACCATTTCCATCCTCTCATTTTGCCGTTCAAATTCTTGCATTATCTTCTGCATTGCTGGTATGTTCATCTGCCTGTTCATCTGTCCCATTGCCTTAGTAACACCTTTCATAGCCTCACCCATGGCTTGGGTTGATTTCAATGTCTGCAAGAAGCACAAATAGTTATAGCTGTCATCAGTCGAAAACCGAATGGTGAGATTAACAGCTTCCGAATTTTAAATCTGTTCCAACTCTAGTAAAAAAAAAAAATCACAAACAGCATGCATCTGCTGATTCAACCAACTTATATTGGATTAGAGAACCTCACACTGCATGTGGAATATTTAATTCTCCATGGAATTGGCAAAAGTATGGTTGCTTGCACGTTCAGAGTCAGACTTGCTTATTAAGTCTTCTGCAACTTTCATATCAGTTCTATCATCCTCTCAAGCAACTTTGAAGGAGTGGAAATTGTAAAACTTCATCAATTAGGGCTGAAAGCATATCAGATTATATTCGACTGTATCCGTTTCCGTATACGATTCGGGTCGGATTGGATACTATTTTATTGGTCCGATCGGATTCAAATCCAGATAGTCAGATCAAAAATCTCCCAGATACGGATACAGATGCGGATATATTTGATTTTCGGGATCCGGATATCCGTATAACAAAGATAGGTGAAAAGAAAAAGTTTAAATTAAGTTAAATTAGAGAACCAATTAAGTGGTTAACCAAACCTAAACTAAAACAAATTTAGATATCGAATGACCGTTACTTAAGACAATAACCCGAATATAGAATACTCGATTTGAATAAAATCTTTCGAATCACCTCACACGCCTGAAAAGCTCAAACCTCTTATTCATCCATTTCATCCCTTTTTCCTCTTCGTCGTCTTCAAGCTATTAGGGTCTCGAAGATCCCGTCCACTTTTGAATTTTCACCCAGCAATTGCAAACCAGTGACAACCGTGAGACGCCTTGGAGGCGGCATAGAGCTCGTCTACTTCGGTGATGAGCAACCTCGAGCGGTATATCCTTTATGACATTGTTAGTTTTTATTATCGATAAATACTTGTCAAAATTATTTTTTTTATTGAATCTTTCTTTTACGATCATGTCTTCATTACTAGTTTTCATCATTGAATTTTGCTCAAATTTGATTAATATCCGAAAAGATATTCGATTTATATCTGTATACAGATAAAAAAATATGGATATATTTAATATCCGATTTGTATTTATATCCGTTTATAACAAATATGGATACGCTTAATATCCGATTCATATCTGTATCCATTTAGAACAAATATGAATATTAATTTTGATATCTGTTTAATATCCGTATCCATATCCGTATTCGTTGAAAAATATAGATACAACAATATCCAATCCGTTTTCAGCCTTATCATCGATCAATGCAACTTGTACACCACTTATATTGATCACCTATGTGATCAAGGATATTACATTTTTTTTAACACAATAATTGTTAATTATTTACAAGTCAACATCCCAACCCACACACAAACAACAGAACCAAAAAAATACCCCTTGCCCTACCCATGTCCAATGAGCACTTGTTTCCATTAGAAAGCGATGGAATCTATAAACCTAGCCAACTTCCTTCCACTCATCTCTCTCTCTCTCTCTATTTATCTATCTGTATCTCTCTCTTCTCATTTCTAGCTGCCTACTCATCTTTCTCTTCTTTTCCTTTCATGCCTTTATCTCAACTTGCCCGCTACCTCTTAATTTCTTTTTATTCCCTTTTTCTTTTCATTCTCTTTCCTTTTTATCTGTTTCCTTCTTTTTTTCCATTCTTAATTTCTTTTTTTCCTCCAATCTTTTGTTTTCCGACATCTACACATTTTTATGGCTGAATTTGTAAATTGATGGGAACGAAGCCAGCTCATCTGGCTTTGAATTATTTTGCAACCATTGGAAAACATTTAATAATTGAATTACTACCAGAAATAATATAATTAGATCTACTTATTTTCTTTCATTTTGTTAGCTGTAAATATAGCTGATCACGGGCCATGCCTCGGGCCTAAATTTTATTCTTTTTTAATCGGGTTTCGGGCCGGGCCTGTTTAAAATTTGATCTTCTTTGTGCCCAAGCCCGGCCCATGATCAGCTCTAGCTGTCATGAAGAACAACAACTAAATTGGATTGCAAGATATTGCACAAATGATTCTCTTAAACACCATTGTATTACTATGAAGTGGATTGCTCAAAAAATTTTATACAATATAAAAATTTGATGCCTGCCATACATCACACATTTACTGCAAAGATTCTATAGTCATCAATATAGAGCCTAAATGGTTGCTTGATCCGTTCAGCGCATGATATTTGTTGCTTCAATTCAATTTTATTTAAGTCCACAAAACCTTCTAATTGGAGGCACAGGCATCCTACAGTTTGATAGTCTTCTAGTATTCAGTACCCCAGTATAATCATAGCATATTCAATTATTTAATTGTTAGAGAGGCCCTCTGAGAGATGTCTGCAGTTTCCAGATCATTTTAATTCCAAGCATGACAAGAATTGAATCTTTAACAAGCATGAAGTATGTTTTAAAACAGAGCTTGTGCACAACATTTTCACCTTCTCAGCATCAAAAGTAGTTATAATAGGCACTTTCATAAAGGAACGGTCGACTGACTATTATTATATCAAAGAATCAAACTAATCGTATCAGACAAAATTTAATGAACAAAATGTAATTTCTGGCCTTCTTCATCACCATTTTCACATCAAAAGCAAGTGAAGAGACTTGATTTACCTGAATTCTAAGAGATACACCTTGGAGCTGTGATTTCAGAGCATAAAACTTTGTGATCTGATGTCTTGTTCGAATAAGATCTTTGGCCATAACTTTTACAGCTCCCTATAACAAAATATTTATACAACAAGAAAGAGATACGGCTCAGGAAACGGTGAAGCTTACTGTAAGTTAGACATAAAAATAATGCTCATAGATTAATTCTCAAACAAAAGAATACAGCAAAGGACCAAATAAAAAGGTAAACAGGGAAGCCAAAAAAAGATCACAGCTAAAAGATTTCAGATGTTCCAAATACAAGTAACTAGATGATTGAGAGTAACAAATACTTTAAAGTAACAATTAGCACAGAATTCAAGATACATTCTGAAAATAAGTAAAGCATACTCCTTGGTGCCCTCAGAATGAAAACTTGAAATATATGTTGGTTTAGCAGGGTCAAATATCTCAGTTTCGCTGATATTATGATAAAAGAAAGGGACATGTTCGATGTTGAATGCGTTTATGTGTACCCAGTTATCTGATGACGAAAGAAAGTCAGAGTGACTTGTCCTGCATCAGTAATGGCAAGTCCAAATACTTTAAATCATCAGCTGCACAAGGAACTCATACAGCCTTCTGAAAATCTAAGTTGACATTAAAAATATAGTAACAAAGCATCCAACTTAGTAGTTACATAACAATGCCAGAAAATGCAAGCAATATAATTTTACAGCCATCTTTAGATATGGCAGGATGGTGAAATCACCGCACAGGCATCAATTTTAATCCATTGATAAAAGCAGAGCTGCCTTTAATTTTTAACTTCCAAAAAAAAAGCAGTGAATGTTCAAATTCCTGGTGTCCACATAAATAGTTAAATACTTACAGTTATCCACAACAGTTTCTAAGCTTACTAGAAGAATTATTGCTCAGCACAGTTCAGAATTTATATATATAGGATGGCATACTATACTAGGGAGTGATAGGTACAAGAAACAAAATATTTGTTCAATTCAAATATTACTATTTTCTGAAATATTTGTTTCCCTTAAGAGAATTGGATAGGTGTTGGTTAATGGACTGGGGTTTTCAGTATGTCATAGAATGTTTGGTTTATTGAAGACAAAATAATGAAAACTGATTGAGATGGCATGATCATGTTTGGCATAGATAATAGGAGGCTTCATAGGGACGGGTGCTCGAACTTCTTGTAGTAGTCGAAAGAGAGGACAGGAAGACCTAAGTTTATTTAAAATCCAAGGAAAAGAGTTGCAAAAGCTTCTGGTTGCGTCAAAATGTAAACATTAAAAGAAATCGGAGGCAAACAAGGATTCACAAAGATAGTTGGGGCAAAGCTTGAAGGTTTTGGTCATGGATATGGTTATTATAAGTACAAAGTTTTTGTCTTAGTTATGTTTATCAGCATCAAAATGTACTTAAGATGTTACAATGTGTATGACTGCATGCATGATATAGAATCTAGCTTTTATAAATAAGTTCTGATAAAAGATAAATATTATGTGACGATTAACCTGTTGTACTGACTTCAAAAAGATAAAGATAATATCTCGCTTCAATACAATATGTGGCCTTGATCATTGGTTCTCATGTTTGCTACCCTCAAACTTTTACCACCAGCAATTACATTGCATATTGTCCATAACCTACAATGTTAATAATCACCATCACTTCTCTTCCCCCTCCAACGACCAACATAACTTCCCCCAGCTTAATCCCAATCCCAATCCCAATCCCAATCCCAACCCAAATATGAATGTAGTAGGTTGGATTTGGATCTAATCAGTCTACATCTAATAATCCTGACCAAGGTAGATCAATGGGTTCATCATCTATAATAACAGAGCCCACCCAAAGCTATAAATTCCTGGGTCTGGGTCATAAGTCAAGCCATAAATAAACCAAGACTGCCAAAACCTGGATCAAACAAGCCAAGAACACGACTCATTCATCATCATAGAATATGAAATTTAATTGAAAATATAGAACAGCATGGAAAATCACTAGAGAGCTCAAGGAAAAAAAATACTGCTTGAGGTAAACATGAAGCATAACCTAAAAGGTCATAAGAAGGAAACACAAGAGGCAGACCTTTACATGTATATTCCTGCTTATTCATCATTCCAGATATAACAGATCTAAAATGTGGGATCATGGGATATAGCTCACGCCTATCTGACAAATCAACCTGCTTGTCCTAGCCTCAAACTTCTTTGTTCCTTTCTCTTTCCAACTTGTAAACTAAATGATTCACAATTCAGCTTAATCATCCATGATCTACCTTTTCCAGAAAGTATCACACTATCACTTATTGCCCCAGCTATCCCAAGGCAACCGAGAAAACATCAACAAGAGATATGACCTTTAAAAGGATGCAGAACGAATTTTAATGGTAACATGGAAGTATTGGAGCAGTAAGTAACACATAATAATTTGAAGACCAAGCTAGACCGAAGCAAAACTCAAAGATCTGAACTGTTCGATAGGAGCATCGGAGAAGTCGCAAAAGGGGCATACCATCTGCCCTTGCTTGGCCGCTTTCTTGATCTCCGTGATAAGCTTTTTCTCCTGGGTTTGCAGTCCTTGCCTCTCCCTTTCGATTTCTCTTATCGATCTATCCAACATTCGCTTGTTCTCCCTCAGCAGCTCTGTAATTAAACATAGCAACCATTAAATCCTCAAAATGTCCTCCACTTTTGGGAGGGTATTAGAGACGAAATCATAATTTTTTTCATAGCTAAAGATAAAATTATACACAAAAGATCCATTTGTACTTAAAAAATGGAAAAAACCTCAAAATTAGAGAATAAATAAATTTAATTTTAAGAAAATATGGTTAACAGCCCTAATCGAATCGCAAGCCGAAAACATTATCGAATTGGTGACAAAAACAGGGAAATAACATGATATTTACTTGCCTGCGTTCAAATAGATTTACAAAATCAACAAAAAGAAAACCAAAAGGATCATGGACGGGTTAAGGGAAAGAGTACCTGCGGGGGTTTTCTTCTTGCCGAAGAGAAAACTCATAGTTGGAAATTCCGATTTGTTCTCTTTCCACTCTCTCCTTTTGTTGCTAGATCGATCTGATGGAGAGAATTATAAGAGGAAAGGGCGTGAGCTTCTCTTCGTTTCTCTCGTCGTTCTTCTCCGCTGTTTCCTTTTCTTTTCTTTTTTTTAAATTTCTCTTCGAAAAGGCTAGGTTCGATCGATCGACCTTCCTCCTTCCTCACGCGGTAAGGGGCTGTCGGTAGCTGGCGAATTGGGAATTTTAATCCATTACGGCCTCTCTATAAACTTAGAAGACACCTAACATTATTAGCATAATATGTAGGGACCTAGAAATAATTCTTCTAAAGCATGTTTCGCAGGTAAACACTGCGCGTGATCTGCCGTCTTTACGTGAAAATTGCTTTAAGAGAATTATCCAGGGATGCCTGAACATGTTACAACTTTTTTTCAGGTCTACTAGTAGAGAAAGTTCGCACGCCGTGTACTTTAAATGAAATTAGTGTTTGACCCTTGTTAATTTATTATGCCAAGTATTATATGAGGTATGTTGGAGGAAAGTTCTAATTTTAACTTTTTTTATAAGTCTTATACGACATAGTTTTAAGTCATTAGAGAAATATTTTATGTCGACTACCCTGATATCTATTACCTTTTATTTGAGCACCTAAACAATAGTCACAATTTCAACGTTTGGAAACTATTTGGCTTGAGGTAATGGTTCAAAATTTTGGAAAAATCTGACAACTTTAAAGAAGTTTGGATAACGAAAAAAATTGAACAGACGGCATTTTTTGAATATTTAGAAACTTATTAATCAAAAAGTTATGAGAGGCAAAAATAATGAATGATAATAAAACCATCGTTCTTAGCAACAATATATGGTCTATATCATTAACTTGCAATATATATTTTTAAAATTAGTTATAATAACTTATGAATAAATCATAAAATTAGTCTATAATTCAAGAAAAAATGAATAACTTTGAACTAATTCATTCCGGAATTGTTCAACCAAGAGGATAAAATAGTTTAAGATTTTTTTGATAATTTAGATAATATTATAAATATGGTGTAAACTAATATATGTTACTTCTTCATTATGATATTGTTCTTTGAATAATAACATAGACCTTTCTATATTGAAATACAACTTATATAAGGAGGATTTATATTAATAAAACCAATATGTACACATATATATAACATAATCATATTACTAGCTATTTATGTATCATAATAAACTTTATCTATACAGTTATATTTGCAATATGCTTAAGCAAAATGGATTCTTTTTTCCTTTAAGAAAGCAAATAAAATTTGTACGCATGTTGCACATGATGACGATTTTTAATCTATGCAATGAATTGGGGCATGCACTAATAGTCACACATATTTGCTTTGAAAGTAAAAGTTTCGAGTTTGAGTTCCTGAGGACAATATCCTCATCGTCTAGGAGTTCATGCATGACTTATCGAGAGCCTTATGCAGACAGAGCCTAATGTCATTAAGCTGAATATGGAGAAGGCTTATGATCGGATGAGCTGGTGTTTTCTTACCTACTCCTTAAATGGAGAGTTTCGGATTTGGTGAGGCCTAGATCTGTTGGGTTATGGATGTGTTCAAGCACCTTCCTTCATTGTGAATGGTACATCCACCCCCTTCTTCATCTCCACCGTTGGCCTTCAGCAAGATGGGGGCACAATAGAAGTATCTAGGGCTTGACCTGTCAGTGTAAGGTGAGGGGCATTGATTTTAGAGTGTTGTATAGAGTCACAGCGTTGCGACCGACTGATGGAAGCTAGCTATGGAAGCTCCGAATCCACCCAAGGGTAGCCTTGTTCCTAAGGTAGCATGGACGAGGCTGCTGACTTGGGGGGTGCTTTGTAGAAGATGGTGAGTCTCTCCCTTAGTTATGATAGTTGCTCGGAGGTCGAGAAATCAATGGATCATGTTCTCTTCGGTTGCCCAAGGGTTGTACTAGTGTGGCGCCAAACAGGAGCAGCCTATAATTTTCTGCATTCTCCATCTTCGGCCACAACTTTTCTTGATTACTTGAAGAAATTCGTGAAGAGACCTGCCAGCTCGGCTAGTGGTACTAGATGCGCCTATATTGCTTATCATGTCTAGTTAAGCAGGAACGCTAGAGTTTTTGAGGGCAGGTGGTAGTGCCCAAGGTGTGTAGCAAACATGGCACTCATCCATGCAGCAGAGCATGACTAGGCTGAGTCCGTCGATCGAACCGAAATGGTGAGGAATATCTGGGGCTTTCATTTAGCTCTGATGGTGCCTCGGGCAATATTTATTACCTGAGAGCCCCCATCCCCGAGCCTTCTTAAGATGAATTTTGGCGGCAGTGTATTGGAAGATGGAAGAGGAGGCGGCAAAGATTGACCCGCCGTTTCTTATTCTGCACAAAAAAACCCTGCATGATTCACTAATTCGTGGGAAGATATTGAACTTTTGGATTTGAAAATGTTTCAGAAGGCATCTCTGAAGTAGATGGTGATTGATAGAGCAATCCTTGATCGTAATTTCCAGTCTGAGTACTTTTGTCATCAGAAATTTTAAGTCCAGCTTGATTGCAGCAGGGGGATATCAACTTCATGACACTTTTATTTTTGAGGCAGAGATGAGAGCAGCCTAGGAGGATATCTCTTATGCTCGCCTTGTCCTAGGGACTGATCGGATTCAGCTCAAAGGAGATTTGCTGACTGTCATCTAGCGGATCCAGGGTCATGCCAGGGCTAGTGTTGATTGCGGTAGGGGGATGTCGACTTCATGCCACTTTCATTTTTGAGGTGGAGATGAGAGCAGCCTGAGAGGGTATCTGTTATGCTTGCCTTGTCCTAAAGGTCGATCAGATTCAACTTGAAGGAGATTAGACGACTGTCATCCAATGGATCCAGAGTCACGCTAGGGCTAGTGTTGACCATCCTTTACTGTATGATATTTGTGGTCTTCTACGGGATTGTCTGGACACTTGGATCACTCATGTGTTCTAGGAGGTGAATAGAATGGCTGCTTGGGTGGCATCTTACGTCACCCAGCATTCTGATGGTCTATTGCGGGATAGCCTGTAGCCTTCTCCTCTTGCCCTTCATCTTCTTCTCTTTTCTGATTTTGTTGGTTACTATAATGGTATGATACTATCCATGTTACCAAAAAAAAAATATGGACTTGGATAACTATAATATTGATGGTCCTTTTTTTCTTAAAAAAAGACGTTTAATCCATTAGAATAACTATTTTTTATACTATACAAACAAGCAAATACCAATGTCCACCTTTGGTATATATAAAATAATTGTTGAACCTTCATTGGTAACTTGATAAGTGCACTATCTGTGTTAACAATTGAGAAGCTTAACCATGATATGTTCTTAAAATTCTAATTCATTGTTTATATATCCTAAACACATATATCATAAACTCAAATTCATTTATTGCATTAGGAAAAATTAAATAGATATCATCATATTTCCACGATTGATAACATATCTATATCATTTGTATGTCACTTTGTATGGAAGTTGTTATACGAAAACATTATTCAAGATCAAAATAGTATTGGCATTTAAGAAGTCCAATAACGCTCCCAATGCATGTCTAGTCCAATCTATGTCCTCTTGTTTCTATTTCCTTATTTTAATTTTAATATATTTTCTTTCAACGTTGGACCCATATTTAGTTTCCTGCCATTATATTTATTAGTTATAATGCATGCGCAAATACATGTGATTACTGCTAAAGTTTGCATATATATAAAGTATACGCATTTAATTTTAAAAAATATTGTAGATTTGGTATTAATATGTCATGTTCATGAAATTGTTTAATATCGATCTAGTTAGTATACTTAATTAAGATAAATTTTATTTTTTTGCTAGAACCAATAAACCCCTATCAATTTAGATATTAAGGATAAGATCACCGTAGACCTGCACGTGTGTGAGGTAAATTATATTTTTAGGATAGTGTTAATCATATGCATTGATTCGGGAAAGATCTTTTAATAATTTTTATTCTTTTATAATACTATTCTAAAATTATAACAATAGCAACATAGCAGTCTCTATGCCATATTCCTCCAGCATATTGTACGTAAAATTATGGAAATTTCAACTTAAGAAGAGCTTCTCCTTTGGACACCTCGGAGTACAGCAATGTCAAAATCCTTCTTTACAGAAATTTAGCATAGTTAAATCGACGAGAAAGTAATCCAATTAGGGTTATCATGGGAATTCAAAACTTGAGAAATTAATCTGCTGTTATACAGTGTTAGGATTAGATATTGGATATTGATTAGAATTCATTTCTTATGAAAATCCTTTGGTACATACATGTATTTTTTTAATTTTTTTTTTAAAATTTCACAACTTGGAATTTCTTTCTTGGAGCACAAAGATGTTTTAAGCCATTTGCAAAGCTGTTGGTATTACACCAATGACAGGCGCTGAAACGGGACTACTGTCTTGTTTTGGATTAAAAAACGGGACTACTGGTTGCAG
The DNA here is from genome assembly GCF_051530095.1 of Phoenix dactylifera. Taxonomy (NCBI): domain Eukaryota; kingdom Viridiplantae; phylum Streptophyta; class Magnoliopsida; order Arecales; family Arecaceae; genus Phoenix; species Phoenix dactylifera. The sequence continues at coordinate 26,920,838 of NC_143203.1, forward strand.
ACGGTAAAGAAACCATACAAAGCTACAACTATATTGGCGAATAGCAATCGTAGGACTTCCAAATCATAAATAACTCACACGAACCCGCTTCGTTTTCAAGCGATTTCACGTTTCAGTCCAAAAATGCGACCTCAGGCGCATGACCCACACTGTCCGGCCCCTTCCGGCGTTCACAGACATAGAAAATAAAAGAAGATAAACAAAGCCGGGCAACATCACCAGTCCTGAACATTTGACGACATTTCCTCAAACTAGAGGAACAAAGCCAACAAAACCAACCATTCCTTGTTCCCTCCAATCTCTCTATACATTCATTTATTCACCATGGCCTAAAAGACACAAAACGGTAGCAAAACATAAAAGGCAAAGGAGATGAGATCCAAGCAGCAAACGTCCAGTCCTTTTTTTTTTTTGAAACACCCAGAACAGTACTGGTTTTCTTAGTATGGCTTCTTAGGAGCACTGAAGAAATCGAAGGGTGGTTGGCTCTCATCACCACCGACCTCTTCTTCTCCATCGTCCACGCTCTCGGCCTCTGCTGAGGCAGAGGTTAGAGTGCTTCCGGATCTCTCCTCCAATGTTCCCGTGGGGTGCAATGGGAACAGCTGCAGCGTCTCATGGGGGCCGTTCATGTCGGCATGACCAACATCGCTGTGGTCCGTTCCAGTGGCAAGATGATCATAATGGTAAGCTCGATGATGTGAGTTGCTGCATGCCTGTGGGATTCTCTCTTGGTTCACTTGAAACTCTGGTCTTGGTTTCATGTTCCCAGCTCCGGGTAAGAAAATGCTAGGGAACTGTGGTTGGTGCCAGCCAACTCCACCAACCTGTGGTACCGGAAAGTAATATGGGCCGCGGACAACTGCGTCAAAGATGGGCCAGAAAACCATCCGATAGATGATATGATGAGGGGGGGAAAAGAGAGCTTGTTTAACAAATAGGAAAGCTATGACAGAGAGAGAGAGAGAGAGAGAGAGAGAAATAATGTAGTTTTACTTGAAACTTTAAGATGATTCCAACTGTAGCACAGCAATACAAAAGGTGATTAGCAGTACAAAATTTTTATTCCGGTGTACGAAAAAAAAACAATTATAAGTTGCCTGGAAAATTAACATAAGAGCTACTAGAGATAAAAGTAGGAGATCTGCTGTTATCTGAAAATTCACACAAAAAAATGAAGGGGAAGTAATTGAGGGAGAAGCCTGAAGGACAGCTTAGAATAGGATAGTTGTTCAATCTGGAGCAAATAAAAAAGTAACTGCTAAGGGAAGAAGAGATGGCTAGTTTTTATAATTCTTATTATTATTATTATTATGCAGTTACTGAAGGCTAGTTAAAACATGAGCAAAAGCATGAGAATGGTAGTAAAGCGAGAGAAGCATCAGACCCAAAACGAGAAAGGAGATATTATAACAAAGAAGCAAACAGAAAGGTAAAAGTAAATTTAAGAAATTACACAAGGAAAGAGAAGTGCACAATCTCTTATGCACGCAAACAAGTAAAGGATCATTAATTATATTTCCAGCTTAAGCAAAAATGATGCATTAATTACAGATTGGAAATATAACCAATATATAAATGGAACCACAATGACAACCTGCGCGATAAATACGGTTTTTAGGCGAGGGAGTAAAAACAAGAACTGAAAAAAATCTTATCTCAAGCAAATAAAAAAGAAAGGACGGATCACCTTAGACCCTTCAAAAAATAATTAGCCAACTTAAAATAAAAGAATAAACGAAGAACAGAGAGCCCAAGAGGCTCACCATTGGTGCAAGTTGGTGGAGGAGGTGGTGAGAGGACGGGTGCCGGGGGTGCCTGCAGGTGGAGGAGTGGGCTATAGGAGGCAAAGCTCTCCTGCTTCTGCTTCTGCCGCTGGCGAGCCTTGTGGTTTTGAAACCAGTAGAACACATTCTTCCCCTCGATACTCCCGTACTCCCTCAGCAGGCTAGTTATCTGCTGTATCTGCTCGGCGCTCGGCGTCCGCATCCCCTGCCGGTAGAAACCCTCCAGTATCGCAATCTGCTCCTTGGTCGGACTCCACCGAGAGGCGGACGACGACGGCGGCGAGGCCGATGCCGATCCCTTGCATTCCTCCATGGTTGGAGGAGGCTATAGAGAGCTAAGGGGAGGAGCTGCTTGATGTGAAGTAGGGTTTTGTTTTGTGGGGGCAGGGGCTGGCCTCTTTTATGCATGCATGAAGGGTGGTGGGGGCTGGGAGTGTGATATGTATTTGTCGTGTAGTGGGGTCAAAGAGCGTGAGAGGGGGGAAGGGGTGGGTTGGAGTTTGACATGCGGGTGGTTTCTGGTGGCGGACAGCTCTGAAAACATGGCCGGGAGCGGCCGAGGGGCGCGGGTGCCGCGTCGCTTGTTTGGCCTGGATCTGGGCATTGAATGTTGTAGGTGGGCAGCAATTGGGATGGGAGATTACGGAATTGGGTTTTGGGTTTTGGGGAATGGCCAATGACTATGGGTTACTTTTCGATTGGAGCTCATATTAATGGTCCAATGGATGAAAATTCTATTTCTATTCTTGGATGCCCTTTGGGCTCTGGCTGGCTGAACCATGAGATAATAGAACCATGGAAAGTGGATCCAGAATCCTATAGAAAAAAAAAAAAAAAAAAAAATCCTGAAAGATTTTTTTTTCTTGCAACCCCTAGCTTTTCTGCCATTGGAATACCACCATCGGAAGGAAACACAATAGAACACAATAGAAAAGCTCTAAATTTCTAGCGCCAAAGCTTGAAGAACAATGAAATTCTTATGGTTGTGCAAATCCACGTCTATATAGATTAGGATCGAGCTCCAAATCCCTCACTCTAGAGCTCAAGACTGATTAGAGAAGGAAGAAAGGCGGAGATTTCTCCTGAAGATCGATGGCGATTCGGATCCCATAGCTCGTTCCTAGAACCAAAAGGTGAAGAGAGGACTTCGAGCCTCGAAACCCTCAGAGAGAGAGAGAGAGAGAGAGGTGGGAAAAAAGAGATAGATGGAGGAGATAGAGGACCATTGAATAGACGTCCCTCAATCTGCTGCACTAATATAACAACCGCAGCTATCCAGGAGCATGGATAGAGAAAGGGCGACTATAAAGTTCACGATCTTGACACAAATGGTGTGCTAAGGAACAGTCTGGATCGTCTGATTCATGTGGTGCCCTTGAAATTCAAAGATCTTTTTTATTAGAAGAATATTTTAAAATTCAAGACCCTTTTTATTAAATTAAATAATTTTAAAGAGCTTCCAATGATAGGCAAATTAAATTTTATTTCTAGGTTATATCTTTCTCCATGTAACCTATGCAATAATTTTGGTACTTAAAACCATGTCTAATTGAGTCATGTACCTGATTGTCGGAAACATTGAAAAGGGTAAAATAAGGGGTAGAGAGAGAAAGGGCAAGAGGAAGGAGGGAGGGTGAGGAAATCCTAATTTATTATCCAAACATAGAGTAGAATTGGTTATACGGATTTTTTTCTCCCAGTAGGATTTTGTGTATAATCCTGTAGGATCAACACCCACATCCCATCATGAATTTTATCCTAAGGTTATAAAATTCTAGGCACCCGAATAAGCCCAGAGTAGGCTTTTTATCCCCTTGGAGATGATATAAACTCTTTCATTGTGTAATTAGACTTGATCGGGCCTTGATCTCTTTTCTTCTATATATTGCATATAAAAGTAATTATTTATGTAGTATTTGTAGTGATTCATTTGGTAGATTATATTCGTGATTATCATGTAGTTTAACGTACCTATTGATTTCATTAATATACATGGTAATCATGATTGTACACCTGGCGATGTATAAATCTCCCATCTTGGAGATGTTTGGCTCATCTTTAACTCTTCGATGCATTGTGTATCACACTAAAAAGTACGTGGACATCTTCCGAGATAAATAAGGGCTTTTCGTCTACAAGATGGAGGATATGGCAGACATGACTCTATGGCACAAGAATCCGAACTCAATAAGTGTTCAAATGGCGACCTTAAGAACAAAATTAAACTATCTAATAAATTATTCTCAAAGATGCATAATACATGATAAGTAGTTGTTAATGAATGATTGTGATCTCATTACCCAATACGATGCATAATATAATTATTTTTCACTTCAGTTCCTTTCTCTTGGTTAGAATGAGTTGATGACCTACTTTAAATCAATTAATGCTTTTTTCTAATTTTTATCCCTCATAAAAGTATTACTTAACTTGTGACTATATGGGATTGTAGTGCAATCCACGCGTATCGTCGGATAACCTTGACACAAAATACATGATGTGGCTTAAAGTTTATTCTACGACATAATTATCCGTAAAAAATTTTATTGTAAATGATCTATTATATATTTTTATTATTAAAATGAAACTCCCCAATGATGTGTGAGGCTGCTCGAAAATTTATCTTTATGGAAAATACATGTATTGCATGTGCCAGATTTAAATTGTCAGCATTAAAAGCAATCTCTACATATGTTTGTGAGGCTCGAATTTGCTCATCTGGATCTTAAAAGTTTGATTTCAAATGTGCTTTAAATGTTCTTTCCTTTTATTTGCAGACTTTTCTAACGTGCAACTCCTGCATGCTTTAAATGTCTTTAAATGTTCCTTCCTTCTCTTAAATCTAATATAATTAATTCCACATGGGGCACCTAATCTAGATAGGCTACAAAGGATAAGGGATACATCAATTCTAACCTGTGCTTCATCCTAAATCCGGTTTGCGCCCATGAAATACGTTCTTTCATCTAATCGGACTAAATCTAGCAGAGCAAACCACGTACGGAGGGTTATTCTTGGAATCGCATGCACCAACCCGTACACACCAAATAGTTAAAGGGAGCAGCAGTTCAGGGTGGATGAGTGCCAGCGCCCCGCAGCATGCTTGGCTTCCCCCAGGGACATGAATGATGGCACGAAATCCATTCCAATCACCAGGAGATTCGGTGGGAATTCGTAGGCAAGCAAACAAAGAAACCAGCCAAATACAAAAAGAGAAAGTTAATGCGGAAAAGGGCATGTTTGTGTGCATGGTAGTCAGCAGCCGAGTTACGGAGAGGAAGAGGTCAGACCTCTTATCAGCGGCCAGGATATGGGTAATAGGTACTTACGGCTGAGAGGAGCTATCCGTGGGATAGCAGAAGAGAAACGAGGGAGCTTTGGGAAATGGAGAGATGGCTTTTTGCAGCAGGCTGGGCGGGACGTGAGAGGGAGACCAAACAGCGAGGGGGATACTGGGAATCTCTGCAAATGCTTATGTTATGTATGGAGGGAAAGAGAACGAGACGAGATGGTGGTGGTTTTTTTGGGAAGGGAGTCGGAGAAAGCGTGGGAGAAAGGGTGGCCGGGGATTTTCCAACTGGGCGAGGCAGCGCCACCTTTTAGCGTCGCCTCGTGATCTCCAACAACAACTATGAAGTCAGACGGCCCTTAACAAATCTTTCTGGTGACATTGCAATATGAACAGAGTCACCTCCTTACATGGTGAATCGCACATGATCTTTCGAGTGAATTTTCTTATATTTCAAAGACATAGGATCGTCTTTCTACGTGCTTTCAGTTTGTTATCATGATCATTAACGGCCGGGTCCTTCATAAACCAAAAATACAACCTCTAGCTTTCGCTTCGGCAATCAGAAGCGGCTTAATACATTTCGAGGTCTAAGACGAACTCACTAATAATAATAATAAATATATTTAGAAATTACGTAAAAGCCTCAATGTATTTATAGCTAAGAATTTTTTTGGAGCCTCCATACATTTATAGCTAAGTCTTTAGACTGGGACGGTGGGACCCTAGACGACCGTCTTAATCGTCTAAAAATTGAGCCGCCCCACCAGCAGCCAGCCAACAACTGCTTTGTGATATAAATTAAAAGCCCGTTGCTTGCTAGGGCAACTAAACTCTTGATAAGGCCATAAAACTAGAGTTAAAGATAATGCTATTTGCTCTTTATAAGGCAATAAAAGTTCATGGTTATGGAAGGATGAGAAAATCTTAATGAATTATTGGCGCTGCTCGTAAATGGCCAATATATAAGGTGACAAATCATATCTTGGAAGGCTGATGTTTTTGAGAAACAGTTTCAGAGTAAAACAAGAGTCACAAAAGTATTTATAATATTATAGACTATAAGATATTTAGTCATTGGATCAAGGCTTTAATAATAATTTTTTTAAAAAAAACTCAGTCGAATGTTACGGAGTCGGATGCCGAAACGGCGAATCTTACGAATCAATTTCCCAAATCCCTCACTTGCATTATCGTCTCTACCTCCTTCCTTTCATCCTCATCCCCTTTCGTCATCTCTCTTACCTCTCTTGTTTCACTTTGTCTGATCTATTGTTATCTCGTCCTACTCCTTTGCCTTTACCTGGATCTACTCCAATTGCATATAATAATACAAAGTGACTCAACTGTTTGATTAAATGACTGAAAGAAAATCAAGGATTTGTATAACCGTTCACCATGGTCATGGAGAGGATGCTTTAAAGCTTTTTATGGAAATGAAGCATGCAGAAAGTTCTCTAGATGAGTTCAGCCTCGCTAGGAGCCTCGCAGCTAGCAGAAGTTTGGCATCACTTGAGAATGGAGAGCAACATCATGGTCTGATTACTAAATTTGGTTTTGAGTCAGACCTTCACGTGATAAGTGCTGCTGTGGATATGTATGGTTAAATGTGGAAGAGATGCATCATATGTTGAAGTTACTTCCTGAACTTAAGGATCAATCATGGTAATCTTAGAGTATTTTGATACCAAGAAGATGCATGCAAGACATGGTTGCTTTGAGAAGGTTGAAAAAACCTCTAAACGGATGCTTTTACCAGGTGGAAACCAGATTATGTTACCTTTGGCTTCTATTCTCCCTGCTTCCAATCATGCTTGCCTAGTAGACAAAGGTATCAGTTACTACAACGCTATGACTTCAGAGTTTGGTATCTCCTCAGGAATAGAGCACTGTGTTTGTGTGGTTGATCTACTTGGATATTCATGGAGGCTTGTTGAAGCAGAGAAGTTCATCAAAGACATGCCCGTGTTGCCGAATTATGTCATTCGGTGTACTTCACTGTCTTAACATCAGATCTCACAGAAATTCAGATTTTGATAGGAAAGCTACCCAATGCCTTATTTGAGTTAGACCCTTTAGAACACTCAGCTTCTGTTTCTACATCAAATGTAATGCAGCTGACAAATTGAGAATACATATGAAGTTAATCAATTTGAAATAGAGAGAACAGCTTGCTGTTGGATTGAGGTAAAGAATGATGCAACTTCCTTTGGCACTGGGGACAGAAGCCATCCACAGGTCCAGCAGTTCTGTTCAAAGTTGGAATAGACCTTGCAAATGTTTAAACAAGTGGGTTATGTTGCTGATACCTCCCTCACTTTGCACAACACGGATGAAGAACAGAAAGAATATAACTTGTGGAACCACAGAGAAAGCTGGCTCTGGCTTTTGGGATAAGGCATGTGTCATAAGAATCTATAGTGAGGCTATTGCGAATCTTTTGAGTTTGTGGGGATTGCCATATGGTGTACATATTGGTTATCCAGGCTGCTGATCGGTAAATTTCAGTTTAGTGGGACTTCAGAATAAATTGTCTCAACTTGATCTGTACAGGTTTTTCATACTTGGCCTCTAAAGACCAGTTTAAGCCAAACTCTTATGGTCCTCCAAGTTTTGTTAGTATGCATCCTTAATTTGTTGCACAAATATTCAGCTGCGGCAAGAACAAAAACCCTAATTCTGCACAGGCATGGCAGAAAAATTGAAAGTATATTATTAAGGAGCAGGTGCTTGTCTTAAGATGAACTGGAAGAAAACATCATTTGTGTATAGTGAAAAATCGTCGGATGCAGTTTCATATTTTTTAGTGGTCTGAAAAGTGATCATGACCAGCTTCCTTTCTTTTGCTAATCTATCAATTTGAGTTTCCAAGCTACATGCAATCATTCCTACCTCCAAAATAATTAAATTTGACTCTCTGACGAGCTTGGCAAGAAGTACGTACTTGCAAGCACCATGCAATTCTTTGAAATCAGAATGGGTAACTTTGTGAAGGAGCAAGGTCAAGGTAAACTTATTTCAAGCTGCTTGCTTTCTTGAAGGCTCGAGATTATATGAGAAACATATATAAGAGGTCTTATAAAAGGTTAGCTAATGGCATCATTTATTGCCATTGCATTGTGGCCTTATACATGAGGTTCAGATGATGCTTGTTTATGAAAGAGCAAATTGCGGACATGGCAGCTCTAGAAAACTCAATGAAGTGGAGAAGAAAAGCAAATTGGATGCATCCATACAATGACCTAGTTCTTTGAATTCCTACTCATGATATTTGTGGGGTGCTGCTGGAATGGTAATTGGAGAAATCCATATCATCATCCAATCAGTCGTCCGTCCAGTATTATCAAGAATGAGTTTCTATAGAACCAAAAATAAATGAGTCTTGTGAAGAATATTTGTTTAACTATTTTCCATAAAAATCTAGTAGCTACTATGTTTGCATGCACAATAATGCACATTAGCATGGGCCCATGCACATACGTGAGGCATGTGGCCGGTCACATCATGACCAGTTCAATTCTTAGCCTTATATATGTGCTTAGATGTAGATATTTTATATGTTTCATAAAACTGGTTTTGGTAATTAGACTGGTCATAAAACCTGGAAAGAACTTCCATGAAAATTATGTCTCTGCTTACTTTTCATAGATGTTTTTCCAACAAAATCTAATTGTTGATTAGTGGCTTCCACAAATCTCTTCCTTTATCAACCCTCCTTCATTGATTTCCATGGAATTATGCAGGAGAGCTAGGCAGGGTGTGTTTATTAGATGCTCCTAGATGCCTCACATTTAGCATCCAACCTAACATGAAGCCATCTTCATAAATTCTTCTTTTAAGAATATAGTTCTGCTTTAGTATCTTTTTCATGCCCTTCTTTGGGTCATAAAAATGACTTCCTTCTACAACTTCCTTTGGTCATGTTAGTAATGCTAGAGAGAAAAAGTAGCTTTGGCTTTGGAATATTTGGGAATCCACTCAGTTGCTTGTGGTCCCTTTGAAAGCTGTGGTCCATTCTATTGAAAAAGATCCAGTAGTTAGAAGCCAAAAGGATGCCTTTGTTCAAGTCAAGGTAAATATCTATAAGCCGTTGGTTAGGATGCCCTAATGGCGAGGTGCCCTGGCTTGGGACGACCAAGATCTCATCTCCCTCTGCCCTATTCTCAGACCTAACCCTAGAAGCGAGGACAATCTAAACCATGGAGTATTAGATCAGATGGTTGACACCTGGCAATTCACTGGCCCATCCCTTCATGCGCGCATATATGCCCTTGTACAATTTACCTAGCTGTTCGGTTTTAGAATTTTAGGTTTTTCAGGGACTATATTAATTTGCAGTTTTCGAACTTCATAGTAGCTTTGAACCTTCTAACTGAAATAGTGAAGTTGGTATTTATCATTACAATATCTTCAATTACCAATGATATTTGTCATTTCAGTCCTTGATTGAGTTTTTTCGAAAAAAAATATCAAAAAATGTTATATAAATATAATTAAAAAAAACTATCCGCACCTAATTGAATTTTATTTGGACGGTATAATCCTAAATTTTTTAAATTGTGGGATCTCAATTATCTTGATAGATGAGCCAAGATCTTGATTTATCATGGCTTATATGGCAAGTAGAGATCTCAATTTTTCGAGATCTCGGCTAGATGTTAAATGCTCGGCCTGCATGGTAAATCTAAAATTATCAACTATATTTAAGCATTAATTTCAATATTTATAAATTAAAAATTATTAAAAATAAAAAATAATTAAAAATATATGTTGATACATATGCAATACCGATCCAAATTTATATTGGCCAGGTAGTTTTTCATGTATGATAGAGATCTTGACTGAAATAAAAATCTTGATACCATCCTTGCTAGGGAGGGCATGAGGGTTCATTTTTATAGGATTTTTTGCTCATTCCAACTCTCAAATAACTATGTCCGTGATCTGCAAGTGGGTCAATATAATTGGAGCGGCTTCTGCATAGCTTAATTTAAATAAAAAATGTGATCAATGATCGTTTCATCAATCAAATCCTATGTGGTAGTCTTAAACTACCACACCACAAGCGAGCTTAAATTCTCTTCAATTTACACCTTCCAAATATGACCATTTTTTTTTTTGGTGTAACAGCGACTCACACACAGTGGGTGTGAGTGCAGCCTATAAAATCAAAGAGGAGAAGAAAAAACAAAAACGTCGGAACCAAAGAGTGATTGTCCTAAATAAAACCTCCGGAATGCTGAGCTGCAAAGGATACCATCCAGTCAGCCGCACTATTCACCTTCCTGTAGGCATGAGTGGCTCGATATATGGTGTACTCACCTAAGAGTTGACGGATGTCATAGGCCAGTCCATCTCACCGGCCGCACCGCCCAAATTATGAATCCACGATATCACCATAGCAGAATTTTCTTCAAGGACAATGCGGTCTGCGTCTAGCACTTGCCTCGCGTAGGAGACCTTCTCTTACACAGCTCTGACCTCAATCCTGACTACAGACTGCTTGAAGATCCAACGACCTGCCGGCCGCCACAAATATGACCATTCGGATATTACACCAAGGCTTTGGTTAGATAGATATCATCTCATATAATTTATAAGTTTCGTCTAAGGTTTTGCTCGAGCCTTTTCTTTTTTTTTTTCCGCGCTCTCCTCCGCCATCGCGTCCACATCCGACGGGAGCGGGGTGGGGAGCGGTTTCCAGTTTAAATTCTCAAAAGTTCGCCGTTTTAACAATATAATTATTTTTGGCATCCGTGGCGATCTCATGCGTCCATCCAATCCCTGCCGTTCTTCCAAAACTCAACGGTCGTAAAGCACCAACCCAGCACTTGACCGTTATGCGGGAACATTTTTAAACCACACCACCGGGCGTCCGTCTTTCATTGGTCCGTGTACCTGCAGAACAGAGAGAGCATCACGTGCAATGACAACTCGTCCCACGCAAGTTAATCACAAACCCAAGCGTAAGCTTCGCCAATTCAACGGTCGAGATCGAGTCATACCGCGATGCACAAGCGTCTCCGCGAGGTAACGTAACGGGCAGCTTTATTGCGGCGAAGACCAAAGGCGGTGTCGTTCTCTGTTTTTATTGTATTTTTTTGGAGTTCGCTGGCTTTGGAGAAACGACGCCGTCCCCTTTTCAACTCCAGCCCATGTGATCGGCTCTCGAATGTCGCGATGCTTACCGGCCTTTCTGAGCTCGCAAGTTGGTGGCGGCGGTTTTCTTGCACTCCATGAACGATTGCCGGGTCCAAGCAAGGATTTTTGGGAGCAAAAGCTGGGAAATTAGGGTGGGAATGGCGGGTTCCAGCAAAAGCTGAGTTTTTTCTGGGAGCTTTGGAGGTGCCATTAATGGCTGGTGGTTCTCAGAATCTGGTCTCGATGGTAAAGTTGGGATTTTTATTGTGGTTTTAGTGTTTCTGGGTTTTAAAAGGAGGTGCGGTTTTTTTTTTTTTTAAAAAAAAGAAAAAGAATCGGCGTAATTTCTGCCTTGATTTCTGCTTTTGGATTCTGGGAAATGTTGCGTTTGTTTCAGCTTATGTATGGGGTTTTGGGATTGTGAAGATTCCTCCTCCCAAGAGTAGGCTTTTTGTTTTTTTTTGTTGTTGTTCTGTTTGCTAGAACTATTATTGGCTTCAGGGATGAGCCAAAAAATGGAATTTTTAGAGCCAGGGTGGTGATTTTTTGGGCTGCTGTGGAACGATATTAGTGTTTTGGTGGCTTGGGGGGCGTGATTTGGAGGCAAAAAGATGCGACGTTTGAGCAGTTTGGGCATAGGGCTGAGCCTTGTCTCAGGGTTCCTGTTCTTGGCGCTGGCAGCAGAGCTTTACTACTTGTTTTGGTGGAAGAAGAGAGGAGCTAATGGAGATATAGAGGATAACTACACCAACCCAGGGAGAGAGCTACTCTGTCTCTTCTGCTGGAAGAAGCCATCTTCTCTAAGCTCCACAGCTCTCAACCCCCAAGAAATCTCCACTTCAGCTAATGCTACAGATCACTCTGATGATAGTCAGCTTTACCTCCACTCGAACTCAGGAAAAGATCTTCTGTTGAATCCATTTGGAGGAGGAGAAGAGAGTATGGAGGCAGAGCTTATGAGGCTACACAGCCTCTCAGGGCCTCCAAGATTTCTCTTCACCATCAAAGAGGAGACAAAGGAGGACTTGGAGTCAGAGGATGGGAGATCCAGAGGAGGGAGGAGCAGGAAAGGTTCGAGGGGGAGGAGCTTGAGTGATGTGCTTGTCTCTGCTGAGACCCCATTTTTAACTCCTCTCTCTTCCCCTCCTTTCTTCACCCCACCTCTGACCCCCTTTGATTGCTGCAGTCGACATGGATTCAACCCCCTCTTTGAATCCTCAAAAGAAGATGAATTGAACAGGGTCAGGTCCTCACCCCCTCCAAAGTTCAAGTTTTTGAAGGATGCCGAGGAGAAGCTCTTAAGGAAGACACTGATGGAGGAAGCCCTGAAGTCTCACAGAAATGGGGGAGTTGTTGAGGATTTGGCCAAGCAACATGCTTCTCTTCCTTCTCCTCCCACAGGCCCAGCAGAAGAGGAGAATGGTTCTTTCGTCAATATAGTCATTGGAAAGAATAGAGAGAAGGGGCACCTACACCATTCATGCTCCTCCCAGGTAATTCCATTACCTTCTTCCCCTTCAAATGTTAAAGCAACACATGGGAAGCCTACTTCCCACCTGAGTTCCAAGGAATGAGAAGTGGTTGTGTTTTTAGTTGTTGTTTGATCTTTAATCTGCCATTATATTTTTCTGTGAAGGTTGTAGAGTGTGGAATATAAAGCAAGCTTTCATTTGCTTCTCAATTTGGCTGTGAGTTCAGTAGCCCATTCAGGTTTTTGGTATCTTAGTTTCTCCACTCATATACTGCAAGATTTTTTTTCATGAAGTTCTGCTTGCCATCATTCCAATTTTATATTTTTCAAGCCCCCAATTGGATATTTAGAGATTGCCTACTGCAAAGACACCGAAAGGAAGTATAGTTTCCATCCTCTTGTCTTCCAGTGTCTGAGCCTATAATTATTCATGCGGGGTGGTGCTTGGTGCTGCCTGCTGCTGCTGCTGCTGCTGCTGCTTTGTCAAAAGAAGAGGCAGCTGTGTTTTTTTTTTTTTAATCTCAAGAGAAAGACCCTACCGACTCTTTCCATTACTTTTAGACGAGTCCATCAATCCTTTCTTTTCTTTCTTTGTTGCATAGTAAAATATTACACTTATTCATTCATCCCACCATTGGAAGGGATGTAGAAATGCTTGGTCAAAAAGGAGACGCAAGGCCCTTGACATTAGAGGAGCAGGTTTTCAGTATTCAAGATAAGATTACTGTAGGGATAAAGTTGCAGTAAAGTCACTACTATTTTTTAAAATGGGACTTTGTAATTCCCTTGCAAGGTGAAGCAAATATACCAGATGTTTTTGAGGTTGATGGGAAGCTGGGGCTGTCAATTTAAGATAGTTTTACCTGCTAAGAGGGGAAGGATTGAATGCTTGAGTTCTTTGTTTGTTAAAAATTCTAATTCTCTGCCATTAGCCTCAGGATTGGTGTGATCCCAATTGAACAATTTTACTGTCGACTTAATTGCTTTCCCACTAGGAGGGAAAGGGTTAAAAAGCTGGTGTTGCTTTGTTGGAATCTCCAATGCCTTCTTCTAATCCCAATTCAGGTTTGGTGTGACCTTACAGCAATATGCAAACCACCTGGATTTGTAGCCTTTGCTGCACCTTTGTTTGTGCTAACCGGCAATACAATGTGCTACTTATGGTCAACAACCAAGGCTGTGGCAGAACCCCTATTCCCTGCTTCCTTTTAGCCAAGACCAATTCCTTTTCGGTCGAACTTTAATTCTTTAATCTGATAATCCTGCACCAGGTCCTTGGTAATTCAATTGGAAATAGCATCAACACTCTGCAGCATCTTACTCAGTGGCTTTACCCTTTATTCCATCCTTGCACAGAAAAAGAAAATACAAGTGCATCCTTTTTGTATTCAAAATTTTATTTCCCATGTAATTTAAACCTTGGCTCTGAAATGAATATTTTTATCATAGCAGGTAGGACAAGGTCTTTAGTACATTTTCATAACAAATTAATATTATGCTCTAAATTATGGAATCTTGTGGGTGGGTATGTATTAGTTGAATGTATGGTATTAGCATAAGATATCCGAAAAAAATCATTAGAGTAGGGGATGGTTGGTTAGAGGCAGTGGGTGCAAGCTAGGAGAATCATCAAAAAGAAATGCTAATGGAGACTTACCCAGGACAGGCCTAGCTAGGTCTTTTAACAAAGTAACAGCATGGAAAGCCATGGAGGTGGTGATGATCACTTGGACTCTTGCTAAGCACCAAAGCAGTGGTTGTAATTGTGAACCAACCGTGATATCCATACATCTTTCCACGCTCTTGAAGCAGGATTCGGGACAAGTGTTATGTGTGACAACTGCGAGCAATGAGGTCGATCCCGATAGAATAAAAGATGAAGGAATAAATGCATCTTGGAGTCTTGATCGTCATCCTCCTGCTGCTCCTCTTCTTTATCTTTTGATGAAAGAGTCTGGTTATCTTGGAATCATACGCCGTGACCCCATGTCGCATGCGACAAGCTTCTCTCTGTCGAGGAAACGAGCCTAACCTGTCCTCCTGTAGAGAATTGGATCCCTCCAGCTAGCAAGTCATCCAGCCAACTCATCCTACTGTGCACTAGTACCAAATTCTCTGATTCAAGGTGCCATCGTCCAGTTTCCATTATTCCCTAGTTCTAGTGTTTCAGAAAGATACCTCTCTTTTATTTGCTTGAGGCTTTTCTTCTGTGTTCTCTTCCCCGGCAACCAAGGAGAAATTATATCCTGTATCACGTCAACAGTGCGCCACAGGAATAACCTAAGACGAGGTGATCAGGAAGGCAGCTCGGCAATCCAAAAAAAGAGCAAAACAAATGGAGCCCATAGAAATGAGATGAGATGAGACGATTGGCATGGAGCAGCAATGTGGCGTAGGATATAATATCTCGGCCTAGTGGACCCAGGAAGGATAACATAAACCATGCTATCCCCTCCCTGGCTATCCAATAGAGTCGCATCCAAGTTTGTCTCACATACAGAAACTGTCTCGGAACGCAATGTATCTTTTCATGTAATAGAGAGTAACACAGAACTCACAACTTGAAACACAGTTTTCATGCACCTTAGGTTTTTTCCTTGGGAACAAGTTCGAAGAAGAATCGCTGGACTGATTTTCCTAATTCCTAAAGCAAGAAAACGATGCGGAAAATATGGAAGAATATATACACAAAAGCAATGGAGATCAAAATCCCAACCCCTTGGGCCCTTGGCTTGTACGTACGTAGTATTATTCTCCAGTCTCCGTCTCCGGAGAGGCAATCTAACCAAAAGAAAGAAGTTGGAGGACCACCCCAACCTTTTCAATCTATAAATGAAGCCGGGGACCTCGCCACTTCTACGCATCAAACCAAAAAATATAAAGCTGGTACTTTTACGTGGCTTGTCCTCACGACCACCTTTCCTGGAGACCAATGAGTCCGGCATGTTATGCTATGCCTCTATGAGCGAATTCAACAAATTATAATGATTACATCGTTCTCAAAGCGCACCAAGCTAAGCTGCTGATTACCCTTGCTTGGGGATGAGAGGGACCCGTAGAGCTGGACATCATATCATCTACTAATACAAGGATGAGGTTCTGTGCCAGATACAAAATGATAGACACGAATATGTGACAAAAAGCAATCGCTGGAAGCAGTACAGAATTTGTGTTAGAATAACCAAATGGAGAAGGTTATCAAGCATCAATCACAACCACAAAACAGAGGTAGCTCAAATCAAATCAAACATGACTCTGGCAACCACAAATATGGAGAGAGAGACATATTATAAGATACAAGCATCTGCAAATAGGATTTTAATTTACCAGCAAAATATCCAAATCAAAGTCTGTAGTTTAGCTGCAGTGAAAAGGCATAAAGTTACCTAAAAGATATCGATTAGAATCGGTAACTTAAATTGACTATGAAGTGACCTCTATATGTAAAACAGTAGCAGTAAAATCATAAGCCCATGATACAATTTGCACCCACAGTTTGATCCTCAATTTCAGATCCACATGACAAGGATATCTGTCAACATGAAAATGAGGGAAGATGGGTTGCTTTCCCCTCCTGTTAAATCATCCATTAGCAGGAAAGAACAAAATAAGCACCTGTTAGTCATAAATTTCTGGAAATGACAAGGCAGATAAATATGAACATATACAGTCACATAGAATTAGAGACATAATACAACAATTTAGTATTATAAGTTTTCCTTTTTAAACAACACTTAAAAATTGAAGAGTAATTAATTAAACCAACAAGAATATCCCATAATTAACCTTATCTTAACTATCTGGACCACCTTGATGTATATAATTTCTTTCCTAAAAAAAATTATGAAACAAGTTGGACAACCACTTATATATATCTGATCCTGAATTTCTACTTAGGTTAAACATCCACCTCAGCACGAATAAATAAAGAAATACAGAAATGTGAATAACAAAAAAAAGCAATTTTTGAGATTTCTTGTGGTACATGGAAAAATTATTTGATATCTTGTTTGAAGGAAGTGTGTTTCATGTCCTACTTTAATTAAGAGTATAGTGCAAATGAGCAAGGAGCACTATAGAATATGCATGTTTACACAGAATGCAAAGTCTTCTCTTGGAAAAAAAACACCTATTGGGAAAGAAACAAGGTACATGTTTTTCAATTAAAAATAAATGCAAATTTTTATACCTCAGCTTTGACAATGCAAGTGTATTCATGCAACCAACAATTTATCATAAAGAGCATGACTCCAGCTTGATGCCGGACAAGCTGGAGCAAACCTTCCTCATCAATTAAACTACTATAGTTTCTAAATGACTACCATTATGAATCAAATACCTTCTGTCCTGATAAGTAACTTATGATAAGCTAATTAAGGGGGCAATGTGGATTCGAAATGTTGAAGGTCAGTTAAATCAGCATCAGAATACAATAATTTGTTGACACATAGTTGGTGCCATCACTAGAAAGTTGTAAAAACATGGAATCCGATAAATTGCTCCCAGGTAAAACGAGAGCTGAGAACTTACTGCAAATGTGTCTGGTGTGATGCATTGTATAATAGCACATCATGCACAAGAAGACTGCAAAATCATGAAAGTATCAATTATATGAAGTGAATAACAACCATCGCAAATCTTACAATTTCACTTTTATGCTAAAAGAGTTGGATCAATTCACAAGGCATGACTTGCTAAAATGCAAGTATACCTCCCACTAGGCTGCTTAAGGTTTCTCAACTTTGGGTTGAATTAATATTGACCACTTAAAGCATCTATCTTTTTTTTTCCCCTACGGTTCATGGTTCATACACTTCTAGTGTGGATACATCCAAAAAAGTCAAAAAATAGCAAGTCTCGAAGTACTCTAAGCACCTTCCTTTTTCCAACCCACAGGCCTTCCTGGGTGATCGGCCATATATGAAGCCACCCAATCCATAGCCTCGTTAGCCTCTCTGTAAACATGCTCGACCTGGAAAGTAATGTCGCCACTAACCATGGCCCGTATGTTTCGGAGTAGGAGGTGGCACCCACCTATGCTATCGATGCCCCTCTGAATTAAGCCGATCACCGTGGTCGAGTTACTCTCGAGCAGGACTGCTCTAACTCGCAGAACACGCCATGCATAACCCAAACCAGCCCATGCCGCCCTTAGCTCCGCTTCCGGAATAAATGTGCCAAAGATTTGGCACCTTCCAGCAACAACTACCCTGAAGTCCGAGCCTCTGATAACGAAGCCTACACCATGAATAGAGGTGCATGGGATAACCAACTACCGGACCAAAAGGACACAGGCTGCCTGTTGCCGATGAGAAAATTACATCTGTTCCTCAAAGGGGGAAGAGATTAAATCACATCCTTCCACAATTTAGAGCATCATCTAGGGGACCTCCAGCATTCAGATAGTTTGCCTCCAACATTCATGCAATACTGGATCCAAGAAAAAAGAGAAAACAATATGAACAAAGTGAAGGCTTAGCAGTAGATACTTGAACTCTCCCCAACTGGGATGCAAGCTCTTAAAGGCGTACATGTATACTAAATCCGAGTAGAAAGTTCTGCAGTTGCAGTCATAGCAAATCCCTACAACTACCTTGCTAAAGAATCAGTTGGTACAGTCCAATCTTTACCAAGCATGTTGATAAAACATAACCATAGCAAGGCCAATGTGCACTTAATCAGGATACATAGAATGACCCCGCGGACCAGCTTAAGTTTGTATTCAAGATACTTTCATATCAGTAAAGTTCAAATAAAACAGTTTCAATGAGAAATGGTAACATCATACCAGCCAATTAAACCTCTTCATCTGTTTACCACTGTCGATCAGATATCAAAGATGTCGACCAAATACTTGAATAACTAAATTTTTGTTAACCCTTAAATAATTAATAAGACTAAAGGACAGAATATTAAAGGCAATAGCAAAAGCAGCCAGAACCAGAGCACAAACACATAGCATGTGCTTAAAAGAGTAGCAATTATTCTGGGTATCAGCATTAAAAGTATCAACAAAAAATCCATGGGCCATCTCTATAAGGCCACATAGAAAGTGAAAATTTCAAACTCAAATGTTCACCAATCCAGAAATCCTACAGAACCTAGGAAAAGCTAATATGAAATGAGACCCCCTGCCCGAAACAGAAACTTCCTAATCGACCTCCTCAATCTTGGGACCTGCACCACTTCCACCAGCAGCAGGACCATCTTCGGCCATGCCACCAGCCATATCAGCACCTGCACCCTGGTACATATTGGCGATAATCGGATTGCAGATGCCCTCCAGCTCCTTCAACTTGTCCTCAAATTCATCAGCCTCAGCTCGCTGGTTGCTGTCCGGCCAATTGATGGCCTGCTCGATTGCATCCTCAATCTTCTTCTTGTCAGCTGCAGCCAGTTTGGACGCAATCTTATCATCCCTAATGGTGTTTCTCATGTTGTATGCATAATTCTCCAGTGCATTCTTGGCCTCCACCTTCTTCTTGTGCTTCTCATCCTCAGCTTTGTATTTTTCAGCCTCTCGAACCATCTTCTCAATTTCCTCCTTGCTCAGCCTACCCTTATCATTAGTAATAGTTATCTTGTTCTTCTGCCTGGTGTCCTTATCCTCTGCTGAGACATTCAAAATACCGTTGGCATCGATATCGAAGCAGACAGTGATTTGAGGTACGCCCCTCGGAGCAGGCGGGATCCCAGAAAGCTCAAATTTCCCTAGCAGGTTGTTGTCCTTTGTCCTTGTCCTCTCCCCCTCGTAGACCTGGACCAAGACACCAGGTTGATTGTCAGAGTAGGTGGAAAAGACTTGCTCCTTCTTGGTGGGGATGGTGGTGTTCCTTGGAATCAACACTGTCATGACTCCTCCAGCAGTCTCCAATCCAAGGGAAAGAGGAGTGACATCCAGCAACAGAAGGTCCTGCACTTTTTCATTGCCCTCACCACTCAAGATGGCGGCTTGAACAGCAGCACCATATGCAACAGCTTCATCAGGGTTGATACTCTTGCAGAGTTCCTTCCCATTAAAGAAATCCTGCAGCATTTGCTGGACTCTGGGTATCCTGGTCGATCCACCAACAAGAACAACTTCATGGACTGAACTCTTGTCCATCTTAGCATCTCTCAGGCACTTTTCAACAGGCTCCATGCACTTTCTGAAAAGATCCATGTTGAGTTCCTCGAACCTTGCACGGGTGATGGTTGAGTAGAAATCAATGCCTTCAAATAGGGAATCAATCTCGATTGTTGTTTGGGCAGTAGATGATAAATTTCTCTTTGCCCTTTCACAAGCTGTCCTCAGCCTCCTAAGAGCCCTAGGATTGCCACTGATATCCTTCTTGTGCTTCCTCTTGAACTCCTGAACAAAGTGGCTCACCATACGGCTGTCAAAGTCTTCACCACCCAAATGGGTGTCACCAGCAGTGGCCTTCACCTCAAAAATTCCCTCTTCGATGGTGAGGAGGGAGACATCAAAAGTGCCACCACCAAGGTCAAAAATGAGAATATTCTTCTCCCCAGCACTGCCAGCCTTCCTGTCAAGACCATAGGCAATGGCAGCAGCTGTAGGCTCATTAACGATACGCATGACACTGAGGCCTGCAATGACACCAGCATCCTTTGTAGCTTGCCGTTGTGAGTCATTGAAGTAAGCAGGGACAGTAACAACAGCATTCTTAACTGTAGAACCAAGGTAAGCCTCTGCAATTTCGCGCATTTTTATCAACACCATAGAGGATATTTCTTCTGCAGCAAATTGTTTCTCCTCCCCCTTATATTGGACAGCTATCAAAGGCTTATCTCCAGGACCAGCAACCACCTTAAAGGGCCATAGCTTCATGTCATTCTGCACGGAAGCATCACTGAACCGTCTGCCAATCAAACGCTTTGCATCTGACACAATATGAACATGAAACACATGTTAGGATAAATCAACTTCTGAACTACCATGGTTAACACAATCATTTCACATAAGAAACATTTTCCAATAACATCAAAATTCAAGGAAGAATAAACATCAAAGGACATAATTGTTTTGTTAATAACCCAAAGAGTACTAACAGGAGAGACATATATTACAGGTTAATATGATAAGAATTGTTTCTTTATTGCAAAATCCACTCCCACCGATCATGGTTAAGATCACCATAAGATGCATCATGTAGTAAATATCTGGTCAACAAATCAAAGTCTATGTCTCATAATCTATTCTGATTGAATAGCTCAATCATATTTCAGAGCAATTCTTTGTCATTCTGCAATCCGATACATATAAGTCCTCTAGCCATTGATTAAAGTTGAAAGGATTCGGATTTTGTGTCGAAATTTC
This sequence comes from Phoenix dactylifera, assembly GCF_051530095.1. Classification (NCBI taxonomy): domain Eukaryota; kingdom Viridiplantae; phylum Streptophyta; class Magnoliopsida; order Arecales; family Arecaceae; genus Phoenix; species Phoenix dactylifera. The sequence continues at coordinate 26,941,846 of NC_143203.1, forward strand.
TCATAAAGGTGGGATTCCATTGATTATGAACTGATTTTATTTTGTTTTATTACGTAGTATGGGCTAAGTTATCATCTAAATGAATACTTAAGAAGCCCAAAATTAATTTAATGATTATATTGTTAATTTAGGCCATGCCGTCTAAATTATAAGATATGGTGAGTATTGGTGTAGGCCTAGATTGGTTAATGGGCTATGAAATGGTGGACCCATTAGCATTATACTAATTGGACTAGGTCTCCACTCCATGCTTATATATATATATTCATCTGATATGAAACCGTAAGGCATCCAAATTTCTATTAGGGAGCACCTATCAAATTGAGAAGACAGGAATCAACGAGGAAAAGGTGAGGAAGATCTATCCCATTCTTGTGTTTTCTTCTTCCGCAAGATACTGCTCCAGCGATTATCAATGACTTCTAGGGATGTCAAGATATGCTTTGTGTTCTAATCTCGTGCACGGTGTCCATGAAAATCCCACATTTTGAGATTGATTGCCATGATGAGGTTAACCATTAAGAGAAGACTTTTAGATATGAAGTGATCAAACCTTAGCATACCCATGATGACCTTTCTGGTCCTCGGCAAGGCCCCACCACTTTGATCCTAGTATATATATATATCTCTCTCCCCTCATTTGACCTACCAAAAGTTCTAACTTTCATGACTCAAACTTAGGACGAGGGGTTTCGTTCAACACCACATACAAAACCTAAAAGATCTACGTTGCAGAAGTCTGGAAAAGAATTTGGTCTCAACTGGATCATGGTGATATCAAGATTCTTCCACACCTAAACTATTTCACAGTGAAACATCTTGAGAGACAGACTACTAAGAAAGCATGGGCCATGTGAAAGTCATTCAGCAGTAAACAATCGCAAGTCCCTAACATGTACAAGCCAAGTGAAGAAGGAAAATGACAACAGTAGACAGTTTAATTCGCTAAAGAGGGAACAAGAAGACAGATAGTACCTACCAATAGAGCAGAACATAATACTAAAAAACAAAAACAAACAACACTCCGGTGGATATCAGGCTGCTCTCAGTTTTTCTTTTATCATATTCGTTTAATGTCTTGCAGATAAGGATTTAATATATGTAGCACATAATAAGATCAAACGCTAAGAAGTGACAGTATCAGAAGAAACAGATCAGAGCCGCATGAATTCTTCACTTTCAGCATGTTGATTGCATAGCTTTACCAATAATTCGAGTATAAAGATCTCGACAGATAAACCAGATCTGTGAAGATTTAGCCAGAAAGGTTTCAATAACAAGCATCAACACAACAGATATCAAATCAAGGCAATGATATACACCAAAATAATGTATCGGAGAGATCTAGCCAGAAATCAGCATTGCTTATGACAAAATTAAACTTAAGGAACAGTAGATTTAACAACATTCAAATGAGATGCATTTTTTAACCGCAAATTCCACCCTAAAAACTCGCAATCGAGAAAAAGGGTGGGGAATGAAAGAGCTTAAACTGAGATCGTAGGCAGAGAGAGTCTCACCGAAGACGGTGTTGATGGGGTTTATGGCAACCTGGTTCTTGGCGGCATCGCCGATGAGCCGCTCGCTATCGGTGAAGGCGACGTAGGAGGGAGTAGTCCGGTTCCCCTGGTCGTTGGCGATGATCTCCACCCGATCGTGCTGCCACACGCCGACGCACGAGTAGGTCGTCCCGAGATCGATCCCGATCGCCGGACCTTCACCCTTGCCTGCCATGGATCTCGGCAAGGAATGAACGAAGAAAACAGGTAAGGAACGAGACGTAAGAAAACCTTGGAGAAGAGAGGGAGAACGGAAAGGATCGGAGATTTGGAGGAGCGAGGAGACCCTAGTAGGTTCTTGAAGGGTACCATTGAAGGAGAGCGGAGATAGGCGGGTATTTATAGCTTTTTCTAATCTAAGGATGCGTTTTTTCTAGAACTTTCTGGTGGGACCGTCAGGCCGTGTCCGAGGAGAACGAGCCACGGGGGAAGATTCCTAAGATCCTCTAGAACTCGCTGGAATGTTCCGGGAGAAGTTTTTTTTTTATTTTGTTTTTGGTGGGGGGGAGGGGGACTAAAATATTTTCGTGTCATCTAGTTTTGCATTTTGGAAGATATTTTAGTGCATGGATGGTGTCTTAATAAAAATTCTTATTTAACCATTATTAGGATTGATATCTAATTACAACAGTTGAAATCAACTGTTTGAGGGCCTTTCACTGGGTGGAGATAAAAAAAAAAGTATGGTCTAAAGGCATGGTTGGGATCAGGTGGATCCAAAAGGTTCGAGAGGTGCTGGTTTGGAACGCCCCTTACTTCGAGGTATCTGGATGATGGTGAGAAATGGAGGAATCTTTTAAGCCAAGCATGTATTTAGAGAGGCCAACAAAGCTGCAGATTGGATGGCTGCCTATGTGGCCAGCCATGCCAGAAGCCTATGTAGGCCAGAGAGGGGGAGTTACCTCGGGCACTCCGTGATTTGTTGTTTTCTAGCTTTATTGGATATATTCATACACATAATATATGAAATACCTGCTTTAGCCATACAAAAAAAAGAGGTATGGTTGGGCAAATACCGACCGGTATGTTTTGCTCAATGAAAAGTAATATATCAAAAAAAGAAAAGGTGATATCATAATTGGAATGGTTCAAAATTGTTCATAAAAATCTTATGAGAAAGTGATGTCAGAAAGAATTTGTTTTATTTGCAGCTTTTTAATCCAGGCAATGCGAGATTTATCTAAAACACATTGGATCCTCTACTAACGTGGCATGACGTGATTGGTCTTATTCACGACAAGTCGATCTGAGATATTTGATAAAATTGGAACATACAGAGAAGATTAGCATGTCCCTGCGCAAAGATGATACCCATAAATCGAGAAATGGTATCGGAGCGAACTCGGCTCGTAGTTTATATGGACTAGGAGATACTACAATACAAATTAATAGAGACTAACTGCGAAGCCGATCGTGGTGCTTATGATTAGATTTGAATGAAGTTAAACTCTTAGCCCGACAAAAATGTTAAAGATTAAATGGAGGAAGAATGTTAGGATCTGTGCAAGCATGTATTTAGTTCTATATTAATTATTTATCGAAGAGATATTGGATATTTATACATAATTAAGGAATCCAAAAAAATGTCTTTTGATTAACTATTTTGGTGAGATCTTTGTTAAAAATGATCCAAGAAAGTAGGGTTTCGTGAGGTAGCCTCTTGGAGAGGAGTGAGAGTCAGGGTCCAAGTCTTCTCCTTACCTTGGACCAGCAGCAACCGTCCAATTAGATCGGGCGGCCCACCACAGTTCTCGGAACGTTTCAGAACCCTAGAATCTCACGTATACAAGCCAGTGCAACCTCGCCCTCCTCGTTCTCTCCCTCTCAGAAACCCTAGCAGAGTAATCCCGCTCGGTTCTCTCGCTCTCGTCTTCTCTTCTTCTTCTTGTTGTCTCGAGCGTCGGAGTGTAAAAGCACGATCGGGTGGAGATCATCGCCAACGATCTGGGGAACCGCATCACCCCTTCCTACGTCGCCTTCACCGACACCGAGCGGCTTGTTGTCGACGCCGCCAAGAACGAGGTTGCCATGATCCCCACCAACACCATCTTCGGTGAGTTTCTCGCCCTCCGATGTCTCTTTTCTTCGATTTACTGTTGGTACATTGAGTAGATCTGTGTTCATTTTCGCAGATTTCTGTTATGTCGATCTTAAACGTATCAGATCTGTGATCTGGTGCGTGTTTTATGAGGTTGATTTGAATCGCGTTGATGTATCTGGTTCTATTTGGTTCCCTGAATCTTTTCTTTCAATATCTGATCTATTAATGCTTTTTACTAATTAAAAAAGCGATTTTTTTGGTTCCCAACTATTTATTGGCGGGGTTGATTAATTGTTAGTGCTTTCTATTAGTTAGATCCACATCATGTATTAAAGCAACATTTGTGGGACCGAATTCTACATTATTTAGCCTGCATAATCTTTATTTTCATCTCGTTGTGGCTCAATTCATGAAATTGTATTTTATTCGTAAGATGCTATATTTTTAAGTAAAAGAAGAAAAAGTCAAATTGTTGAGAAAGAGAAAGAGGAAGCTGCATGAAAATCTAATTATTTTATAACAACGAGATCTGCTTTTCAATCTGAAATAGTTCTTTATATACAAACAGGTTTGATGGTGATACTAAAATAAATTGATGATGGTAAAGCAAAGGATAGAGTACTCTAGCAACACTAGCAAACAATCTTATTGGAACATTAAAGTTTTAGTTTTTAAATCCGTGTACTCTCATGCTTCTCTGTGTGATTTCACATAGAAACCACCGCTCGCTTGTGCAAAACTTGTATTGAAGAGTTAGAAAGGTGTCATATAAGCTTAATCTTTTTTGAAACTTATGATGCCCTAGTTTGTCTAACTTACAGGAAATCGTCATATTGGAAACATGTTTCACCCTGTTTATTTAGGCGTGCATAAATTCTAAGCGGATGTACACGTGGATAAATGCTAGACTTCACTTTGCCAATTCCAGAACCTTTTTTCTAAATTTTTCAAATGCTTTCAGTCTGCCTTGAATATGTATTTAGGTTCATATTGGGAATCATATTGAACATACTGTTATAGCACTAAATTTGTATTGCTGCGAGATGAAATATTTTGAGAAATTAATTCTCACTCTTCCTTTATGGTCATATCAACTTTTTTTTCTCCCTGTAATAGTTAGCATTATTAATTTGTCCATTTTTATGCATCATAGAAGGAAAATAACGTAAATTTTTGCAAGAATGCCTCAGTTCGGAAGCTTGCATAAATGATCAGAAGAGGGAGCCTTTACCTTCACACAGAGAAAGAGAGAAGTCTTTAGGCCTGTTTCCATTAAAACAAGGAGTTTAGCATGTCACGTGTGGGAATTTGCAATTTCTTAGGTTTTATTTTGGCTTTTATGGGGGCTGCATAGGCGAGGCTCTACCGATGTACCCAGCACTTCAGATGCATAGCTGTACAGAACATTGGGTTTAAGTATTTTTAGGTTGGGCAGCAACCTGTAACCATGGTTTTCTGTCTGATGTTGACCCAACTGTGACCTGGATTAAGTATGGTTGACCTGGGTCTGGTGTTCTTTGCCTGATTTATTAGCACAATGCAATTTAATGCTCTGTCGTGTTAGGTCTACATTGGACAATAGCTCTCCATCTGACCCAGACACAGATTTGAATTTGTAACATGGATCTGACCTGGTTTTGTATTTGGTGAAATAACTATGTTTGGAGCCAGACCTAATTGACAGTTTCTATGTCATATTCTCTTTCCTTTTTCATTTTCTTGTTCTTTTGCTGTTTGGGTGGGGAGAGGGTTGGGTTGGGTTGGTTGCGTTGGCCAGACAATTTTTTCATGCCTTTAGATGCCTAAAATCTACCATGGTTCTAAGGGAGACATGATCATGGGTGCTGTCCATGGAACCAGTGGTTGTGCAAGCACTGAACATCCAGTGGCAATAGCATCTTGATATGAGTATATTTTTTTATAATTTAAACTATGCATGGTCTTTTTAAAAAATAATTGTCATTTTACCTCTTGCTGCCCGTGCGCTTTATATGTACATACACACATACATATTGAGGACGTTGGATTTCAAGATACTAAGAGCAAATGAATCGAGAGCATTGGATATCAAGATATGTAGGGTGAATGGTTGTGATGCCGTATGATCAAAGTGCATCTTTTTATTTAATATATGATAGGATAGATGGCTATATCATTCTCAATTTTTCAATGTAGATTCACTAAAAAAACTCTTTGCTTTGGTTTATGCAGTGTTTTTCCTTCTGTTTCTTAGTGAAATACGGAGGCTGAATAAATGCTAGAAGATGTGTGTATGTGTCTATTATACCTATCTATAATAGGAAATTAAGTATCAGGTTTCTCTGTGTATCCTTTATCCTGTTACATGTCCCCTCTTCCAATGTGGCCTCTTCCAATGTGGCTAGTGTTTTCCAACCAAGAAGTTGAGAAGCGGTTCTTGCTTACTAACATTTGACTCTTTATAGTAGTCCATTTGTTCATCAGGTAGTGGAGGAAGATAACTCTAAGGATGTATTTGGTATTGCATAAAAAGTCTTTTGGACTTGTAAAGCAAAAAAAAACATTTTCTGGAAATATAAATGTTTGGTATCATTCTTTTTAAGGTACTTCTACAAGAACAGAAGTTACAAGAGTGCTTTTAGGAGAATTCTAGCTTTTGGTTTCTCCTCTTTTTATAAAGCAAAAGCAACACCAAACATGCCATAAGTGGAGTAACTTTTGTAGTGGGGTCCAAGTGGATGGTGAAGGGGGCGTATGGGGATGGTCCTAGGTGTCCATGTCACATATAGAATAGATAGGGTTTTGAAATAGCAAACTATAGATAGTCATATTTAATTAATATTTTCTTCTTTGGGGTCTATGAGTGGAAGTCTTTTCCATCAAGTTGTTTGGATTTTGACAACGGCACATCTCCAACCCAGCTCAAGTCAGCTATTGCCTTAATCCCATTCTAGTTGGATTTGGCTACATGAACATTAAGTTTTTTAAAGATGTTGAGATATCAAATTCTTCCTTATTACTACATCCAATGTGATTTTTTGGTCTATCTTTATTTGTTTATCATTACTTTTAAATATATTAAATCACTTATTTATACTGATGCATCCCATTGCCTACATCGTACATGTCCAAACTATCTAAGTCGTTCTTCTCTCAAGTTGTCCTCTATAATGCTACATCCATTTATGGATGACTTCATTTCTTATTCTATATTTCCTTGTATTATCTAATAGAGAAAATTATCTAGGAGCAGGATAGATTCCATAAAATTGTCTTGTGACATATAAGATATATTATAGCTTTTTAAGTGTTCAATAAGCTGAAGTTGGGTTATTTTGAAAAACTAATATGCCTACGGTAATATTTCATCTTGTCAAGAGCACCATTTCCATATCTGATAAGAGGTTACCAGTGCCCTTGATAGATAGTGGTCTTGACATTGTGATACATCTTGATTGGGGAAGTTGTTTAGTTAGTGCACGTGAATTGTTTCTACTGAAGTTAATTTTATGTCATCTTTTATAATTCAGAATATCCTTAAACTAGAGAATTAGGCGTACTGGTTCTGAAATTTTTACCATGGTCAAGATAGGCCCTTGTGATGCTGCTTTTTTCTTTTGCATTTGAAATAAGCGTATTTCTTATTTGGATCTTTTTGCGTCCTTCACATGGCATCTTTTTAGGCTCATTGTTGTTTAGGTTTTTTTTTGCCTTATGACACTGTTCTTTGCTTCGCAGATACCAAGCACTTGATTGGCAGGCGTTCTCTGATGCTTCTGTCCAGAGTGATTTGAAGCTCTGGCCCTTCAAGGTTATTGCTAGCCCTGGGGACAAGCCCATGATTGTTTTCCAGTACAAAAGGTGAGGAGAAGCAGTTTGCGGCAGAAGAAATCTCATCTATGGTCCTAATGAAGATGCGCAAGATTGCAGAAGCCTACCTGGGATCTACTGTCAAGAATGCTGTTGTCGCTGTACCTGCCTACTTCAATGAGACTCAGTACCGAGCAACAAAGGATGCTGGAGTTATTGCTGGCCTAAATGTCATGCAGATTATTAATGAGCCAATAGCTGCTGCTATTGCTTATGGTCTTGATAAGCAGTGTTGGTGGGAAGAATGTTCTTATCTTTGACCTTGGTGGAGGCACCTTCAATATGTCGCCCCCTACTATCGAGGAGGATATCTTTGAGGCGAAGGCCACTGCTGGGAACACCCACCTTGGTGGAGAGGGCTTTGAGAGCTGCTTGGTGAACCACTTTGTCCAAGAGTTCAAGAGGAAACACAAGAAAGACAACCACGGAAAGCCTAGGGCTCTTAGGTGGCTGAGGATATCCTGTGAGAAGGCAAAGAGGATCCTTTCATCTACTGCACAAACCTCAATCGATATCGATTCCCTGTATGCGGGCATTGATTTCTACTCCGCCCGAGCCAGGTTTGAGGAGCTTAACATCAATCTATTCAGGAAATGTATGGAGCCCGTGGAGAAGTGTCCATGATGTTGTCCTTGTTGGTGGATCCACAAAAATTCCTAGGGTGCAGCAGTTGTTGCAGGACTTCAATGGGAAGGGGTTATGCAAGAATATCAACCCTGGCGAGGCTGTAGCCTATGGAGCTGCAGTCCAGGCTGCCATTTTGAGTGGTGAGGGTAATGAGAAGGTGCAGGACCTTCTTCTGTTGGTTGTCGTCAGAATCTTTTTTTCTTCGAAAATTTTTTTCCGTTGGACTGGAGACTGCAGGAGGTGTCATGACTGTCGTAATTCCAAGAAACACAACCACTCGCACCAAGGAGGAGCAGGTCTTCTCAGCCTACTCTGACAAGCAGCCTGGTGTCTTGATTCAGGTTTATGAAGGTGAAAAGACCAGGACCCAGGACAACAACCTCTTTGGTAAATTTGAACTCTGGCATTCCTCCTGGTCCAGGGGGCATTCCTCAGATCACGGTTTGCTTTGACATCAATGCAAATAGTATCTTGAATGTCTCTGCAGAGGACAAGACCACCCGACAAAAGAACAAGATCACCATCACCAATGACAAGGGTAGGTTGAGCAAGGAGGAGATTGGGAAGATGGTCCAAGAAGCTGAGAAGTACAGGTCTGACGATGAGGAGTACAAGAAGAAGGTTGAGGCTAAGAATGCCTTGGAAACTTATGCCTACAATATGACGAACATTGTCGGGGATGATGAGATTTTGTCCAAGCTGGCTGCTGCAGAAAAAGAGGAGGACCGAGAATGCAATTGAGCAGGCTATTGAGTGGCTGGATGGCAACCGATTGGCTGAGGCTGATGAGTTTGAGGACAAAATGGAGCTGGAAAGCATCTGCAACCTATTATTGCCAAGATGGACCAGGGTGCAGGTGCTGACATGGCTGGTGGAATGGATTATGATGCTCCTGGCGGCAGTGGGAAGATTGAGGAGGTTGATTAAGCGACCTTCCCTTTTTGGTTTCTATTTTTTGTTTCTATTTTTTGTTTTCAGGCTTGCATGCCTGGTTTTTAGATTTGATCAGTCTACTTCCAGTACTTTATTTGGCCATGGCTCTCTATATACGATGGGCCATAAATTTAATTTGTAATTTTGCCCTGTTCTAGTGTTGTAGGTAGTGTTGCTCAATGGAAAATGACTTATTTTGCTTTAGGTTTCATCTTGTTCTGTGATATCCATTCGGCGAAGTATCTTCCACGGTGTGTATCTTGCTAGGTAATGCCAGTTGTTATTGGCAGTAAAGTTTCGCTCCCAGTCATGTAACTGATGTGTACTATTTTCCTCATTCTGTGTTGCTGAAGAACTACTCTGTTGATTGCCATGACTATGTACTATTTTCCTCATTCTGTGTTGCTGAAGAGCTACTCTGTTGATTGCCATGACTAAGGAGTAGCCCAGCTCTTTGAACATCTATGTTGTTTTTATAGGTCGATGTGTAAGAATTAAGCGAACATTGCAGAGAATCCTTTTTTTTCCTCACCTGATGACTCTGGTGGACTGGTGGTTGTGGTGGCTGTAGGAAAATGGATACAGAGGGATCAACATATTGCCTCTGCTTTGTCAATTATTCCTGAAAAAAATTTAAATTATTATGTCCAAAATTTCACTCTGCAATTAAGTTAGAGCTTGTTGTTTCTTTTGATTTTTGTCTTGTTTGGCAGAATTCCAACTTGTTAAATTTAACCAACCTTATTTGGTTTGATCTTGTTTTGTTTTGATTTGGTGTGAAGTTGGAAGTGGACTTGCTTCAAGCAAGCACTAGTTGGTGGAAATCCTGCGAGTATGGGGTTTCTTGGCCATAGCTTGGCCCTGGTTTGGCCTTGCTTTGTAGTTTGTATGGATCTTATGCGGCCATGATCTGGACTTGGAAGTTGCATTTGTTTGCTCTGTATTAGATTGTGGCATGTTTATCACAAGCCCTAGGACTAAATTACGATGGTGTTACCTTGATTAGGTCTCTCCCTTGTTCTGAAAACAAAATGTAGATTGGACTACATGGCAGCTTCTATCTCACTAGCCCTAGACTATATAAATGGTGGCTTCTCTTGATCGGGTCTGGCTTGTTTTAAAAATAAAATGTGTGTATGTCTCAGAAGTCATGGTTTGCTTTCTTAGTCATGGCAGAAAATGCTGACTTCTTGATACTAACCTAAAACATTCGATGTAGACTTCGGTTAATATCGCATGTCAATTTTTCTCAGGCGAGATGCTCGTTGATTGGTTCTGCAATGGCATTATTGATAATATTAACGTCCGGATAAAGTTTAGTATGTGCTTACTTGACATTGGCATTTTAATAGCATTTTTTTTTTCTGCAAATAGTTTAAACAAACATTTACTTCATGTTTTCTGAAGGTCACTAACCAGATGCGCATAAATTTTGCATTTCAATAATAGGATCTCCAAGCGAATGGAGGCTTATCCTAGTTGTCCATTTGGCGATCTATTTCAAGTTTAGAAGAGGAAATTATAGTACAGGCAGTCCTCCCTCCCATTCTCTCTCTCTCTCAAGCTTAAAAAAATAAAATAAAGAAGATTATGACCTCCAAAGAGGTGCATGAGGTGCTACGTACGTATTTATTGCCAACCTTCAATGGATATTAAATCATTGGCTTATTTGATCAAAATTTAGAAGAAGTTACAGAATTCATAGGAGCGAATGTAGTGTTGAACATGGATGGAGGCATATGCAAGAAGGAAAAAAAAAAAAGCAGTGTCGTATACATGCATGCATCCTATGCAACTCAACCTCCTAAAAAAGCTTTAAAGTCTCACGGAATCCTTGGAGTGGACCTGCACAATAATCCAGTCCCTACGTGCTCGTCCACGCAACACTAAAAGCGGCGACAGTGATCAGCGTTGGAAAAGCTCTCGCTGGGTTGAAACCTTATTGAAGCCAGTTCTGTCTCTGCAGCAGAACCATTCTTGGGTTCTTTGGTGGTGGTTGGGCGGATCCATGGGTGATGAGGTTTTGCTCGCCTGCCGTGTCCTGCTAAAAGAAGAGAAGCAGTCACATCGGACCATTTCGTGACAAAATCCGAGAGAATCCCATGCCCAAGTTTTATTCTCCCACCTTTAGCTTTAGTCGTAATCAATTCGAGGCCCGGACAGTCAATCCGGGAAGCGTCCAGCCGCGTCCCTCTCAGAGCTTTTGGCGTTGCGGAACGCCGGTCGCATGTCCCCAGCGCTCGATGCGTTTGACGAGCCGTGCAAAACTTATTCACCTATCATTTTACTTGGCCATCAAAACCGTCTCCTTGCAGCTCAAAGTATTTGTTTCTTTTAGACTTAAGGTAGACCTCCTGTTAGAAGTTCATAGACCATTTATACGAGCCATCTTGATGATAAAAATTAATGATATCTTTTCTTTAGTTTTACTGTATGAATAATGCTATTTTTGGGACTGGATATTGGGTCATTTAACAGTACCGTGGTATTATTATGAGTAGTTCATCCATGATTAGCTAAAAAATTTCATATGACTACAGTGGAGGCTCATTGGGTCATTTAACAGTAGATATGTACCAGGATGTGTGAGATATATATGTAGTGCATTGATGTTGGCATCCACAGTATGTGTGCATGCTTGCTTCCATCAAACATCATCTTGGATGAGTTGTAGATTGGTCTGCATCGAACCGTCAAAATATCGAATCTACCTTAGATTGTCAAAACGACACGATAAACATCAAATAAACCAGCCTGCCTGTCTCGATCAACTTCATGCATGGCTATCCAATGCAGTGATCAAGACAAATCAGCATATTCTCATGTCATGATCGTGATAACGAAACATTGGATCAAGCCCCGGCCAATCATGTTCTCTCTCTCGCATTTTAATTAACTCTCCTTAATTCAAAAAGAAATTATCAGTCGGACCAGTCTAACCATAAAACAACATGCACAAAGACGAATAAAAAAGAAATAGAAGAAAAAAAAAGGAGCAATATAGGCGTGTTGGTTGGTGGTTGGACCAGTCCACCAGCTCAGCAGTGGACCTGCTAGCTCCAACTAAAAATCTCCCCAATTCAAATTAACAACCGAAGTAACCATCAGCCTTTCGCTCTCCTTAACATGCAATTCAAGAATGCCAATTCAAATGCACTGCAAGAAGATTAAAAGCCAACACCCCCTTCAGACAAAAGAGACTCATGCAACCCTCTACTAAACTATGCCAATTGATCATCATGCAATGGCTATGATCGTCCTTTACAAATAAGCTCGATGGTGGCCGTGGAAGTTAACGGTGATCCCGACGCCCGTCCGTGTCCCATCCCTCCTTATGTCACCCAGGAAGGAAGTGGATGAATCAATGACACCTGCCTCAGTATATATTATTTTTGGACCACTTCCGTAGCGATACACGGACCGATTCCACGTACATGAATCGAGCTTTTCCAACCATCCAATCAGCGAGGCCATACCACGAGTGCACTTTTGGGGAGGTCCCCTACCGATCAGAAGGTCCGGATCGAGGGGCCCGGCACACTCCGTATTGAATGTATCCTCATGGTTACGGGAGAGCAAACGGAGGTGATCGGGGGAATGGAATTGGATAGGCGAGGAGTCAACATGGAGCGTTGCTAATCCGGAAATATTCCGATAGCAGCGTGCCGGTTTGGCGTATTTGGGGGGTCTAGATCAGATGGGGCGGCCGAGTGGACGGCGGGAATCACCGGCCGGGCTCGTCTGATTGAAACAGTGAATTCCATCGCTGGCTCTCACCATATCTTATGGCTCATATTTGTTTTAGTTTATTATTGTTTTTGTTTCCTTTTTTTTTCGGAAATAGATGATTCAAACAGTTTTAGTATGAATACATCCAATAAAATCATAAAACAAATAGTTTTGGAGCATTGTTTCTATTCCTTCCTTTGAAATTTATTCCTGCACTAGCCTTTTTGAGCTGCCAAATTTTAACTGGTTTGGGTGTAGACCAAGCATGTGAGGAATATTTGGTAGCTTGACTTACGAGTAGATTCCAAAGAAGGGAGAACTAAGTTCATTCTAGTAGAACATATGGAACATTAGATGGTGCATGCTATTCTATCTTTGACTAGTTAGTACTTTGAAGAGCCTGTTTATTTGACTTGGCCAAGATTCATTGGGCTAATTTTGATGGCGTGGGTGAATTTGAAAGTCCTTTTAAGGGCACAATTAGAGGTTGCCAATTGGTTGAGTTGGTAAGGTTATGATTTTATTCATATTGGTACAAAAAAAATTCAGGTTCAATTCATCCTGACTTCAAATTTGACTATACTTCTGCCCATTCTAGTTCTAGAACAAACATTTTCATGGTAGTATTTCCAAACCCTAGCCCTCTTTCTGTGGACGAAAACTCTGCTCTATGAAAACCTTTTATTGAATCAAAATAAGTCTATTAAGAATAGAAAACCCAATTCAAAAGTAGGAAATCTGATCCAAAAAATAAAATAAAAATATGCTAAAAACAATGCAAATGCAAAGAGTTAAAACTTTAACAAAAACTAATGTTGGCTCTGATGAAACATCAATATAATAGCAGTCGTCGGATACAAATCTATTGACTCCTAAGAGTTTTGGCATCATGTAACTGATCATTGTACCTGCCGCTGTATCTTGCAAGCCATCAATTAGTTTGATTGTTGGCATATGTTCCTGCTTGAAATTCAAGGAGTTAGTAATTTAAATTTCTCTTAAATTACATGCATGGTCATGCGTCCACGGTCCGAAGTCAGCATAATATTGGCGAGTTCAATTCACAACTACTGCCCGATCACCTTTTATACATAGTTAACCATTGTTTTGGGAGATGCTGAAATTCTATGGCGTTTTGCTTGCTCCAATCTTTTGCAATCAAAAATCACTGTCTGCACGGAAGGATCTTAGTGCATGTGAAACAAAGAGAAGGGGAAAGAAAGACATGGTCAGTAGCTTAGGATGTTAATAATCAGAATGATTGTTGTCCCTTGGTTATGCTACAAACACTACAGGAATATTCATTTTTCCCGGCGCTTTTTGGAACCTTTACCGACGCTTATTAGCGTCGGCTAAAGTTTCGGCCACGCTAATCGAAGCGTCGCAAAAACGTCGACGATACTTGCGTGGGAAAAATTTTTTCCGACGCTTTTGGAAAGCGTCGTAATATGTTAGTTTTTAGCGACAGATTTTAGCGACGCTTAAAAGCGTCGCTAAAATAATCAAAGCCGACGCTTATAAGCGTCGGCGTTAGCCAATATTTTTTTTAAAAAAATATTTTTCTCACTGGGTGGACCTGGGGAATGGTGGGGAGACGAGTGAACTCCAGAAGGGGATACCGGAAGCAAGTACCCGGCAGGATTCTCTCATCCATGGCCTATGATCAATCGAAACCAAGAAATCACCCAAAAATAAGACGAAAACGAGGACTCCTCCTCCTCTTCTTCGTCTTCGCCTCCCCTGGCCTATGCACGGAGGGGCGAGAGACCCAAACACCAGAAAGAGGGCTTCGGGTTTTCTTTCCTCCAGTACGCCCCAGATCTCCTCCTTTTCCTCCTTTGCCTGGAGTCAAGTTTCTCAAAATAGACAGAAAAATAAATAAACAAGGAGAGGAGAGGAGATCTGAACACCTGGAGCCACGGCCCGCCCCTTCCCGGCCACCGCCTGTCCCCGATGGCGTGACACCAGCGCTCCGGCCCCCCTGCATATCCGCTTACTCCTGTCACCCCTGCAACAAAAATAAAGAAGGGGGAGGCGGCGGATCTACTCTTCGGAAATATAACAACCATTCAAAGACAAACTTTTACCCACCTTGCAAGATGATGCCCCAAAACAGCAGCTTGAGCGTCCTGACCACCACTCTCCTCACAGCGAGAAGTCGGTTCGGTATCCTCTGCACCCAAAACAGAAAAGAGTTTTAAGATTACCTCCACACCGGCGGCAATGGAAATGATTCGAAAAAGAAACCCCAGACCTTGAGAGAGAGGGGAATGGCCATCCCCACGATGAAGAGAAAGAAGGGCATCACGAAATCGGCGAGGTTGCAGCCATTCCACGGTGCATGTCCGATCACCGGCCACTCGCCCCCCGCTCCGTCCACCAAGATCATCATCTGCGGAAAATACCAGATCAGAAGGCTGTGCGTCAACCAGAAAGGAATGAAAGGATTCTATACCGTCCGATTTTTTTCGTAGGATTATCTTCGAATTCGGGAAGCGGGAGGGGTGAAGGAGAGGGAGTACCGCGACGGTGAGGCCTCGGAAAATGTCGAGCGAGGCGACGCGCTTCGCCCGGCGGGGCTTCTCGGCCTCGCCGGCGGCGGCGAGGAGGCGGTCAGGGTCCTCGTCAGCGGCGGGGTGGGATCGACGGAGGAGATCTTGGCCGGTGGCCATTTCTTGTTTTAAGGATTGATGTCGGCGCCGGAGGGAGGAGGAGAGGAGAGTGGCTCAGATCCAAGAGAAGGGGGAGGGAAGAGAAGGATTAACGTCGGCGCCGAAGGGAAGAGGAGAGGAGATGATATAAGAGCTAGGGCATCGGGAGGAGTTTTGAGGTATAGAGATGGTTTTGGCCTCCGACGACGCTTATAAACGTCGTCGTAGATCCCAATTTTCCACAACGCTTAAAAGCGTCGTCAATTGCAAAGCTATACCGACGCTTTTTAGAAGCGTCGGCAGAATTTTGCGCGGGACCAACATTTCCCGACGCTTTTCTCTAGCGTCGGGAAAAAAGCGTCGGGAAATATTACTTTTCCTGTAGTGAAAGAATTTATACTTTAATGACAAAAGAATTTATACTTTAATGACAAAACTTTTATACTAAAAAAATAAAAGGACAACATGTTATTTTCTAAGTTACTTTTCTTAACTACATGTTCTTCTCATCAGGGACAACAAAAAGGAAAAATCATTCCCTTGATATATCATGACATCTTATTTAAGTCTTGATCAATTGTTTTTTTTTTCTTTTGCTAACTAAACGGATCAATTTCTTCAATAAAACAGATTGTGAATAGATAATTAAAGAATATCCTGAAAGAAAAATTGTCCGATTTATTTCCATCCATATGTACTCCACTCTATTTATTTTATTGATGCCATCCACATGTATATTTAACCTTTTTTCCTTGCAGAAATCATTTATATCTTTAACTGCTCCAACAAACTAGTGTTCCTTTTGATTGATTAATGGCGATTAGAACTAGCTCACAAATAGAGATAAGCATAGTATTTTCACACAACTATCCAACAATGAAATATCTTGACTAGCCAATTTTTCATGCCAGCTAACAATGTTTCCATGTTTTTCACATACTATGTGCAGTCTTAGTTGTGTTGCTATGAAAAATTAACAAGATGTGATTAGTTATTTTAGTTCATCTAGACTATTTGTATTGACTTAATACTACAATTAACATTGCTAGGCCTCCAAAAAAAGTGGTATATTGATTATTGTAATGGTATTCTAGTAATTAATTTTTTTGAGTGTAACAAGAGATTGATGAAATGGACTTTTGAAAAAAGTGTATAGTCATTTAGGTTTTTCTTTTACACTTTTCTTAGCAGGTAAGAATGCTATCTGTTACTTCTCTTGCTAAAGCTATATCCCTGGCGCTTTCATCAAATTAGCTGCTAGAATTGCAACAAAAGTGCTTTTGCCTACTGCATCTGCATCTATGATTTTATGATGCATGTATCACTTGTAAGGTGAATGTCTCGTGTTAAAGTTCATGTATCATCGTCCAAAAAAGGAAGGAGAGGCTGATTAAGATATCGTCAACACTTGTATATCGGATGGAGCACTTTCAGGTTGGTCTGCATGAAGTTTGGGGGCACGAACAACGCATCCAGTCTATGTATTATCATTTCCAAGGAGTATTAGCTTTCTCAACTAAAACTCATGTCTAATTTTCTAAGTATGTATAATACTTAAGAGAGTTCATTATCAAATTCTTTATCAGAAACATTTATTTCGTTGTTACTCATATAACCTGATCTAAAAACATAATGCCATTTTTTATCAAAAAATAACAAAATAACTCTTGAAGAGTTTCATGAAAATATTTCTTATATTTTGCATAAAATCTGTTTTCCGTAGAGTTATGTGCTGCGATTATCTGTTTTACTAGAACATGCAGACGGCCGAACAATCCTAAGAATGGTGGAAAATTATATGGATAAATCTAATCCATATTTTATATGGCTTGATATGCTACTACATTCTAAATTTCATGCACTCTATATATGCTTCCTTTGTTGAATAGCTTTACAGGGTACCAAATTCATGTACCCTCTAAAGAAGGCTTCTGGTTGCATAACATTATTGTGTACCACTAGACTGCACTACCATATACAATATTCACAATTGCCAGGCAATACATCCACTTCATGCAGCCTCCAAGAAACTCTCTCAACATTCTCTTTGTGAATAAAAAACAACATTAGAAGCCAAAGCGAATTCAGAAAGAAACGAAAAACACAACATGATGTTCCACATTATACATCGAAATGAGCAGTCACAGAGAGAGAGAGAGAGAGAGAGAGAGAGCGTCAGGTAACCGTTCCCCACCACTAAGACCAACCCTTTTCTTTTCTCCACAGATATATGGAGGCTAAGCTTTGAGTTTTTTAATATTTCTCTTCGAATAATCATACTATTAGGGTTCCATTGCCGGCCCAATTGCACATACCTTTTTCTATCTCTAGCTTTTCTCCATGCATGAGAGCAGCCAGCCACTAAATCCATTAATACTGTTTCAGCAGTCCTCTTAGAAGCTTCAAGGAGAAGGAACTCTTTCCAGTCCCATCTACTCAGCCAAACCTGCCATAGGAAATATACAAGACACCACAAAAGAAAAGAAATAAAACTCCCTCCGCCTTTTTCCTTCTCCGCTCTCTATCTCTACCCTCCTACTTCTCCCAGCAACTTCTTGTGGATGTTATTCTCCACCATCTCTAAGGCCCATCATACTTAAAAAAACAATAGGGGGAGAAGAAGAAGAAGAAGAAGAAGAAGAAGAAGAAGAAAGATCAAAGAAGAAAAAACGATGGTTTTTTCCTCAGTTCCAGTCTATCTTGATCCCCCCAACTGGAACCAGGTGAGTCTCCTCCCCTACTCTCTTTCCCTTCCTTCCAAATTCCTGCTCCCTAGCTAGCTTCTTCATCAAAAAAGCAAATTAATTAAAAAGAGCAAAATATTCCCACTACCCTTTCCCCCCCCATCTCTTCTTGAATATACCATGTTTTTTCACCTTTCTTAATCTGTTTTTTTACCTTCTTTTTCCACTTGTATACATATATAGCAGCAAGCCCATCAGCCTCCAAGCGCTAGCGGTGGAGGTGGTGGCGAGGCCCACCAGCTCCCTCCAGTGTTGGCCTCGCCGGGCCCTGAGGTCGGGATGGCAGCAGGATCGGCGAGGCCTGGCTCAATGGCGGAGAGAGCTCGCCTTGCCAAGATCCCTCAGCCCGAGCCGGCACTCAAGTGCCCGCGCTGCGACTCCACCAACACCAAGTTCTGCTACTTCAACAACTACTCCCTGTCGCAGCCTCGCCACTTCTGCAAGACCTGCCGGCGCTACTGGACACGCGGCGGCGCCCTCCGCAATGTCCCCGTTGGTGGTGGCTGCCGCCGCAACAAGCGGACCAAGTCTTCCGGAAGTTCCTCCAAGTCCACCACCACTGCTGCCAACGCTGATCGGCAGGTGGCTGGCACCACATCCTCGTCCTCCACGGCCACAAGCGGCGGTGGTGCAATTCTTCCCAACTTCCCCCAGCCAACCCAGTTTCCCTTCATGTCCTCCTTGCACCCCACTTTGACTGACTATAGTAGTGCCTCCGATCTGGGGCTGAGCTTTACTGGGATCCAGCCCATCGAGCAGTTGGACTATCAGGTGGGGAGCAGCTCAAGCATCGGTCTCGAGCAGTGGAGGCTGCCGCAGATCCAGCAGTTCCCTTTCCTGGGGGGACTGGAGGCCCCTCCGCCACCACCGCCGCAACCGGTGCCGGGAATCTTCCCCTTCGATGGAGAAAGTGGGGGCGAGGGGTTTGCCGGTCATGTCCTTCCAAAGGTGTCGGGCTCCGGGCTAATTAGGCAGCTGGCATCGGTGAAGATGGAGGACAGCTCTCGGGGGCTCAATTTGCCGAGACAGTATTTGGGTGTCCCCGGAAATGATCAGTACTGGGGTGGCGGCGGCGGCGGCACCAGCACTGGCAGTGGTGGAGGCGGCGGCGGTGGCGGCGGGTGGATGGGGGAACTCTCGGGCTTCAACTCATCTTCTTCGGGCAATATCTTGTAATTCCCGGTTCTCGTCTAATAGTTCTCGTGGTAACCCTAGCCCCTGGAAGCTTTGTTTTTTTGCAATAGCTTCGGAGATCGAAGAAAGAAGCACTCGTTCACTACACCCTTCAATTCGTGTTGAAGGCTGCCGAAGAAGCTAGGAATGGTAGGTCAGTTTCTTGTTTCTGGGTTAATATTGGGCTGGTATTTAGTTTTCTGTCTACTTTCTTTTTGTACTTTATAGAGTAGTTACAGAAAAGAGGTGCATGAGTTTGATATCTCTGACATCATGAGTTAGTTGTTAGAAATGAACATGAGCAATGTATGTCACTTAATCGTCTTGAGCAGCTTCTTGTTAACATTAAAACTGTCACTACTGCTATGTGATGAGATATATTAGATCTGCTCTTATGTTTGTGGACGTAGTTTACTGGATGATGAAGTCTTCTCGATCTTATGCATTCACATACAGAAACTGAGCTATTCTTCATTGATTTAAGCTGGCATTTTTGGATTGTCGTTGGTAAGGTAGGGTTCAGATATAATTTTTCTCTCACATACAAAACAGCTATCCAATGCATTGGAAAGTCTAGCTATTTTGTCATGTTGGAATTTATGTAATCTACATGGGCACCATGCCTTTCTAATTTGCTGTCTTTGAAAGATAGCAAATATGAGTATCTAGAGCAGTCATAGATTGCACGTATGGTGCGGTTTTGTTTCCTTCATGATCTTGTCATTTGCTTTCCCAAAGACTATCGGTTCTCTCTCTCTCTCTCTCTCTCTCTCTCTCTCTCCCTCCCTCCCTCTCTCCATACAAAACCTGAGTACAAAGTGTTCAATTCGGAAAACTGACGAGTGTGGCAGCATTTCTCTCATCAAGTCTCTTCTTTACTAGAAATCTGAGTCCATGCAGGAAGTGAAATTTCTAAAAACAAGTATTACTTCTCATCTTTTGAGAGATCATCTGATTGAACAATCACATTGGACCAAGTTTCTACACTTCTTAAAGTTCGCCACTTCCTCGTTCCCCATGCAAGATTTCCAACGAAAGCTTTGCTCGTATTTGCCATCAATACCATGTTCCCACTTTGGAGGCTGAGAAGTTATGTATATTTTTCAATTCAAAAGAATAACGACATCCTCAGTTCGTTGTAGTCAAAAAGAATTTTGCCATCGCCCATATCGATGCTGCCTGCCTTTAGATTTATAGAGTCTTAAAGCCAATCCTTGATTAGCCAGTGGTAGTTTCTTCTTCCAGTTGGTATTTTCTTTGGTCAGATTAGTCATCATACGGTCTCTAGATTCTTTACTACATATATCTGAGGTTTGATGTTTTATATCTCTATATTTATTCTAGTTTGCTCTCTTTAATTAATTTTTATCAGGAAGGTTCTTTTCTCTTCATTTTGCTACAATTGTATATAAGTACAAAACTACGGACTCACAAGCATCCACAAATCACGCGCGCGCTCGCGCACATGTGAGAGACAGAGAGAGGCACTTTATATGGGCGTATGCTGTTAGATTTGGTATAGGTTCTGCTTCGAATCAAAGGAACCCTCTCGTGTTCTTTTTTGCTATAGTTTTGGATTTTAATATTACACATATATTCGTGTAACTGCCTAAAGGCTGAAGGAGGAGAGAGAGAGAGAGAGAGAGAGAGAGAGAGAGAGAGAGAGAGCAACAAAAGCCAAGATCTCACTCAAATCCATGCATCCCAAGAATTCGTTCGTTAGAATAACCTAAGACCGAAGCCAGTCATGGAAGGAGTACAGATATGCACCGAAACAATAAAAAGAGGAGGAGGAAGGGGAGGAGAGAGGGAATAAATAGAAACCATAATAATTAAAGGTGAAATCCCCAGAAAATCCCTGCTTGTTTACCTGTCGCTGTCGCAGGGAATCTGGGTTTACGTCTGCTTTCGCGAAGTCCAATGCAGTCTCTCTTGGGAGGGAATAAAGCAACCAAACCGAGCCCATGTACACACTGAAAAAGATAGAGAGAAAGCCCTCCTTGTGTTATCCTTACTCCTTAGCAGATGACAACATGTAATGATATAAATGGAAATTAAAATCGATGGGAAGTAGAGAGAGAGAGAGAGAGAGAGAGTGGTGGAGTGCAATCCAAAGGAGGCTTCCTTGAAGGGAGGGAGGTGACTGAGTGTTAGTGCACAGAGACATGAACATTGTTATGGGGGGGATATCTGAGGATATTTTACTTTAGAGAGGGGGAGGAGGATGTTGTGGTGTGGGAGCAGAAGGGATGGCAGCTTTAACTTTTTTGAATGGGGTCCTGTAAGGGTCTTTTATGTTGGGGTTTTCCTTCAATAATGAGTACAGGAGAGAGAAAAGGTGGAGGGGGCCCCGATCGAGATTCCATGCTGGCTCACGTTGCCTCACATGACCTCAATCATGGCCATCATCGTGTGTGATCCATTATCAGACACCTCAGGTATTAGATTCGAAGATGCTACGGCGCATTGTTTATGATATCATAATGCTTAGAAGGCTTAATGAGGATGGCCTATATATATACCTTTTGTTGTCAGACCTTCAAGGGTTGTAGAAAGAAGTTCATTTTAATTGTAGTATGAACGACTTGATGCTTGCAATGCTACGAATTCAAGGATAAATAGTTTAATCAAGTAACGTAGGATCCAAAATCCAAATCTTGATGATTATTGCTGTTCTTTATTGCATTTTGTCTATACCCATGTACAAAAGATGATCGCAAGTCAATTGATTAATTCTTTCTGTTGGAAAAAAAAAGAGTGGTTAATTCTGCAAAACATAACCTAGGCTTCTAATACAAGATTGCACGGTGCTTTTTTTTTTGGAGTGGACTTAAAGATTACATGGTGCATGAGGAATGACTTATGGTGCATAACATAAGATTCTACAATAGCTTATTGTGATTTGATTGCGGCTTTGAGAAATTAGTAAATAGAAAAAGAAAGATAATACTGCACTTGAATTCAGTATTTTAAAGTGCAAAGAACTTAGTAAATTCAGTACATTTAAGTAGCAAAGAACTTCGTAAACCAGTGGAGCAATGTTAAGCTTGGACAATGTGGCACGTGGATGTGTTTCTTAAATTTTGGACTACTTTGATTCTGTTTAGTAGTATCTCTAGGGTCGATGATGAAGACAACCCTATGAATGACAATTTTATTAAGCGGTGAGAGCTTAGGACATCTGCCAAAAGTTTTTGGCAAAATATTATAAGTATGGCCGTAATAAGGACATTTATAATTAGTCGCACATAATATATACATGCATAATAAGAATATTTATAAGTCATGCATTATATATGCATGAATGGTCTTCATAGAATCTTATGAACATATATTTGTATAATTCAGTCATTACATTAAAAAAATTTGTTAGCATTGTTAGTGTATAGTGTGTAACAACCCAGGACCTCACCTAAAATGGCTAGTCGGAAAGTATTATTTGGTTTCCTTGATCTTGTATAAGTACCCAAGATCTCCTCAGCGAATAACCAATATGGGATTAAACGCACGCCTGCACGGGTCCTCACATACTTCTTCCATTCAAGCCCTAACGTTCTTGTCGGGTTAAGGATTCAAATCCATTCAAATCTAATCATAAATACCACGATAGGTCCATGATCAGCCTCCATGAACCTGACTATAATGTCTCCTAGTCTATATAAGCTATAAACCGAGTTTACTTTGATATATACCATTTGTAACAACTCATGACCTCACCCAAAATGGCTAGCCAGAAGGTATTATTTGGGTTCCTTGATCCTGTATAAATACCCGAGATCTTCTCGGTGAATAACCAATATGGGATTAAACACATGCCCACATGGGTCCTCACATAGTGAAAGTAATTGTGTAAAAGAAAAGTTAGAGTACTTGCATGTTAGTTAAAATCAGCTTGGTTGCCTATCAAAGTAGGAGAAATTGCCAAGTGATCCTTGCACATATGCTGCTTGATCATTCTTAGATGAGGTCTATGATCATTGATGACACAAGCACTGATATCATAGGTTACACGCATTGATGACAAATATTGTTTGATTGAGTTATAAGCTTTTGTTGTCGAGTCAAATACTTATTTGGTGCCACCTTCTTCTCTTTCAATGGTTTTGATGGTAGATGTGATTGCACTAGTAAATTTATAAATGTATCTAGACGTTTGCAGAAGCTTATTTGAAATATATAAGCTTGTGCTAATTTCTAATGTTAAAGTGCTACAATACAACAAAAATGATACATGGTAGCACATCCTTTCTGGTATCATTGTAATTTTGTGCCGCTAAAAAGTATTATTTATGGAATTTTAGTTCAAATGCCGTTAAATTTGGAAAAATAATAACATATTATTATGGTTTTTATTTTAGGTTCCATTTTATATCAATGTTTCTTGGCATTTATTCTTCAATTAATGATGACATTTATATTAAATTCCATCCATCTGGTGGAATCATATGCTCCAGTAACTAGAGAATCTGATCTAATTACATGATTTCTTAGCTCTGCAATAATTACATGATTATAACTTAATATTTTATGAACTTTTATGTTTCTACCAGAAAAAGAAAATATAATCATGAACTCACGGATGTATGAGTTCTTAATTTGATTTTTCAGCATTCTGTTTCAATTCGGCTTTGGACTTGAGATTTCACCTTAGGAATGAATATTGTTTCACTATTGACAAGTCTCAGGACATTTAAAGGATTATTACTTTCTCCTTGCATGAGCCTAAACCATGGTGGTGATGTAGATTTCCTACATACAAGCCATTGTGCTTCTTAAGTTTGATAGCGATTCTCTTTCTTTCCTAGAGATGCTTCAAATAAAATTTTTGAATCAATTCAGGGTGTTGGGAGTAAGACTTGAGGACAAAATTTTTTAAACTTCCATGGGTTAATGTTTTTCCAATCTGGTTGATAGCATATTGAGTGTATAATTTGGACCCGATTTTTGATGGTATAACACTCGACAGCTTTTCTTTTTTTTTTTTTTTGATGTTAGGACTTCAATGATTTAGGCAACTTTTTTATGTTTTTGAGTAACTTGGAGCAGTACTTGTTACAAAAGTACACCATTATTGCACATGCTACTTTAGTTTTACTTAGCCCAAAGATCCTAGTCTTTAAGGACCTCTGTAAAAGAATCGCATGCAGTAGCTTAGTTTATTAGAGGCTCATTCCCTTGGCATTGGGCCTGATTTTTGTGTGTCAACATCATGGTGCTCTATGCGATGTGTTGGCTTCACAGCATTCTGGAGTTCTAAGAACTGGTGTTCTCAACCCAACACCATATACCAACAAAATATGTTGATTGTAATGTATATAGCTTGGTTTTCTTGTTAATTCCTCAAATGCAGATTAAGCCATGTCCAATGTTTGTAAGTTGTGGAGAATGAGATATCATGTTATTCTTATCTAGCTAGTATCAAAAGATTTACATCCGAAGACTATAATTGGCATTGTCATTTCCCAACTATTCCAACTCTTACATGAAATAATATTGTAGGCTCTGAACTCCTTGCAACAGTGATTAGTTACAACATAAAAACACCATATCATCGAAAAAATATGAAGTGTAAATCTTTTATTATTCTCAACATAATATTTGTAGCCTTTTCTCCTTTTTTTCCCCTTGAGAAAGATGATTTTTTTTGTTCTTTAAAACTCATAATATTCATTTAGCTTTATAGCTAGGTAGATGTTATTCCTTTCTTCTTTTATCCACCTCAACCTATCCACCAAACAGTGAAATGCAGGATTTATTATATCCTTTTCCCCCCTCTCCCTTATCTATGTCAGGCCACAATCGAGCACAAGCTTAATCTTTATATTTATTTTCATTTCAGTTTATTTGATCACCTTTCGATCTAGGACATCTTTTTACGTATGTCAATCACCTGGCTTTCGTCTTTCATGGCCAACATGAGAACATCAGAGATATCTAAGGTATTGCTCGCGAGGTCTTGTGCTTGAGACCTTCTAGAATTCTCTCACCCTTGGAAAGCCATCAATACCAGACAGGATAATGTCTGGTAGTGTCTCCTCCACTTAGATGTGATTGTAGACTCCTCAGTGTTTGGGGTGATTGAGAAGAGAGTCCTCACATCAATATGGCCCGGTACCAGAGATGGCTTGTGTGGTTCCCTTGTTGCTTTCAGGAAAACTTTTCTTTTTTCTTTTGCATTTGTGTCATCAACCAATAAGTAGCAGCAAAGCAAGCTTTGACTGTGCTTAGTGCGTGCTTTTTGGTAGCTTGTCACCGGCTTTAATTGCCTGGCTCCTCGTTTTTCTCATGGTATCACAAGGAATACACATTCAGAAGGATTACTCAGTATGTTCAGATTTCTATGATGAAGGAAAGACTGGAGATCCTCCAACCACCATAAAAATAAATGGTGGCATTTTTTATTGTACTTCTTAGGTTAAAAAAATAGAATTAAATATTTTGTTTAACCATCAATATTTAACCCTTATACGTTTAACACTATAGTTTAGCCCTTGACTAGGTCAGCATTTTCTATACCTGTTTTATGTATAGTTATTTATGCATATATATTTACCAGACTAGTGAGAAAACGTAAATAGCTACCAAAATTAAGAGCTGGGAATAAAATTGTCAATCAAAAAAATCTAGAAAAATATCAAATGATAGCTAATCCAAGAGGTGGATCTCAATTACCATGTTTTGCTCTCTCGTGCTTAACTGGAAAACTAACAGCTCTAGCGGTAGTTCGAATCCATCAGGTGAATTGAGGAACCATGCACACCAGTA
This sequence comes from Phoenix dactylifera, assembly GCF_051530095.1. Lineage (NCBI taxonomy): Eukaryota > Viridiplantae > Streptophyta > Magnoliopsida > Arecales > Arecaceae > Phoenix > Phoenix dactylifera. The sequence goes on from NC_143203.1 coordinate 26,967,917, forward strand.
TATGGCTTGAGCTAAGCCCCGGGCAATTGATCTACAATTTATATTGCCCTTCATATGCATGGAAAAAAATATGGGCAAGATTGACTTTAGCGACATTATCTGCATCAGGTCAAAAAAGATGACCTCGTTCATCCATCGGATCTGCACCGAATGAGACACGAGGATTACGTTTGCTCTAAATAATTTTCTCAATCAACTGGAAAATTAACCTGGATTAGAGCTCTTGCAAAGTGCAGCCCAACTTGTTATGTGCAAACAAGAGTTTTGCGAGCTCTTTAAACTGTCTTTTTTTGGCTTTTCTCTTTTTTTTTTCTGAGGGGAATCTGTGAATGGTGTCTAAGGAAACATAGCTATGGTGTCTGAGTTTAGGGATATAATTTTTTGTCCAACTCTATGTGAAGCCTGACCCACCTCAGTCAAAAGATAGAAAAGTAAGAAGAATGAGCCACAGGTGTTCTACTCATTTGTCACCTTGCACTGTCACCTCTAATGCTGCTCGCCACCAAATCCTTTCCCAGCAAAAAGTCAAAAGAAAGGATACTTATCATCATTTGGTTCCTTTCTGTTGTTCTGTCTACTCCTCATCTTCTCTTAATGGGCCAAGGCTTTCAGCCCATTTAAAGGGCCTCCAACAAGGCTCTACTTTCGGACACTAGGCCCATTAGCCGAGTCGTTCAGGAGGAAACTTTTCTAGACTATAAAAATATAGAAGACCGCTCACTCTTTCAGTCTTGCTCCACAAAGCCTTGAACCAAGCACTAAAACAGAGGCTTGCTCGTGGCTTCTACTTCCACCCAATCCTCAGTGGAATGCTTTTCACCAAACATTTCAAATTGTTGGGCGACACGGCCATCGACCATTGTAGACAGTGAAGAAACTGGCAGAGGCCCAGGAAGTTACTAATCTCTAACTCTAGGTTATAAGAGGATACACTTCGAGTCCATACAAGCGTTAGAAAAGCTACATAAATATCCGCGCATATGCAGTCGCAAAAAGGTAAGCCGTGGATGTAATGGTTCTCAGTGATAAAATTCCAGGCTCAGAGGCTACCAGCGGCCCAGACTTCAAGGTGCGCAGTTGCCAAGTCGATCGGCACTTTCAGTTAATTATGATATTTCTGTCGTCAATATATTATTATCTATCTATAATTAATCGAATAAATTTTTGAAGCTCATTTGAGGTCCAAAAGTACCAATAAACTTGTGCCTTGTGGCACGACTTGGAGGCATGGAAAGTTTTCTCCATCAACTTTTATAATTTGCTTGCTTTTCCTCAATACTACAGCGTTCTTGGAGTCTCTGGGTTTCGTTTCAAAATTTAAATGCTTCGACATAAAGTAATTGACCACTCCTGCAGGTATAAGTATAAACAAAGTACGTAAAGAACGCCAGTCTCGGGAAGTCCAAACATAACTTCGCGGTTAAAGGAAGCAATTTTATGGACCGACTGCTTGAACTTTAGATTGAGAATTTATTTCAATGATTGCGCTGAATATTGTGTAGCATTCATAGATTTAACCACTACAACTAGTAAAATTATATAATTACAGGACATGTTAGATTTATATTCATAAATATCTGGCAATAGCTTTGAAGTGGGCCGACTTGAATTTCATAGAAAAAAAAAAGTCTCAGCAGAATTTTTTTTTCTATAAAATTGGAGCCGACCCACTCCAAAGTTGCTTCTGGTATTTATGAACATAGGCCTAGTTAATTTTCTGATTTTGCTGATCATATTGTTCCAATTCATAAATCCTATGAAATTTCTGGCCCCGAAAAAGTTTATGCTTGTCCATCGTCCCTCCATGAAGATCAGGTCACGTGTGGTATTTAGGAAACATCTTGTGTTTAATTATTCATCTTATTGACAAGTAGTTGCATTGTTTTTTGATCCATTGTTGATCATCCAAGTTCATTGACCGATCAACTTCAATAAAAAAAAAAGAAAAAACACATCGTGGACATGATTTACGGTGAGATTACTCTCCAGCCACCCCTGATCACAAGCTCGAGCAAGATCTCCAGTAAAGACCTTACACTTGCGATGGGTGCAAGGAGTTGGGATTTGGATCACGGTATGCAAGCGGTCGGGACATCAAAGGCTACGTCTGTTACTGCTTCGGCAAAGGGTGGGACCTCCGCGTCCCTCCGGCGTGTGATCGAGGACGGTGAGATGAGGTTGCTTCCCCATCGAGAGGCGAGGAAGAGAGCCAGAAGCTGGTCCTACACCTCCATTAGGCTTATCTGAAGGAGATCCTGCTCGAGAACTGGGAGAAGAAGCACTCTCGTAATGGCAAATTGGAAGGACAGTCTTGCGCACAGACTCGAAAATTCATATTCTTACGCTCTGGTTGCATCTCTTATTTTATCTCCTATTGCACTCGGCTTTGGCCGCAGAGAAAGCATTACAAAATCTGTACCCTCAAATGCAGTTAATTTGGTGCTGATCGTAGATTTTCAGAACTATTTGTCTGCGTTCGAGCTAGACGTCAAGGAGTCTACAGTAAAATAAAATCAAAGTCAACAATGTCACGCCCGGCCGGAACTGATGTTTTAAACTTACAACTCCCTAAAAAGAAATTTCAATGCGTACTTCTTCATCCTCCCACTTGGATGGAAGAATCGATCTCAGGGGTCCTTCCCGGCACCTCCGCCCTCGTTCTCCGCTGGGGGCAGTGCCTGTTTCACCGATTCCAGGAAAATATTGGTTGCGGCATTTCATCGAACAGGGAATGGGCGTTGCCATCGGGCTTATGGATGTTGTAAACGACGGAAGCACGGATCATTCGGGCTTATAGACGTCGTAAACGACCGAAGCACCGGCGATCAAGGAGACCAACACAACGATGAAGGAACATGCGTGCGATGTTTTGTCCATCCGCTGCCTTTTTCTATGGCGTCGGAGTCGGAGAGGGATAGGGCCTCTTTTTTCTTTATGACGAATTCTTTATACAATGCATGTACGAATACACTCAATAAAATAAAAAAAGATAAGCTCGCAATGTGCTTGTAGCAGCTTTCCCTCTTTTGACCACATAGCGCATCCTAAATAATGGATCGCGTAAGCAACCACCCAGTCAGCCGTCCCATTGACCTCTCTAAATACATGCTTCGCCTAGAAAGCCATCCCATCTCTCATCATCCCTATAACCTGAATCAGGAGGTGGTCAGTACTCTCGCGCCTCGACCCCCGTGAATCCACCTAATCCAAGGCATCTTGGGAACAAAAATCACATAAGCAGACGAGCTTTCCTTTGTAAGTTGCTTATCAATTTATTTAAAAATATATATTTATTTGTTAGATAAACTAATTTACATATCACCTAAATATATAATATTTACAATCGATTAAAAATTATATACTAAAAACAAGAAAGAAAGAAGATGCCGAATACTTTTTTTGTTTAATTTTTTAAATCATGAAATTAATGACTCTTTAATAGAAAAAGTTCCTAACTTATAAGCCTTTATAAAAAAAATATACTAAAAAAATACGGCAAAATAAAAAATATGCCCCATATTTTCTTCTCTAGTGCCCCGCCCCATATATGATTTTTGTACACCTTTTGACGCGCGAGCGGGAGGTAGGGCTCAGGGGCCGCGAGTCAACTGATAGCTAGATTTCTAAAAGATTTTGGATTTTTTCTTTTACGAAGCTGGAAAAAGCTCTCTCCTCTGTTCTAATTAGGCAGACACATGCACTGCCCTGATTTCTTTCTCTATCTTTCAGTATTGGTTTTATTTGCTCTTGCCGGTTTGCCTGCTCACTTTTTTCCTCCTTTCCTTCTCCTTCAGAACCTCCTGTATGCCTTCTTTTATTTAGTCAATGAAAGCAGTTAGGCTTACCTAAAAAAAATGATTTAGAATCATAAATACTCAGAATTTTAAATTTACTCAATTTACGGCGTCGTAATCATTACAACCAAAGCTCCCTCTCGTTTCTGAGGAACCCTCAATCGTCGCCGATACCCTCTGCCATCTCCTCTCCCTCACCATCCCCAATCCATCCCGAAAACTCATTTCAGAAGCAAACTCTAGAAACCCTAATACCTTCGTCTCTGGTGGTGCTCTTCTTATTTTTCTTATTTTCGTGTCATAGGGTTTTAGGCATTTGATTTTAATTAGTACTAACCAACAGGTTAGCCATAACATATTATGGCTATGCATCTACCACAGTTAAAAGGTATCCGAATGCTGATGATCACGCTATCAGAATGAAAGGGAGTTTATTGCAAAACCAAAGATTAGAAAAACTTGCATCTTAACAGTTCTAGCTTTCCTAACAGCATAAAGGATGAGAGACTCGTCACCAGTTTGGAACTAAAATATTTAGACCAGTGCATCATCTGCTCCATTTCATTTCTTCTTCTCAGCCACTCCGGCGGATCTGCACACAGTAAAGCATCATCAACCATACAGGCATCAATAAGCATTCAATCCAACATGCCACGAAATGAAACAACAACAACCACTTTATGACTTCCTAAATCATTGCACTAAATGAAATAGTCCAAAAGGGTGTTAAAAAGGACAAGTGTGTTATCACAGTTATGATGCAAGGTGGGGGGGAAGAAGTCCTTTTCCGACATGAATTTAACATACGGAAGATGCCTAACAAATACGTATAATACAGCAAATGAAATGATCAAGCCATTTCACCTAGGACAGCAGAGTTTGGGCCCTCTTCAGTTCAACATCCATCATTATTTCAGGTGGGTCAGACCCATCTGAACTCGATTATGGATTAACCAAATGAAGGGACAGAACTGATGAGAAAGGAATCAATAAACCATGTAATAGCAGATGAAAAGAAGCTATTCAAACTTCTAAAACCTGGGTTCCTCTTTAGGAAGGTCGTACCACTACATCTCCTCACACAAGATTGTAACCTTATGGAACATAAATGTTAGAAAAAACATTTTAAAAAGGCATACTTGAGGCTATCCTCGCCTCACATCTTGATGAGACTAAAAATGCGGCTTCTCATGAATGAAACTTCTCAATTCAAAGTATATCATAAAATGAATGTGAGGTGCACATCTTGTAACGATAGTTACACCATATATAGGAAGTGTATGTGTTAATATTTGATTATTTTCACTATAAATACATGCAAACAAATAGACCTTACTTGTGCATGGATTTGCGTATTTAATAAACCTCCAAACGTATAAAATGTTAACATACACAATCTATGAAAATTGACCAAACATAGGAATGTGAAATTGTATTATCTTTAACAGATACTGCGATTAGTTCCATACGAAATCTACATCCTTTGCCTTCATTTATCCTTGTCTTGTGTCTCAAGTTCAACATCTACCATAAACCTCACTTAAAATCAATTCCAAAGAAACAGTAAATATGTTTCTGCACATGTTTTTGAAAATAACTTCAACAAAGTAATTAACTAAGAAGCTTACCTCATCTTCCTGAGAACATTAGCCATCTCCTCACGCTTCTTCTTGGCTCTCTTGTGAGTTCCAAGCTTTCTCTTTGCCACTTTGAGTGCACGCTTGTCCTTTCCAACTTTCAGGAGCTCAGTGATCCGCTTCTCGTAGGGAGCAAATCCAGCAACTTCCCTAATCAAGTTTCTGACAAAATGCACCCTCTTGCTGGTTTTCTGAAACACAAAAGTTCACAACCCAAGCATTCAGTCCACTTTGCAACCATCAGCTGATGGAAAAAGCACCATACAGAAACCTTCATAGGACAACCACTAGAATGGATTTTCATCATTTGAATAGAATCATGACAACAGAACTTCAGTGGCCTTATACATGCTAATACAGCATGCTAAAAATATTATATGTGTGTGGCAACATGCAAGAAACGCGCGGGGGGGGGGGGGGGGGGGGGGGGGGGGGGGTGGGGAATCTAAAAATTCAAAATATAAAGAAATATTGATCTAACTAAATTCCACCAAAAGATGAAGCATAGCTAAGAGATCCCCAAAAAAAGAATTACAAATATATGGTCTCAATAAACGAGACAGGTGCATACACAATTGCTTTGAGTTGCAAATATACAAGGAGTCAGCCAATTTTTTTTTAAAAGAACTTGTCTCAAAATTGCCTCTCTAGTTTTATCCATATTCTTTTGAAATGCTTCAAGATTCCATTTTTTTCTTTACACATGAACTGACATAACAGCAAGCACTCCCGGAAAATTTTCCACATGTGGAGTCTAAAATAGGAACTCACTTGCTGAATATAAAAACAGTTTATTCCTTTACAATCATTCCTTGCATATATGCTGTGCTACAAGGTACCCAATATATGTCGTACCACAAAAAACTTCTTAATTCCAATCCAAATATTGAAAAGCCTCATCAACGGAGTAAGCACTCAAGCTACCTCTAGTTTAAATAAAGTGAACAATAATAATTTCTTGAAAAAGAGTTCAACAAATTGAATGGGTGAAAGACATGATGGACTTTCGGAAACAGATCAAGATCATAATTATGTTCTTCACTTGGTACAAGGTGAAGTGTAAGGTGATATGATGCAAAGCAATTTTTAATAAAATAAAATTCAAAAAAGATAAATCATTCTATGTTACAATTTCTCTTAGCATAATATGTGAAATATCATCTGGATTGTTCTTCTGAATTTCACTTAACCATATGTCTGCATATGTTTAAGTGTGTCATGCATCAATACACATCACACTTTTATGATCTATACAAGAGCAGAATTTGGAATAACGATACAAATATAAAAGGCAAACCTGGTACATTACTCCTATTGTACCATTTTTTTTCGCAAGTATAAATCATGACCTACAAACACAACCCATCATGTATCCAGACAATCAGGAAACTATGGTCTAGATCATACTTAACTAATTCATTAAATTGCTATACCATTGTCAATTTGCAAACAAAGAACCACTTAATACTATGATTTTGTCTAACATAACAAGATAAGCAAAATAAAATATATGTTCACTGCAGTTTATTAAGTTAATTACTAAATATCCTATATCTTTTTGTCTTCCTTTTTTAAATAAAGCAAGTTTATCTCAAGTATTTAAAAGAATTGAACCACGACATTAGAAAACCTTATACAAATAAATTCTGGTACGAAGTTGTTGATAAATCAAGAAAAAGAATCTCTCATCATACCTCAAGTGAACTAATTCACTGGAAAGAGCAAATAAAGAAATTGCAGTCCAACAAAAAAAATTAAGCTAAGCAAACCAACTATTATGGCCCAAACCACTTAATCTAGAGCATTGCAGATATGCAATTAAATTTCATTCTCCCCATCCTCTAGAAAACACTTCAACATTGGGGGAGATCCTAATTAGCATGTTATGATTTCTTCTAGATGCAAAGAGTTCCGATGAAAAATAGACAGCAGCGTATCCAAAGACAGACCATCAGAACATTAATGATTATATGAAAAAACATGTGCATGTCGGCAAACACAGCTTGCATGCTGCATTTACCACAGACTAGCTCCTACCAAATCCTAGAACACATGCGAATGGATGTGACTTGTACAAAAGGAGGGGCTGTGCGCAGTTCATGCTGCATGCAGGCAGTCTTAACCTGAACATGCATGATTGTTGTAGCAGCCCCCCTCATTACACTGGCATTTATTGGAACTTGCTTCTTAGTCCATGATTTTCTGCTATCCTACAGCAACCTCAAATACTTGAGAGCAAATTAAGTAAAACTACTTGTTTGTTGGTCCATGATTTTCTGCTTCCCCACTAAAAGCCCCAAATACTTGCAAGCAAGTAAAGTAAAACATAATTATTTTATATAATCACATGTGGATGTTGTAGTTTGAGTTAATGGAAACAAAAGCCATGCGCGCAATTTGATCAGCCCCTTCCAAAATATCTTGCATCTGGGCAATGCACACCTTCATTCCAAAATCTATTCCCAGCAAACAGACATGGAGGGAGAGGGGACACCATAACTTGGAAACACTCTTGGAATATAGCAACATATTGCTAAAATGTGCAACAACAAAAACCAAGAACCAATGATAACAGAACACGGCACTTTTCAAAGAAATGACTAGGAACTGCTCTCTTCATTTCGAAAACACATAAAAATTTAAATTAGGAAAAAAAAAAAAGAGCATCAGGGACCTAAAAATACAAATCATGTAATCATATGAAGCACTAACAGAAGTCAAGAAAAAATCCAATATTTATTACTGAGATCTTACTCCTTTTCTGCTGGAAGGGCGCAGAGGCAACTCCCGCTTGGTGACGATGTGCCCTTTGTTGATCCCAACAAAGAGGCCGGTGTTCGGCTGAGACGGGGCCATCACTATGGGCCCTCTTTGAGTATTCCGGACTGATTCCCCTACTCGCAACAAACAAAACACAGTATAATGAGCTCTAAATCACCGCAAGATCATTAAGAAACAAAGAAACTGGCATCCAAATGCCCACCAGATCGTCCGGGAGAGGATCTATCCATATATATCACAAAGAACCTATCAAAATGCTTTCATGGGAAAAAAAAATACAGTACCAATTCCCAATAAATAACAGACATGCGAAAGGAGATCCCAAGGGCATGGGATCTTTCTTCTTCTACAGATTGAGGTACACACTTAAAGCAAGGATTTTTGCCTACCCACGAGACGATGCCGATAATGGGGAAAAGAGAACTAAAAAATCGAACGAAATTGGATTGAAATCAATGGAAAAAATTGAATTTATCTTCCCGCTTACCTCTGGATCAGAGAAGAAGAAACCCTAGCAGCCGGCGACCACGTCGAGAACCCTAATGGTCGAAACCCTAATATAGGAGCGCCGAAGGGAGCACCTCGCCTCGCCCATACAAAATGACAAGCAAGGTCCTCGCTTATTTTATTATGACGGATATGTCCTCATACGATCATCACCGTCCGATTCGTTGATTCGTTCAGATGGAATACTAAGTTGGCTGGACGGATCGGATTAGCGATGCCGCGAGCCGGAGGAGTATTCACAGGTTGACTTTGAGATTCGTTTTGGGTGTAGATGGCCCATTACGCGCGAAGCTTCTTAACGAGCCATGGTCAACTGTTTTATGGATTTTGACTGAGATTGGGCCAGGCTTTTGGTTTCCTCCAGAGAAGGCCCATCACGACACCTAATTGCATGCACTTGTCCGCCCTGTGTATCTTAAAAGTTTATTGATATTAAAGTTTGACATGTGCATTGCATGCGAGTGGAGACAAATGAACTTCTGAGCAAAGTCTCGAGTAATATTTGAAAGTTTTCTTTTAATAATAGAATAAAAGATGTATATACTTTCTGACACTTGATTGGTTTTCGCATATTTGTTGATCGAAAAATAATTTTCAGCATCTATAATCCTCACTAAATTGGTAGCAAACCTCTTGATCATTCTTACGATGTTCATTGCAGTTTCCCATTTACCGGTAAAAATCCTGCCATTTCGTTCCAACCAAGTGCACCACCATGCGATTGCACCAATACATTCGCATCATTTTTACAATTATTAAAAAGATCTTAAACCCAAATGCTCGTAAAAGCAATAAGAATCAAGCGTTGATTATTTCGTCATGTCTACATGCCTGCCACACAAAGAACAACCTAGCGGGCTCGGCGATCTTCTTCTTTTTTTTTTCAATTTCTCCTCCATTAAGAATTTTGTTCCTGATATATGACCAATCGAAAACCCTAACTTCGTCAATTCCCGGCCATCTGAGTAAGCGCCATCAACCTTTTTCTAAGTAATCTTTCAGGAGATGGAAGGCCAAAAGGCTTTCAAAGGAGTGTTCTCCTACACACACATCCTTCCACAACCTAACAAAAGCACCATTCTTCACAACTGCTCAAATACCAGCAAAGAATATATGCCTAGAATTTAGAATACCACGCCTAAAGGTTGAGTTCCGGTAGCTTATAGTCAGTAACAAGCGAAATGCTCAAAGCATTGCCACACAAACATGCAACAGCTAATTGAATGGCTTAACTTTTTAAGTGGCTTCAATGATGATGACCATCAGGATACAAGTGGGGCTCTATGTAAGTTCCAAGGTGGAAACAATAATCTAAAAGACTACTCGTTAGTGAAGATGTAAACAAAAAAATTAATCTTCTCAGCAGTGGTGATGTCCGGCTTGGGTTCCCTCTCTATGGGCAAACAGATGTCAATTAAGAGACCACATTACTTTTAAGTGCACGGTGCCATGTTCGGCCAGTGGCCCGAGTCATGCGAGCTTCGGGGCTTTTGTCTCCTTAAGGTCATACATAGACACGCCCTCGCATATGATGCATCACATCATAGTGTGACCACAGAAACCATGCAAGTATTATGACCAAAAGAGCACCAAGCCTTTACAATAATAGTAGTAATAAGAGACATAATTATTCAAACAGGTGATCCAGATGTAGTTGTAGGATCTAACCATTTGACCAGTTAATAATCAAGTGATGTTTGATGTTTCTTTATCTCATAACCTAAGACTGCAACACTGGCTTCAGATCCAAGCGGATTGCGTGCTGTTTCTTACTTGTAGAAAATTTTGATCCGGGCTGGTCATGTTTTTGATTTGAATGAAATCAGGCAATGAATTATAAATTATTGTACTTTGAATGCTGGCTGCGATATCGATTACGTTGTTGATCAGCCATCTCATACATTTGACTTACCAACAACCACCACATCATCAGGTACATAAAGTCCAAATGCACATGAATCTTCGAATAAGCTATGAGATTTTGTGTTTTTTTTTCAAATGGCAAGAATCTCTAGATTAATCCCAGTCAATGTAACATTCGCCGCATTTAGTTGACAAGGATAGATAAATATATTCTTGCTTCTTTATGTAAGATACCAAGTTGTATATTGGTTGCAGAGTCCCTCTCACTGTATAATTTCAAGAATTTAGAGAGGTTAGGAAATTATGTAAGAACTATTTTGCTGTTTTAGTTTTCGCCATCATATCATGAATGCTGCTGTTTAGAGTTGAGATTCATGCTAAACATACGAACCAAGCATGCCCTAAAAATATCGTTCTCGTTCGCAAAAATTTTGAAACCATTTCGCAACTCGAATTTAAACAGAATCGGGAGGCGGCATTGACCCATTTATTCTTGATGCTTTCTAAGGATTGGCGAAAATTCTGAATCGCGGCATAACTTGTGAGGATTGCAGCAAATTTCACAAGAATTACTAGCTTGTAGGACAATGATTGATTAAAGCTCAACAATGAATTGTAGAGGCATTTCTACATAAGCTGTAATTATCCTAATAGTGCATAATTCTACGTACAGAAATCCTAGATCAAGCTCCTGTATCAAAGCCACATTAATCTGAACGGGATGTTAAGCATCCCTTTGGGGTGAATGAATGGTCCTAACAATGCAAAGGTTGGAGTTGGAGCCAGAGGAATACTATGACATTTGGAACCCATTTCATGAGACCTTAAAAGGAGAAAAACCTTGGAGTGGTCTTTATCCTGGCCTCGCACCTTGGTAATGTATGTCACAGTCTTGGGGTTAAATGACCTCGGAAAAATGGCACCAAGATCATAAAACAAAACAGGACCCACCTTCGCACCCCGGGCCCTGGTTGATAACTCTCGGCTTTCGAACTGATGGTTCACTGGGACACCGTTAGTAACCGTTTTTATTTTCTTTACTTTGAGAAATAAAAATATAAAAAAGTTATTTTCTCTTTTATTTTTTTTTATTTTTTAAAAATATAGAAAATAGTATAGTTAATTATTTTGAAAATATATACATATGACGATAATGGTGAGGATGATAACAAATGTGCCAAAAATAATAAAAGTCATAGTGATGCTGGCAGTGGCAACTATAGTGACGGTAGGATATTGATAACATGGCCATGGCGGTAATGATTGTGGAGCAGCAAAGGCTATGCTTGTGTGTTTGCTCGATCAAAAATTTTCGAATTATTTTTTATATGCTTGAGAAGAAATGACTGAATCAAGATCTATTGCAACATGTTAGCAGCAGTAGTAGGTCATGTAGTGGCAGTAGTGGAGACGAAGGACGCGGAAATGATGACGATAACAACAACGCCAATGGAAGTGGTAGAAATGCTGCCAGCAATAATAGTGATTGAGACGATAGCAGTACCAATAATGGTAGTGAGATAAAAATTTCTTGTTTTTGAAATAATGAAGTTGGGATTTCTCACTTTCAATTTAAAAATAATTATACAAAGTATTTTTATATCAATTTTTATGAGTTTTTTATAAAAATAAAAATAAAAAATAAATGCCGTGCTGATGGGGCTCTACTGTATATTTTTTTTTTTTTCAAGCTTGAATCTATCAAGGATAAAGATTTCTTGGTCACTGTCGTTTCCTCCATTTTGCTTCAAAAAAAAAAAAGGAGAGAAACCTCCTGGATCACCAGACCTCGTAAGTTCACTTGAAAGGGACGCAAAGCGCGCCAATTCACAGGACCCGTTACCCAAGGATTATGCCTTCCAGGTCGGGGCGCTGGCAGCACCGACATTCTTGTCTTCGATGCCTGTAACGTTTTGAATAAACTCTTGTAAAAAAGTCTACATGGCAAAAAAAAAAAAAAAATGTTGCTCTGCTGCCAGAAATTTAATAAGAGATGTGAAGTTATGAACTAAAATAAGGTTTTTTACAGGGTTGGTATGGATTTCTTAATACCGAGTTAATTAACAACAAGTTTTTTTTATTTTATTTTAAAAGTCACGAGAATTAATGTCCATGCACCACAAGGGCTAATGGTGTACTCATAGGCACTGTCTTTTCCAAACGTTTGTGGAAATTTTAAATGCTTAAACTTATAATTGTGCTTCAGTCGAACATGGTTCGAACTGCTTGTTTGTCCTTTGAATGGTTTCAAGATTTGCCATGTGTGGATGCTTGATCCCATTAACCGTGGACAACATTCAAGTGGCATGGTCGAATGTCTGCTTAGTTAGCTGCATCGAAACTCTTGATGGATTTATTGGAAACAAAAACTTTTTAAGCAATCATGTTTGATATTGTTTTGAGATTGCTCCATTAAACTTGCAAGCACCCTCTTGTCTCGCTGTCGAGTTTTAAACAATATAGTAAGATTTAAATTGTTGGTTAGTTGAGACCATGAGTGCTTGCCTACATTAGCGGCCTAATCTTAAGCTCATTTTCTTCTTACATAGATAACATAATGCAATTATGAAGCCTTAAACATGACCAAAGATCCAATAGCATCTTCTAACTAGCTTTTCAGGATGAAGTTTTCAATTATTACAAATGGTAATAAAACAAATGCAGCCAATAGCCCTAATTGATACTACGACTTAAATCTATTTTAGCTGATCAAGAGCTAATCGTGATGTTTGTGATTAAATTTATGATACTTATGATTGGATCTAAATAGATTTGAACTTTTAGCTCGGCAAGAACGTCATGATTTAACCTGTCTATGAATATGTTTAGGCCCATATCGGCTATATATTAGATCAATCTTGAATATTTTTTAAGTTAAAAAACCTGAACAACACTGTATGGATGAGGTTTTATATTATTGCAGCAGTTTACTACTGCCACTTTGAGAAGTCCTGGGATGGATGCGTACATATATTGTCCTAAATTCATGAAGCCAATAATGCTCAAGGAAAGTCGGCAAGAACTGACTTTATTTGATAATTATAAATAATGTTATCTCAGTAGCCTCTCTTGAATTCTACAGGATCATAGTAACTCGAAGATGGGACCACTTATAGAGACAAGAAAATATAAGGTACGCTATATCTGCAAAAAATAAATCAAACTTGGTCTTATAAACATGAAATTATATATTTTTTTTTTTGGGTCCAAAACGGCCGAAGACCAGACACCAAAGGCTGACCGACGCACGCAAGCGGCGGCTATGGCCTACGGGCTACGGCAAACATCCAATGCGGGCACGACTCCAACCAACATCCTGATAGCTGGATTCGATCAAGATCCAATGGTGGAGACCAAAACGAGGATTAGATTTTATTTTAAAAAGGCGGCCAACGTGGGAACTCGGATTCCGGAAGCGGACTTTCACTTTCAGACTCTCCCCGGAAACCCCTGATGGTCGCCCGATTCTGCTGGCGGCGTTGTCCGGATCCACCAACTGCAGAGAAATCGGAGACAGTGCCCGTGCTTTATGGGCACCCCCGGTGAGAACAACTTTATGTAGCTCTCGCTTCCGGTGCGATCACCCATAGTAACTCGCACCGAAGTCTGAAGTACACACGGTAGGAGGCCAGGCCAAACTCATGAACCAGGGTTTGCAGATTTGCTTCTCCTATATTTATTGGGCTAGTTGGGTTAGCTGTGCTCATAAATATGCATTAATATTAGGGCTGGCAAAAATATGAACTTGCCCATCAATCTGATTGATCGATGTCCGGCCTACCTTAAATAGTTTTGAATGTAAATTAAATAAATTTGAACCATAAATAAGTCGACCTATTTACCTTGGTTAACATTTGAATCCAATTCAGATATTGGACATATGATTTGTTTAATATTTAGTTCGGACCGGATCCGATAACTTATTTAACCTATTAACTTGTTTAAAATATACTAAACCTATTTCAACCCGATTTAATCCGACCCGCTTAATGTATTTAACTA